>NW_028142921.1:1200000-1642128 GCF_977018435.1 Lepisma saccharinum | reverse complement strand
AATTTTTTAAGAATTTTCAAATTTTCAGATGGGAGGTTCCAGATAAGGTCAAAAACGACATACTCAGATCTTCACCAAACTTTGCATGGATACATTGGATGTCAAGACACGTGGAAAAAACGTACAAAACAAGAGATTGGAGACATCAAGATTTTGGACGAATTTTTTAAGAATTCTCAAATTTTCAGAAAGGAGGTTCCATATAAGGTCAAAAACTACATACTCAGATCTTCACCAAACTTTGCAGGGATACTTTGGATGTCAAGACACGTGGAAAAAACGTACAAAACAAGAGATTGGGGTCATCAAGATTTTGGACGAATTTTTTAAGAATTTTCAAATTTTCAGATGGGAGGTTCAATATAAGGTCAAAAACTACATACTCAGATCTTCACCAAACTTTGCATGGATACATTGGATGTCAAGACACGTGGAAAAAACATACAAAACATAGGATTCGGAACATCAAGATTTTGGTCGAATTTTTTAAGAATTTTCAAATTTTCAGATAGGAGGTTCCATATAAGGTCAAAATCTACATACTCAGATCTTCACCAAACATTGCAGGAATACATTGGATGTCAAGACACGTGGAAAAAACGTACAAAACAAGAGATTGGGGTCATCAAGATTTTGCACGGATTTTTTAGGAATTTTCAAATTTTCAGATGGGAGGTTCCAGATAAGGTCAAAAACTACATACTCAGATCTTCACCAAACTTTGCAGGGATACATTGGATGTCAAGACACGTGGAAAAAACGTACAAAACAAGAGATTGGAGACATCAAGATTTTGGACGAATTTTTTAAGAATTTTCAAATTTTCAGATAGGAGGTTCCATATAAGGTCAAAAACTACATACTCAGATCTTCACCAAACTTTGCATGGATACATTATGTGTCAAGACACGTGGAAAAAACGTACAAAACAAAAGATTGGAGACATCAAGATTTTGGTCGAATTTTTTAAGAATTTTCAAATTTTCAGATGGGAGGTTCCAGATAAGGTCAAAAACTACATACTCAGATCTTCACCAAACTTTGCAGGGATACATTGGATGTCAAGACACGTGGAAAAAACGTACAAAACAAGAGATTGGAGACATCAAGATTTTGGACGAATTTTTTAAGAATTTTCAAATTTTCAGATAGGAGGTTCCATATAAGGTCAAAAACTACATACTCAGATCTTCACCAAACTTTGCATGGATACATTATGTGTCAAGACACGTGGAAAAAACGTACAAAACAAGAGATTGGAGACATCAAGATTTTCGACGAATTTTTGAAGAATTTTCAAATTTTCAGATAGGAGGTTCCAGATAAGGTCAAAAACTACATACTCAGATCTTCACCAAACGTTGCAGGGATACTTTGCATGTCAAGACACGTGGAAAAAACGTACAAAACAAAAGATTGGAGACATCAAGATTTTCGACGAATTTTTTAAGAATTTTCAAATTTTCAGATGGGAGGTTCCAGATAAGGTCAAAAACGACATACTCAGATCTTCACCAAACTTTGCATGGATACATTGGATGTCAAGACACGTGGAAAAAACGTACAAAACAAGAGATTGGAGACATCAAGATTTTGGACGAATTTTTTAAGAATTCTCAAATTTTCAGAAAGGAGGTTCCATATAAGGTCAAAAACTACATACTCAGATCTTCACCAAACTTTGCAGGGATACTTTGGATGTCAAGACACGTGGAAAAAACGTACAAAACAAGAGATTGGGGTCATCAAGATTTTGGACGAATTTTTTAAGAATTTTCAAATTTTCAGATGGGAGGTTCAATATAAGGTCAAAAACTACATACTCAGATCTTCACCAAACTTTGCATGGATACATTGGATGTCAAGACACGTGGAAAAAACATACAAAACATAGGATTCGGAACATCAAGATTTTGGTCGAATTTTTTAAGAATTTTCAAATTTTCAGATAGGAGGTTCCATATAAGGTCAAAAACTACATACTCAGATCTTCACCAAACATTGCAGGAATACATTGGATGTCAAGACACGTGGAAAAAACGTACAAAACAAGAGATTGGGGTCATCAAGATTTTGCACGGATTTTTTAGGAATTTTCAAATTTTCAGATGGGAGGTTCCAGATAAGGTCAAAAACTACATACTCAGATCTTCACCAAACTTTGCAGGGATACATTGGATGTCAAGACACGTGGAAAAAACGTACAAAACAAGAGATTGGAGACATCATGATTTTGGACGATTTTTTTAAGAATTTTCAAATTTTCAGATAGGAGGTTCCATATAAGGTCAAAAACTACATACTCAGATCTTCACCAAACTTTGCATGGATACATTATGTGTCAAGACACGTGGAAAAAACGTACAAAACAAAAGATTGGAGACATCAAGATATTGGTCGAATTTTTTTGGAATTTTCAAATTTTCAGATGGGAGGTTCCAGATAAGGTCAAAAACTACATACTCAGATCTTCACCAAACTTTGCAGGGATACATTGGATGTCAAGACACGTGGAAAAAACGTACAAAACAAGAGATAGGAGACATCAAGGTTTTGGACGAATTTTTTAACAATTTTCAAATTTTCAGAAGGGATGTTCCAGATAAGGTCAAAAACAACATACTCAGATCTTCACCAAACTTTGCAGGGATACATTGGATATCAAGACACGTGGAAAAAACGTACAAAACAAGAGATTGGAGACATCAAGATTTTGGACGAATTTTTTAAGAATTTTCAAATTTTCAGATAGGAGGTTCCAGATAAGATCAAAAACTACATACTCAGATCTTCACCAAACTTTGCAGGGATACATTGGATGTCAAGACACGTGGAAAAAAAGTACAAAACAAGAGATTGGGGTCATCAAGATTTTGGACGGATTTTTTAGGAATTTTCAAATTTTCAGATGGGAGGTTCCAGATAAGGTCAAAAACTACATACTCAGATCTTCACCAAACATTGCAGGGATACATTGGATGTCAAGACACGTGGAAAAAACGTACAAAACAAGAGATTGGAGACATCAAGATTTTGGACGAATTTTTTAAGAATTTTCAAATTTTCAGATAGGAGGTTCCAGATGAGGTCAAAAACTACATACTCAGATCTTCACCAAACTTTGCAGGGATCCATTGGATGTCAAGACACGTGGAAAAAACATACAAAACATAGGATTGGTGACATCAAGATTTTGGACGAATTTTTTAAGAATTTTCAAATTTTCAGATAGGAGGTTCCATATAAGGTCAAAAACTACATACTCAGATCTTCACCAAACTTTGCAGGGATACATTGGAGGTCGAGACACGTGGAAAAAAAGTACAAAACAAGAGATTGGGGTCATCAAGATTTTGGACGGATTTTTTAGGAATTTTCAAATTTTCAGATGGGAGGTTCCAGATAAGGTCAAAAACTACATACTCAGATCTTCACCAAACATTGCAGGGATACATTGGATGTCAAGACACGTGGAAAAAACGTACAAGACAAGAGATTGGAGACATCAAGATTTTGGACGAATTTTTTAAGAATTTTCAAATTTTCAGATAGGAGGTTCCAGATGAGGTCAAAAACTACATACTCAGATCTTCACCAAACTTTGCAGGAATACTTTGCATGTCAAGACACGTGGAAAAAACGTACAAAACAAGAGATCGGAGACATCAAGATTTTCGACGAATTTTTTAAGAATTTTCAAATTTTCAGATGGGAGGTTCCAGATAAGGTCAAAAACGACATACTCAGATCTTCACCAAACTTTGCATGAATACATTGGATGTCAAGACACGTGGAAAAAACATACAAAACATAGGATTGGTGACATCAAGATTTTGGACGAATTTTTTAAGAATTTTCAAATTTTCAGATAGGAGGTTCCATATAAGGTCAAAAACTACATACTCAGATATTCACCAAACTTTGCAGGGATCCATTGGAGGTCGAGACACGTGGAAAAAACGTACAAAACAAGAGATTGGAGACATCAAGATTTTGGACGAATTTTTTAAGAATTTTCAAATTTTCAGATAGGAGGTTCCATATAAGGTCAAAAACTACATACTCAGATCTTCACCAAACTTTGCAGGGATACATTGGATGTCAAGACACGTGGAAAAAACGTACAAAACAAGAGATTGGAGACATCAAGATTTTCGACGAATTTTTTAAGAATTTTCAAATTTTCAGAAAGGATGTTCCAGATAAGGTCAAAAACGACATACTCAGATCTTCACCAAACTTTGCAGGGATCCATTGGAGGTCGAGACACGTGGAAAAAACGTACAAAACAAGAAATTGGAGACATCAAGATTTTGGACGATTTTTTTAAGAATTTTCAAATTTTCAGATAGGAGGTTCCAGATAAGGTCTAAAACTACATACTCAGATCTCCACCAAACATTGCAGGAATACATTGGATGTCAAGACACGTGGAAAAAACGTACAAAACAAGAGATTGGAGACATCAAGATTTTCGACGAATTTTTGAAGAATTTTCAAATTTTCAGATAGGAGGTTCCAGATAAGGTCAAAAACTACATACTCAGATCTTCACCAAACGTTGCATTGATACTTTGCATGTCAAGACACGTGGAAAAAACGTACAAAACAAAAGATTGGAGACATCAAGATTTTCGACGAATTTTTTAAGAATTTTCAAATTTTCAGATGGGAGGTTCCAGATAAGGTCAAAAACGACATACTCAGATCTTCACCAAACTTTGCATGGATACATTGGATGTCAAGACACGTGGAAAAAACGTACAAAACAAGAGATTGGAGACATCAAGATTTTGGACGAATTTTTTAAGAATTCTCAAATTTTCAGAAAGGAGGTTCCATATAAGGTCAAAAACTACATACTCAGATCTTCACCAAACTTTGCAGGGATACTTTGGATGTCAAGACACGTGGAAAAAACGTACAAAACAAGAGATTGGGGTCATCAAGATTTTGGACGAATTTTTTAAGAATTTTCAAATTTTCAGATGGGAGGTTCAATATAAGGTCAAAAACTACATACTCAGATCTTCACCAAACTTTGCATGGATACATTGGATGTCAAGACACGTGGAAAAAACGTACAAAACAAGAGATTGGAGACATCAAAATTTTGGACGAATTTTTTAAGAATTTTCAAATTTTCAGATAGGAGGTTCCAGATGAGGTCAAAAACTACATACTCAGATCTTCACCAAACTTTGCAGGAATACTTTGCATGTCAAGACACGTGGAAAAAATGTACAAAACAAGAGATCGGAGACATCAAGTTTTTCGACGAATTTTTTAAGAATTTTCAAATTTTCAGATGGGAGGTTCCAGATAAGGTCAAAAACGACATACTCAGATCTTCACCAAACTTTGCATGGATACATTGGATGTCAAGACACGTGGAAAAAACATACAAAACATAGGATTGGTGACATCAAGATTTTGGACGAATTTTTTAAGAATTTTCAAATTTTCAGATAGGAGGTTCCATATAAGGTCAAAAACTACATACTCAGATCTTCACCAAACTTTGCAGGGATACATTGGAGGTCGAGACACGTGGAAAAAAAGTACAAAACAAGAGATCGGAGACATCAAGATTTTCGACGAATTTTTTAAGAATTTTCAAATTTTCAGATGGGAGGTTCCAGATAAGGTCAAAAACGACATACTCAGATCTTCACCAAACTTTGCAGGGATCCATTGGAGGTCGAGACACGTGGAAAAAACGTACAAAACAAGAGATTGGAGACATCAAGATTTTGGACGAATTTTTTAAGAATTTTCAAATTTTCAGATAGGAGGTTCCATATAAGGTCAAAAACTACATACTCAGATCTTCACCAAACTTTGCAGGGATACATTGGATGTCAAGACACGTGGAAAAAACGTACAAAACAAAAGATTGGAGACATCAAGATTTTCGACGAATTTTTTAAGAATTTTCAAATTTTCAGATGGGAGGTTCCAGATGAGGTCAAAAACGACATACTCAGATCTTCACCAAACTTTGCAGGAATACTTTGCATGTCAAGACACGTGGAAAAAACGTACAAAACAAGAGATCGGAGACATCAAGATTTTCGACGAATTTTTTAAGAATTTTCAAATTTTCAGATAGGAGGTTCCATATAAGGTCAAAAACTACATACTCAGATCTTCACCAAACTTTGCAGGGATACATTGGAGGTCGAGACACGTGGAAAAAAAGTACAAAACAAGAGATTGGGGTCATCAAGATTTTGGACGGATTTTTTAGGAATTTTCAAATTTTCAGATGGGAGGTTCCAGATAAGGTCAAAAACTACATACTCAGATCTTCACCAAACATTGCAGGGATACATTGGATGTCAAGACACGTGGAAAAAACGTACAAAACAAGAGATTGGAGACATCAAGATTTTGGACGAATTTTTTAAGAATTTTCAAATTTTCAGATAGGAGGTTCCAGATGAGGTCAAAAACTACATACTCAGATCTTCACCAAACTTTGCAGGAATACTTTGCATGTCAAGACACGTGGAAAAAACGTACAAAACAAGAGATCGGAGACATCAAGATTTTCGACGAATTTTTGAAGAATTTTCAAATTTTCAGATAGGAGGTTCCAGATAAGGTCTAAAACTACATACTCAGATCTCCACCAAACATTGCAGGAATACATTGGATGTCAAGACACGTGGAAAAAACGTACAAAACAAGAGATTGGAGACATCAAGATTTTCGACGAATTTTTGAAGAATTTTCAAATTTTCAGATAGGAGGTTCCAGATAAGGTCAAAAACTACATACTCAGATCTTCACCAAACTTTGCAGGGATCCATTGGAGGTCGAGACACGTGGAAAAAACGTACAAAACAAGAGATTGGAGACATCAAGATTTTGGACGAATTTTTGAAGAATTTTCAAATTTTCAGATAGGAGGTTCCAGATAAGTTCTAAAACTACATACTCAGATCTCCACCAAACATTGCAGGAATACATTGGATGTCAAGACACGTGGAAAAAACGTACAAAACAAGAGATTGGAGACATCAAGATTTTCGACGAATTTTTGAAGAATTTTCAAATTTTCAGAAAGGATGTTCCAGATGAGGTCAAAAACTACATACTCAGATCTTCACCAAACTTTGCAGGGATCCATTGGAGGTCGAGACACGTGGAAAAAACGTACAAAACAAGAGATCGGAGACATCAAGATTTTCGACGAATTTTTGAAGAATTTTCAAATTTTCAGATAGGAGGTTCCAGATAAGGTCTAAAACTACATACTCAGATCTCCACCAAACATTGCAGGAATACATTGGATGTCAAGACACGTGGAAAAAACGTACAAAACAAGAGATTGGAGACATCAAGATTTTCGACGAATTTTTGAAGAATTTTCAAAGTTTCAGAAAGGATGTTCCAGATAAGGTCAAAAACGACATACTCAGATCTTCACCAAACTTTGCAGGGATCCATTGGAGGTCGAGACACGTGGAAAAAACGTACAAAACAAGAGATTGGAGACATCAAGATTTTGGACGAATTTTTGAAGAATTTTCAAATTTTCAGATAGGAGGTTCCAGATAAGGTCTAAAACTACATACTCAGATCTCCACCAAACATTGCAGGAATACATTGGATGTCAAGACACGTGGAAAAAACGTACAAAACAAGAGATTGGAGACATCAAGATTTTCGACGAATTTTTGAAGAATTTTCAAATTTTCAGATAGGAGGTTCCAGATAAGGTCAAAAACTACATACTCAGATCTTCACCAAACGTTGCAGGGATACTTTGCATGTCAAGACACGTGGAAAAAACGTACAAAACAAAAGATTGGAGACATCAAGATTTTCGACGAATTTTTTAAGAATTTTCAAATTTTCAGATGGGAGGTTCCAGATAAGGTCAAAAACGACATACTCAGATCTTCACCAAACTTTGCATGGATACATTGGATGTCAAGACACGTGGAAAAAACGTACAAAACAAGAGATTGGAGACATCAAGATTTTGGACGAATTTTTTAAGAATTCTCAAATTTTCAGAAAGGAGGTTCCATATAAGGTCAAAAACTACATACTCAGATCTTCACCAAACTTTGCAGGGATACTTTGGATGTCAAGACACGTGGAAAAAACGTACAAAACAAGAGATTGGGGTCATCAAGATTTTGGACGAATTTTTTAAGAATTTTCAAATTTTCAGATGGGAGGTTCAATATAAGGTCAAAAACTACATACTCAGATCTTCACCAAACTTTGCATGGATACATTGGATGTCAAGACACGTGGAAAAAACATATAAAACATAGGATTCGGAACATCAAGATTTTGGTCGAATTTTTTAAGAATTTTCAAATTTTCAGATAGGAGGTTCCATATAAGGTCAAAAACAACATACTCAGATCTTCACCAAACTTTGCAGGGATACATTGGATATCAAGACACGTGGAAAAAACGTACAAAACAAGAGATTGGAGACATCAAGATTTTGGACGAATTTTTTAAGAATTTTCAAATTTTCAGATAGGAGGTTCCAGATAAGATCAAAAACTACATACTCAGATCTTCACCAAACTTTGCAGGGATACATTGGATGTCAAGACACGTGGAAAAAAAGTACCAAACAAGAGATTGGGGTCATCAAGATTTTGGACGGATTTTTTAGGAATTTTCAAATTTTCAGATGGGAGGTTCCAGATAAGGTCAAAAACTACATACTCAGATCTTCACCATACATTGCAGGGATACATTGGATGTCAAGACACGTGGAAAAAACGTACAAAACAAGAGATTGGAGACATCAAGATTTTGGACGAATTTTTTAAGAATTTTCAAATTTTCAGATAGGAGGTTCCAGATGAGGTCAAAAACTACATACTCAGATCTTCACCAAACTTTGCAGGAATACTTTGCATGTCAAGACACGTGGAAAAAACGTACAAAACAAGAGATCGGAGACATCAAGATTTTCGACGAATTTTTTAAGAATTTTCAAATTTTCAGATGGGAGGTTCCAGATAAGGTCAAAAACGACATACTCAGATCTTCACCAAACTTTGCAGGGATCCATTGGAGGTCGAGACACGTGGAAAAAACGTACAAAACAAGAGATTGGAGACATCAAGATTTTGGACGAATTTTTTAAGAATTTTCAAATTTTCAGATAGGAGGTTCCATATAAGGTCAAAAACTACATACTCAGATCTTCACCAAACTTTGCAGGGATACATTGGATGTCAAGACACGTGGAAAAAACGTACAAAACAAGAGATTGGAGACATCAAGATTTTGGACGATTTTTTTAAAAATTTTCAAATTTTCAGAAATGCGTTTCCAGATAAGGTCAAAAACTACATACTCAGATCTTCACCAAACTTTGCAGGGATACATTGGATGTCAAGACACGTGGAAAAAACGTACAAAACAAGAGATTCGGGTCAACAAGATTTTGGACGGATTTTTTAGGAATTTTCAAATTTTCAGATGGGAGGTTCCAGATAAGGTCAAATACTACATACTCAGATCTTCACCAAACTCTGCAGGGATACATTGTATGTCAAGACACGTGGAAAAAACATACAAAACATAGGATTGGGGACATCAAGATTTTGTTAAATTCTTTTAAGAATTTTCAAATTTTCAGATAGGAGGTTCCATATAAGGTCAAAAACTACATACTCTGATCTTCACCAAACATTGCAGGGATACATTGGATGTCAAGACACGTGGAAAGAACGTACAAAACAAGAGATTGGAGACATCAAGATTTTGGACGAATTTTTTAAGAATTTTCAAATTTTCAGATAGGAGGCTCCATATAAGGTCAAAAACTACATACTCAGATCTTCACCAAACATTGCAGGGATACATTGGATGTCAAGACACGTGGAAAAAACGTACAAAACAAGAGATTGGAGACATCAAGATTTTGGACGAATTTTTTAAGAATTTTCAAATTTTCAGATAGGAGGTTCCAGATAAGGTCAAAAACTACATACTCAGATCTTCACCAAACGTTGCAGGGATACTTTGCATGTCAAGACACGTGGAAAAAACGTACAAAACAAGAGATTGGAGACATCAAGATTTTCGACGAATTTTTTAAGAATTTTCAAATTTTCAGATGGGAGGTTCCAGATAAGGTCAAAAACGACATACTCAGATCTTCACCAAACTTTGCATGGATACATTGGATGTCAAGACACGTGGAAAAAACGTACAAAACAAGAGATTGGGGTCATCAAGATTTTGCACGGATTTTTTAAGAATTTTCAAATTTTCAGATGGGAGGTTCCAGATAAGGTCAAAAACGACATACTCAGATCTTCACCAAACTTTGCATGGATACATTGGATGTCAAGACACGTGGAAAAAACGTACAAAACAAGAGATTGGAGACATCAAGATTTTGGACGAATTTTTTAAGAATTCTCAAATTTTCAGAAAGGAGGTTCCATATAAGGTCAAAAACTACATACTCAGATCTTCACCAAACTTTGCAGGGATACTTTGGATGTCAAGACACGTGGAAAAAACGTACAAAACAAGAGATTGGGGTCATCAAGATTTTGGACGAATTTTTTAAGAATTTTCAAATTTTCAGATGGGAGGTTCAATATAAGGTCAAAAACTACATACTCAGATCTTCACCAAACTTTGCATGGATACATTGGATGTCAAGACACGTGGAAAAAACATACAAAACATAGGATTCGGAACATCAAGATTTTGGTCGAATTTTTTAAGAATTTTCAAATTTTCAGATAGGAGGTTCCATATAAGGTCAAAAACTACATACTCAGATCTTCACCAAACTTTGCAGGGATACATTGGATGTCAAGACACGTGGAAAAAACGTACAAAACAAGAGATTGGAGACATCAAGATTTTGGACGAATTTTTTAAGAATTTTCAAATTTTCAGAAAGGATGTTCCAGATAAGGTCAAAAACGACATACTCAGATCTTCACCAAACTTTGCAGGGATACATTGGAGGTCGAGACACGTGGAAAAAACGTACAAAACAAGAGATTGGAGACATCAAGATTTTGGACGAATTTTTGAAGAATTTTCAAATTTTCTGATAGGAGGTCCCAGATAAGGTCAAAAACTACATACTCAGATCTCCACCAAACATTGCAGGGATACATTGGATGTCAAGACACGTGGAAAAAACGTACAAAACAAGAGATTGGAGACATCAAGATTTTCGACGAATTTTTGAAGAATTTTCAAATTTTCAGATAGGAGGTTCCAGATAAGGTCAAAAACTACATACTCAGATCTTCACCAAACGTTGCAGGGATACTTTGCATGTCAAGACACGTGGAAAAAACGTACAAAACAAGAGATTGGAGACATCAACATTTTCGACGAATTTTTTAAGAATTTTCAAATTTTCAGATGGGAGGTTCCAGATAAGGTCAAAAACGACATACTCAGATCTTCACCAAACTTTGCATGGATACATTGGATGTCAAGACACGTGGAAAAAACGTACAAAACAAGAGATTGGGGTCATCAAGATTTTGCACGGATTTTTTAAGAATTTTCAAATTTTCAGATGGGAAGTTCCAGATAAGGTCAAAAACGACAT
Organism: Lepisma saccharinum; assembly: GCF_977018435.1. Lineage (NCBI taxonomy): Eukaryota > Metazoa > Arthropoda > Insecta > Zygentoma > Lepismatidae > Lepisma > Lepisma saccharinum. Next base: position 1,630,547 of record NW_028142921.1, on the reverse strand, counting down.
ACTCAGATCTTCACCAAACTTTGCATGGATACATTGGATGTCAAGACACGTGGAAAAAACGTACAAAACAAGAGATTGGAGACATCAAGATTTTGGACGAATTTTTTAAGAATTCTCAAATTTTCAGAAAGGAGGTTCCATATAAAGTCAAAAACTACATACTCAGATCTTCACCAAACTTTGCAGGGATACTTTGGATGTCAAGACACGTGGAAAAAACGTACAAAACAAGAGATTGGAGACATCAAGATTTTGGACGAATTTTTTAAGAATTTTCAAATTTTCAGATAGGAGGTTCCAGATAAGGTCAAAAACTACATACTCAGATCTTCACCAAACTTTGCAGGGATACATTGGATGTCAAGACACGTGGAAAAAACGTACAAAACAAGAGATTGGGGTCATCAAGATTTTGGACGGATTTTTTAGGAATTTTCAAATTTTCAGATGGGAGGTTCCAGATAAGGTCAAAAACTACATACTCAGATCTTCACCAAACATTGCAGGGATACATTGGATGTCAAGGCACGTGGAAAAAACGTACAAAACAAGAGATTGGAGACATCAAAATTTTGGACGAATTTTTAAAGAATTTTCAAATTTTCAGATAGGAGGTTCCAGATGAGGTCAAAAACTACATACTCAGATCTTCACCAAACTTTGCAGGAATACTTTGCATGTCAAGACACGTGGAAAAAACGTACAAAACAAGAGATCGGAGACATCAAGATTTTCGACGAATTTTTTAAGAATTTTCAAATTTTCAGATGGGAGGTTCCAGATAAGGTCAAAAACGACATACTCAGATCTTCACCAAACTTTGCATGGATACATTGGATGTCAAGACACGTGGAAAAAACATACAAAACATAGGATTGGTGACATCAAGATTTTGGACGAATTTTTTAAGAATTTTCAAATTTTCAGATAGGAGGTTCCATATAAGGTCAAAAACTACATACTCAGATCTTCACCAAACTTTGCAGGGATACATTGGAGGTCGAGACACGTGGAAAAAAAGTACAAAACAAGAGATTGGGGTCATCAAGATTTTGGACGGATTTTTTAGGAATTTTCAAATTTTCAGATGGGAGGTTCCAGATAAGGTCAAAAACTACATACTCAGATCTTCACTAAACATTGGAGGGATACATTGGATGTCAAGACACGTGGAAAAAACGTACAAAACAAGAGATTGGAGACATCAAGATTTTGGACGAATTTTTTAAGAATTTTCAAATTTTCAGATAGGAGGTTCCAGATGAGGTCAAAAACTACATACTCAGATCTTCACCAAACTTTGCAGGAATACTTTGCATGTCAAGACACGTGGAAAAAACGTACAAAACAAGAGATCGGAGACATCAAGATTTTCGACGAATTTTTTAAGAATTTTCAAATTTTCAGATGGGAGGTTCCAGATAAGGTCAAAAACGACATACTCAGATCTTCACCAAACTTTGCAGGGATCCATTGGATGTCAAGACACGTGGAAAAAACATACAAAACATAGGATTGGTGACATCAAGATTTTGGACGAATTTTTTAAGAATTTTCAAATTTTCAGATAGGAGGTTCCATATAAGGTCAAAAACTACATACTCAGATCTTCACCAAACTTTGCAGGGATACATTGGAGGTCGAGACACGTGGAAAAAAAGTACAAAACAAGAGATTGGGGTCATCAAGATTTTGGACGGATTTTTTAGGAATTTTCAAATTTTCAGATGGGAGGTTCCAGATAAGGTCAAAAACTACATACTCAGATCTTCACCAAACATTGCAGGGATACATTGGATGTCAAGACACGTGGAAAAAACGTACAAAACAAGAGATTGGAGACATCAAGATTTTGGACGAATTTTTTAAGAATTTTCAAATTTTCAGATAGGAGGTTCCAGATGAGGTCAAAAACTACATACTCAGATCTTCACCAAACTTTGCAGGAATACTTTGCATGTCAAGACACGTGGAAAAAACGTACAAAACAAGAGATCGGAGACATCAAGATTTTCGACGAATTTTTTAAGAATTTTCAAATTTTCAGATGGGAGGTTCCAGATAAGGTCAAAAACGACATACTCAGATCTTCACCAAACTTTGCATGGATACATTGGATGTCAAGACACGTGGAAAAAACATACAAAACATAGGATTGGTGACATCAAGATTTTGGACGAATTTTTTAAGAATTTTCAAATTTTCAGATAGGAGGTTCCATATAAGGTCAAAAACTACATACTCAGATCTTCACCAAACTTTGCAGGGATACATTGGATGTCAAGACACGTGGAAAAAACGTACAAAACAAGAGATTGGAGACATCAAGATTTTCGACGAATTTTTTAAGAATTTTCAAATTTTCAGAAAGGATGTTCCAGATAAGGTCAAAAACGACATACTCAGATCTTCACCAAACTTTGCAGGGATCCATTGGAGGTCGAGACACGTGGAAAAAACGTACAAAACAAGAGATTGGAGACATCAAGATTTTGGACGAATTTTTGAAGAATTTTCAAATTTTCAGATAGGAGGTTCCAGATAAGGTCTAAAACTACATACTCAGATCTCCACCAAACATTGCAGGAATACATTGGATGTCAAGACACGTGGAAAAAACGTACAAAACAAGAGATTGGAGACATCAAGATTTTCGACGAATTTTTGAAGAATTTTCAAATTTTCAGATAGGAGGTTCCAGATAAGGTCAAAAACTACATACTCAGATCTTCACCAAACGTTGCAGGGATACTTTGCATGTCAAGACACGTGGAAAAAACGTACAAAACAAGAGATTGGAGACATCAAGATTTTCGACGAATTTTTTAAGAATTTTCAAATTTTCAGATGGGAGGTTCCAGATAAGGTCAAAAACGACATACTCAGATCTTCACCAAACTTTGCATGGATACATTGGATGTCAAGACACGTGGAAAAAACGTACAAAACAAGAGATTGGAGACATCAAGATTTTGGACGAATTTTTTAAGAATTCTCAAATTTTCAGAAAGGAGGTTCCATATAAGGTCAAAAACTACATACTCAGATCTTCACCAAACTTTGCATGGATACATTATGTGTCAAGACACGTGGAAAAAACGTACAAAACAAAAGATTGGAGACATCAAGATTTTGGTCGAATTTTTTAAGAATTTTCAAATTTTCAGATGGGAGGTTCCAGATAAGGTCAAAAACTACATACTCAGATCTTCACCAAACTTTGCAGGGATACATTGGATGTCAAGACACGTGGAAAAAACGTACAAAAAAGAGATTGGAGACATCAAGATTTTGGACGAATTTTTTAACAATTTTCAAATTTTCAGAAAGGATGTTCCAGATAAGGTCAAAAACGACATACTCAGATCTTCACCAAACTTTGCAGGGATACATTGGATATCAAGACACGTGGAAAAAACGTACAAAACAAGAGATTGGAGACATCAAGATTTTCGACGAATTTTTTAAGAATTTTCAAATTTTCAGATAGGAGGTTCCAGATAAGGTCAAAAACTACATACTCAGATCTTCACCAAACGTTGCAGGGATACTTTGCATGTCAAGACACGTGGAAAAAACGTACAAAACAAAAGATTGGAGACATCAAGATTTTCGACGAATTTTTTAAGAATTTTCAAATTTTCAGATGGGAGGTTCCAGATAAGGTCAAAAACGACATACTCAGATCTTCACCAAACTTTGCATGGATACATTGGATGTCAAGACACGTGGAAAAAACGTACAAAACAAGAGATTGGAGACATCAAGATTTTGGACGAATTTTTTAAGAATTCTCAAATTTTCAGAAAGGAGGTTCCATATAAGGTCAAAAACTACATACTCAGATCTTCACCAAACTTTGCAGGGATACTTTGGATGTCAAGACACGTGGAAGAAACGTACAAAACAAGAGATTGGGGTCATCAAGATTTTGGACGAATTTTTTAAGAATTTTCAAATTTTCAGATGGGAGGTTCAATATAAGGTCAAAAACTACATACTCAGATCTTCACCAAACTTTGCATGGATACATTGGATGTCAAGACACGTGGAAAAAACATACAAAACATAGGATTCGGAACATCAAGATTTTGGTCGAATTTTTTAAGAATTTTCAAATTTTCAGATAGGAGGTTCCATATAAGGTCAAAAACTACATACTCAGATCTTCACCAAACATTGCAGGAATACATTGGATGTCAAGACACGTGGAAAAAACGTACAAAACAAGAGATTGGGGTCATCAAGATTTTGGACGAATTTTTTAAGAATTTTCAAATTTTCAGATAGGAGGTTCCATATAAGGTCAAAAACTACATACTCAGATCTTCACCAAACTTTGCATGGATACATTATGTGTCAAAACACGTGGAAAAAACGTACAAAACAAAAGATTGGAGACATCAAGATTTTGGTCGAATTTTTTAAGAATTTTCAAATTTTCAGATGGGAGGTTCCAGATAAGGTCAAAAACTACATACTCAGATCTTCACCAAACTTTGCAGGGATACATTGGATGTCAAGACACCTGGAAAAAACGTACAAAAAAGAGATTGGAGACATCAAGATTTTGGACGAATTTTTTAACAATTTTCAAATTTTCAGAAAGGATGTTCCAGATAAGGTCAAAAACGACATACTCAGATCTTCACCAAACTTTGCAGGGATACATTGGATATCAAGACACGTGGAAAAAACGTACAAAACAAGAGATTGGAGACATCAAGATTTTGGACGAATTTTTTAAGAATTTTCAAATTTTCAGATAGGAGGTTCCAGATAAGGTCAAAAACTACATACTCAGATCTTCACCAAACTTTGCAGGGATACATTGGATGTCAAGACACGTGGAAAAAACGTACAAAACAAGAGATTGGAGACATCAAGATTTTGGACGATTTTTTTAAGAATTTTCAAATTTTCAGATAGGAGGTTCCAGATGAGGTCAAAAACTACATACTCAGATCTTCACCAAACTTTGCAGGAATACTTTGCATGTCAAGACACGTGGAAAAAACGTACAAAACAAGAGATCGGAGACATCAAGATTTTCGACGAATTTTTTAAGAATTTTCAAATTTTCAGATGGGAGGTTCCAGATAAGGTCAAAAACGACATACTCAGATCTTCACCAAACTTTGCAGGGATCCATTGGAGGTCGAGACACGTGGAAAAAACGTACAAAACAAGAGATTGGAGACATCAAGATTTTGGACGAATTTTTTAAGAATTTTCAAATTTTCAGATAGGAGGTTCCATATAAGGTCAAAAACTACATACTCAGATCTTCACCAAACTTTGCAGGGATACATTGGATGTCAAGACACGTGGAAAAAACGTACAAAACAAGAGATTGGAGACATCAAGATTTTGGACGATTTTTTTAAAAATTTTCAAATTTTCAGAAATGCGGTTCCAGATAAGGTCAAAAACTACATACTCAGATCTTCACCAAACTTTGCAGGGATACATTGGATGTCAAGACACGTGGAAAAAACGTACAAAACAAGAGATTCGGGTCAACAAGATTTTGGACGGATTTTTTAGGAATTTTCAAATTTTCAGATGGGAGGTTCCAGATAAGGTCAAAAACTACATACTCAGATCTTCACCAAACTCTGCAGGGATACATTGTATGTCAAGACACGTGGAAAAAACATACAAAACATAGGATTGGGGACATCAAGATTTTGGTCAAATTTTTTAAGAATTTTCAAATTTTCAGATAGGAGGTTCCATATAAGGTCAAAAACTACATACTCAGATCTTCACCAAACATTGCAGGGATACATTGGATGTCAAGACACGTGGAAAGAACGTACAAAACAAGAGATTGGAGACATCAAGATTTTGGACGAATTTTTGAAGAATTTTCAAATTTTCAGATAGGAGGTTCCAGATAAGTTCTAAAACTACATACTCAGATCTCCACCAAACATTGCAGGAATACATTGGATGTCAAGACACGTGGAAAAAACGTACAAAACAAGAGATTGGAGACATCAAGATTTTCGACGAATTTTTGAAGAATTTTCAAATTTTCAGAAAGGATGTTCCAGATGAGGTCAAAAACTACATACTCAGATCTTCACCAAACTTTGCAGGGATCCATTGGAGGTCGAGACACGTGGAAAAAACGTACAAAACAAGAGATCGGAGACATCAAGATTTTCGACGAATTTTTGAAGAATTTTCAAATTTTCAGATAGGAGGTTCCAGATAAGGTCTAAAACTACATACTCAGATCTCCACCAAACATTGCAGGAATACATTGGATGTCAAGACACGTGGAAAAAACGTACAAAACAAGAGATTGGAGACATCAAGATTTTCGACGAATTTTTGAAGAATTTTCAAAGTTTCAGAAAGGATGTTCCAGATAAGGTCAAAAACGACATACTCAGATCTTCACCAAACTTTGCAGGGATCCATTGGAGGTCGAGACACGTGGAAAAAACGTACAAAACAAGAGATTGGAGACATCAAGATTTTGGACGAATTTTTGAAGAATTTTCAAATTTTCAGATAGGAGGTTCCAGATAAGGTCTAAAACTACATACTCAGATCTCCACCAAACATTGCAGGAATACATTGGATGTCAAGACACGTGGAAAAAACGTACAAAACAAGAGATTGGAGACATCAAGATTTTCGACGAATTTTTGAAGAATTTTCAAATTTTCAGATAGGAGGTTCCAGATAAGGTCAAAAACTACATACTCAGATCTTCACCAAACGTTGCAGGGATACTTTGCATGTCAAGACACGTGGAAAAAACGTACAAAACAAAAGATTGGAGACATCAAGATTTTCGACGAATTTTTTAAGAATTTTCAAATTTTCAGATGGGAGGTTCCAGATAAGGTCAAAAACGACATACTCAGATCTTCACCAAACTTTGCATGGATACATTGGATGTCAAGACACGTGGAAAAAACGTACAAAACAAGAGATTGGAGACATCAAGATTTTGGACGAATTTTTTAAGAATTCTCAAATTTTCAGAAAGGAGGTTCCATATAAGGTCAAAAACTACATACTCAGATCTTCACCAAACTTTGCAGGGATACTTTGGATGTCAAGACACGTGGAAAAAACGTACAAAACAAGAGATTGGGGTCATCAAGATTTTGGACGAATTTTTTAAGAATTTTCAAATTTTCAGATGGGAGGTTCAATATAAGGTCAAAAACTACATACTCAGATCTTCACCAAACTTTGCATGGATACATTGGATGTCAAGACACGTGGAAAAAACATATAAAACATAGGATTCGGAACATCAAGATTTTGGTCGAATTTTTTAAGAATTTTCAAATTTTCAGATAGGAGGTTCCATATAAGGTCAAAAACAACATACTCAGATCTTCACCAAACTTTGCAGGGATACATTGGATATCAAGACACGTGGAAAAAACGTACAAAACAAGAGATTGGAGACATCAAGATTTTGGACGAATTTTTTAAGAATTTTCAAATTTTCAGATAGGAGGTTCCAGATAAGATCAAAAACTACATACTCAGATCTTCACCAAACTTTGCAGGGATACATTGGATGTCAAGACACGTGGAAAAAAAGTACCAAACAAGAGATTGGGGTCATCAAGATTTTGGACGGATTTTTTAGGAATTTTCAAATTTTCAGATGGGAGGTTCCAGATAAGGTCAAAAACTACATACTCAGATCTTCACCATACATTGCAGGGATACATTGGATGTCAAGACACGTGGAAAAAACGTACAAAACAAGAGATTGGAGACATCAAGATTTTGGACGAATTTTTTAAGAATTTTCAAATTTTCAGATAGGAGGTTCCAGATGAGGTCAAAAACTACATACTCAGATCTTCACCAAACTTTGCAGGAATACTTTGCATGTCAAGACACGTGGAAAAAACGTACAAAACAAGAGATCGGAGACATCAAGATTTTCGACGAATTTTTTAAGAATTTTCAAATTTTCAGATGGGAGGTTCCAGATAAGGTCAAAAACGACATACTCAGATCTTCACCAAACTTTGCAGGGATCCATTGGAGGTCGAGACACGTGGAAAAAACGTACAAAACAAGAGATTGGAGACATCAAGATTTTGGACGAATTTTTTAAGAATTTTCAAATTTTCAGATAGGAGGTTCCATATAAGGTCAAAAACTACATACTCAGATCTTCACCAAACTTTGCAGGGATACATTGGATGTCAAGACACGTGGAAAAAACGTACAAAACAAGAGATTGGAGACATCAAGATTTTGGACGATTTTTTTAAAAATTTTCAAATTTTCAGAAATGCGTTTCCAGATAAGGTCAAAAACTACATACTCAGATCTTCACCAAACTTTGCAGGGATACATTGGATGTCAAGACACGTGGAAAAAACGTACAAAACAAGAGATTCGGGTCAACAAGATTTTGGACGGATTTTTTAGGAATTTTCAAATTTTCAGATGGGAGGTTCCAGATAAGGTCAAAAACTACATACTCAGATCTTCACCAAACTCTGCAGGGATACATTGTATGTCAAGACACGTGGAAAAAACATACAAAACATAGGATTGGGGACATCAAGATTTTGTTAAATTCTTTTAAGAATTTTCAAATTTTCAGATAGGAGGTTCCATATAAGGTCAAAAACTACATACTCTGATCTTCACCAAACATTGCAGGGATACATTGGATGTCAAGACACGTGGAAAGAACGTACAAAACAAGAGATTGGAGACATCAAGATTTTGGACGAATTTTTTAAGAATTTTCAAATTTTCAGATAGGAGGCTCCATATAAGGTCAAAAACTACATACTCAGATCTTCACCAAACATTGCAGGGATACATTGGATGTCAAGACACGTGGAAAAAACGTACAAAACAAGAGATTGGAGACATCAAGATTTTGGACGAATTTTTTAAGAATTTTCAAATTTTCAGATAGGAGGTTCCAGATAAGGTCAAAAACTACATACTCAGATCTTCACCAAACGTTGCAGGGATACTTTGCATGTCAAGACACGTGGAAAAAACGTACAAAACAAGAGATTGGAGACATCAAGATTTTCGACGAATTTTTTAAGAATTTTCAAATTTTCAGATGGGAGGTTCCAGATAAGGTCAAAAACGACATACTCAGATCTTCACCAAACTTTGCATGGATACATTGGATGTCAAGACACGTGGAAAAAACGTACAAAACAAGAGATTGGGGTCATCAAGATTTTGCACGGATTTTTTAAGAATTTTCAAATTTTCAGATGGGAGGTTCCAGATAAGGTCAAAAACGACATACTCAGATCTTCACCAAACTTTGCATGGATACATTGGATGTCAAGACACGTGGAAAAAACGTACAAAACAAGAGATTGGAGACATCAAGATTTTGGACGAATTTTTTAAGAATTCTCAAATTTTCAGAAAGGAGGTTCCATATAAGGTCAAAAACTACATACTCAGATCTTCACCAAACTTTGCAGGGATACTTTGGATGTCAAGACACGTGGAAAAAACGTACAAAACAAGAGATTGGGGTCATCAAGATTTTGGACGAATTTTTTAAGAATTTTCAAATTTTCAGATGGGAGGTTCAATATAAGGTCAAAAACTACATACTCAGATCTTCACCAAACTTTGCATGGATACATTGGATGTCAAGACACGTGGAAAAAACATACAAAACATAGGATTCGGAACATCAAGATTTTGGTCGAATTTTTTAAGAATTTTCAAATTTTCAGATAGGAGGTTCCATATAAGGTCAAAAACTACATACTCAGATCTTCACCAAACTTTGCAGGGATACATTGGATGTCAAGACACGTGGAAAAAACGTACAAAACAAGAGATTGGAGACATCAAGATTTTGGACGAATTTTTTAAGAATTTTCAAATTTTCAGAAAGGATGTTCCAGATAAGGTCAAAAACGACATACTCAGATCTTCACCAAACTTTGCAGGGATACATTGGAGGTCGAGACACGTGGAAAAAACGTACAAAACAAGAGATTGGAGACATCAAGATTTTGGACGAATTTTTGAAGAATTTTCAAATTTTCTGATAGGAGGTCCCAGATAAGGTCAAAAACTACATACTCAGATCTCCACCAAACATTGCAGGGATACATTGGATGTCAAGACACGTGGAAAAAACGTACAAAACAAGAGATTGGAGACATCAAGATTTTCGACGAATTTTTGAAGAATTTTCAAATTTTCAGATAGGAGGTTCCAGATAAGGTCAAAAACTACATACTCAGATCTTCACCAAACGTTGCAGGGATACTTTGCATGTCAAGACACGTGGAAAAAACGTACAAAACAAGAGATTGGAGACATCAACATTTTCGACGAATTTTTTAAGAATTTTCAAATTTTCAGATGGGAGGTTCCAGATAAGGTCAAAAACGACATACTCAGATCTTCACCAAACTTTGCATGGATACATTGGATGTCAAGACACGTGGAAAAAACGTACAAAACAAGAGATTGGGGTCATCAAGATTTTGCACGGATTTTTTAAGAATTTTCAAATTTTCAGATGGGAAGTTCCAGATAAGGTCAAAAACGACATACTCAGATCTTCACCAAACTTTGCATGGATACATTGGATGTCAAGACACGTGGAAAAAACGTACAAAACAAGAGATTGGAGACATCAAGATTTTGGACGAATTTTTTAAGAATTCTCAAATTTTCAGAAAGGAGGTTCCATATAAAGTCAAAAACTACATACTCAGATCTTCACCAAACTTTGCAGGGATACTTTGGATGTCAAGACACGTGGAAAAAACGTACAAAACAAGAGATTGGAGACATCAAGATTTTGGACGAATTTTTTAAGAATTTTCAAATTTTCAGATAGGAGGTTCCAGATAAGGTCAAAAACTACATACTCAGATCTTCACCAAACTTTGCAGGGATACATTGGATGTCAAGACACGTGGAAAAAACGTACAAAACAAGAGATTGGGGTCATCAAGATTTTGGACGGATTTTTTAGGAATTTTCAAATTTTCAGATGGGAGGTTCCAGATAAGGTCAAAAACTACATACTCAGATCTTCACCAAACATTGCAGGGATACATTGGATGTCAAGGCACGTGGAAAAAACGTACAAAACAAGAGATTGGAGACATCAAAATTTTGGACGAATTTTTAAAGAATTTTCAAATTTTCAGATAGGAGGTTCCAGATGAGGTCAAAAACTACATACTCAGATCTTCACCAAACTTTGCAGGAATACTTTGCATGTCAAGACACGTGGAAAAAACGTACAAAACAAGAGATCGGAGACATCAAGATTTTCGACGAATTTTTTAAGAATTTTCAAATTTTCAGATGGGAGGTTCCAGATAAGGTCAAAAACGACATACTCAGATCTTCACCAAACTTTGCATGGATACATTGGATGTCAAGACACGTGGAAAAAACATACAAAACATAGGATTGGTGACATCAAGATTTTGGACGAATTTTTTAAGAATTTTCAAATTTTCAGATAGGAGGTTCCATATAAGGTCAAAAACTACATACTCAGATCTTCACCAAACTTTGCAGGGATACATTGGAGGTCGAGACACGTGGAAAAAAAGTACAAAACAAGAGATTGGGGTCATCAAGATTTTGGACGGATTTTTTAGGAATTTTCAAATTTTCAGATGGGAGGTTCCAGATAAGGTCAAAAACTACATACTCAGATCTTCACTAAACATTGGAGGGATACATTGGATGTCAAGACACGTGGAAAAAACGTACAAAACAAGAGATTGGAGACATCAAGATTTTGGACGAATTTTTTAAGAATTTTCAAATTTTCAGATAGGAGGTTCCAGATGAGGTCAAAAACTACATACTCAGATCTTCACCAAACTTTGCAGGAATACTTTGCATGTCAAGACACGTGGAAAAAACGTACAAAACAAGAGATCGGAGACATCAAGATTTTCGACGAATTTTTTAAGAATTTTCAAATTTTCAGATGGGAGGTTCCAGATAAGGTCAAAAACGACATACTCAGATCTTCACCAAACTTTGCAGGGATCCATTGGATGTCAAGACACGTGGAAAAAACATACAAAACATAGGATTGGTGACATCAAGATTTTGGACGAATTTTTTAAGAATTTTCAAATTTTCAGATAGGAGGTTCCATATAAGGTCAAAAACTACATACTCAGATCTTCACCAAACTTTGCAGGGATACATTGGAGGTCGAGACACGTGGAAAAAAAGTACAAAACAAGAGATTGGGGTCATCAAGATTTTGGACGGATTTTTTAGGAATTTTCAAATTTTCAGATGGGAGGTTCCAGATAAGGTCAAAAACTACATACTCAGATCTTCACCAAACATTGCAGGGATACATTGGATGTCAAGACACGTGGAAAAAACGTACAAAACAAGAGATTGGAGACATCAAGATTTTGGACGAATTTTTTAAGAATTTTCAAATTTTCAGATAGGAGGTTCCAGATGAGGTCAAAAACTACATACTCAGATCTTCACCAAACTTTGCAGGAATACTTTGCATGTCAAGACACGTGGAAAAAACGTACAAAACAAGAGATCGGAGACATCAAGATTTTCGACGAATTTTTTAAGAATTTTCAAATTTTCAGATGGGAGGTTCCAGATAAGGTCAAAAACGACATACTCAGATCTTCACCAAACTTTGCATGGATACATTGGATGTCAAGACACGTGGAAAAAACATACAAAACATAGGATTGGTGACATCAAGATTTTGGACGAATTTTTTAAGAATTTTCAAATTTTCAGATAGGAGGTTCCATATAAGGTCAAAAACTACATACTCAGATCTTCACCAAACTTTGCAGGGATACATTGGATGTCAAGACACGTGGAAAAAACGTACAAAACAAGAGATTGGAGACATCAAGATTTTCGACGAATTTTTTAAGAATTTTCAAATTTTCAGAAAGGATGTTCCAGATAAGGTCAAAAACGACATACTCAGATCTTCACCAAACTTTGCAGGGATCCATTGGAGGTCGAGACACGTGGAAAAAACGTACAAAACAAGAGATTGGAGACATCAAGATTTTGGACGAATTTTTGAAGAATTTTCAAATTTTCAGATAGGAGGTTCCAGATAAGGTCTAAAACTACATACTCAGATCTCCACCAAACATTGCAGGAATACATTGGATGTCAAGACACGTGGAAAAAACGTACAAAACAAGAGATTGGAGACATCAAGATTTTCGACGAATTTTTGAAGAATTTTCAAATTTTCAGATAGGAGGTTCCAGATAAGGTCAAAAACTACATACTCAGATCTTCACCAAACGTTGCAGGGATACTTTGCATGTCAAGACACGTGGAAAAAACGTACAAAACAAGAGATTGGAGACATCAAGATTTTCGACGAATTTTTTAAGAATTTTCAAATTTTCAGATGGGAGGTTCCAGATAAGGTCAAAAACGACATACTCAGATCTTCACCAAACTTTGCATGGATACATTGGATGTCAAGACACGTGGAAAAAACGTACAAAACAAGAGATTGGAGACATCAAGATTTTGGACGAATTTTTTAAGAATTCTCAAATTTTCAGAAAGGAGGTTCCATATAAGGTCAAAAACTACATACTCAGATCTTCACCAAACTTTGCATGGATACATTATGTGTCAAGACACGTGGAAAAAACGTACAAAACAAAAGATTGGAGACATCAAGATTTTGGTCGAATTTTTTAAGAATTTTCAAATTTTCAGATGGGAGGTTCCAGATAAGGTCAAAAACTACATACTCAGATCTTCACCAAACTTTGCAGGGATACATTGGATGTCAAGACACGTGGAAAAAACGTACAAAAAAGAGATTGGAGACATCAAGATTTTGGACGAATTTTTTAACAATTTTCAAATTTTCAGAAAGGATGTTCCAGATAAGGTCAAAAACGACATACTCAGATCTTCACCAAACTTTGCAGGGATACATTGGATATCAAGACACGTGGAAAAAACGTACAAAACAAGAGATTGGAGACATCAAGATTTTCGACGAATTTTTTAAGAATTTTCAAATTTTCAGATAGGAGGTTCCAGATAAGGTCAAAAACTACATACTCAGATCTTCACCAAACGTTGCAGGGATACTTTGCATGTCAAGACACGTGGAAAAAACGTACAAAACAAAAGATTGGAGACATCAAGATTTTCGACGAATTTTTTAAGAATTTTCAAATTTTCAGATGGGAGGTTCCAGATAAGGTCAAAAACGACATACTCAGATCTTCACCAAACTTTGCATGGATACATTGGATGTCAAGACACGTGGAAAAAACGTACAAAACAAGAGATTGGAGACATCAAGATTTTGGACGAATTTTTTAAGAATTCTCAAATTTTCAGAAAGGAGGTTCCATATAAGGTCAAAAACTACATACTCAGATCTTCACCAAACTTTGCAGGGATACTTTGGATGTCAAGACACGTGGAAGAAACGTACAAAACAAGAGATTGGGGTCATCAAGATTTTGGACGAATTTTTTAAGAATTTTCAAATTTTCAGATGGGAGGTTCAATATAAGGTCAAAAACTACATACTCAGATCTTCACCAAACTTTGCATGGATACATTGGATGTCAAGACACGTGGAAAAAACATACAAAACATAGGATTCGGAACATCAAGATTTTGGTCGAATTTTTTAAGAATTTTCAAATTTTCAGATAGGAGGTTCCATATAAGGTCAAAAACTACATACTCAGATCTTCACCAAACATTGCAGGAATACATTGGATGTCAAGACACGTGGAAAAAACGTACAAAACAAGAGATTGGGGTCATCAAGATTTTGGACGAATTTTTTAAGAATTTTCAAATTTTCAGATAGGAGGTTCCATATAAGGTCAAAAACTACATACTCAGATCTTCACCAAACTTTGCATGGATACATTATGTGTCAAAACACGTGGAAAAAACGTACAAAACAAAAGATTGGAGACATCAAGATTTTGGTCGAATTTTTTAAGAATTTTCAAATTTTCAGATGGGAGGTTCCAGATAAGGTCAAAAACTACATACTCAGATCTTCACCAAACTTTGCAGGGATACATTGGATGTCAAGACACCTGGAAAAAACGTACAAAAAAGAGATTGGAGACATCAAGATTTTGGACGAATTTTTTAACAATTTTCAAATTTTCAGAAAGGATGTTCCAGATAAGGTCAAAAACGACATACTCAGATCTTCACCAAACTTTGCAGGGATACATTGGATATCAAGACACGTGGAAAAAACGTACAAAACAAGAGATTGGAGACATCAAGATTTTGGACGAATTTTTTAAGAATTTTCAAATTTTCAGATAGGAGGTTCCAGATAAGGTCAAAAACTACATACTCAGATCTTCACCAAACTTTGCAGGGATACATTGGATGTCAAGACACGTGGAAAAAACGTACAAAACAAGAGATTGGAGACATCAAGATTTTGGACGATTTTTTTAAGAATTTTCAAATTTTCAGATAGGAGGTTCCAGATGAGGTCAAAAACTACATACTCAGATCTTCACCAAACTTTGCAGGAATACTTTGCATGTCAAGACACGTGGAAAAAACGTACAAAACAAGAGATCGGAGACATCAAGATTTTCGACGAATTTTTTAAGAATTTTCAAATTTTCAGATGGGAGGTTCCAGATAAGGTCAAAAACGACATACTCAGATCTTCACCAAACTTTGCAGGGATCCATTGGAGGTCGAGACACGTGGAAAAAACGTACAAAACAAGAGATTGGAGACATCAAGATTTTGGACGAATTTTTTAAGAATTTTCAAATTTTCAGATAGGAGGTTCCATATAAGGTCAAAAACTACATACTCAGATCTTCACCAAACTTTGCAGGGATACATTGGATGTCAAGACACGTGGAAAAAACGTACAAAACAAGAGATTGGAGACATCAAGATTTTGGACGATTTTTTTAAAAATTTTCAAATTTTCAGAAATGCGGTTCCAGATAAGGTCAAAAACTACATACTCAGATCTTCACCAAACTTTGCAGGGATACATTGGATGTCAAGACACGTGGAAAAAACGTACAAAACAAGAGATTCGGGTCAACAAGATTTTGGACGGATTTTTTAGGAATTTTCAAATTTTCAGATGGGAGGTTCCAGATAAGGTCAAAAACTACATACTCAGATCTTCACCAAACTCTGCAGGGATACATTGTATGTCAAGACACGTGGAAAAAACATACAAAACATAGGATTGGGGACATCAAGATTTTGGTCAAATTTTTTAAGAATTTTCAAATTTTCAGATAGGAGGTTCCATATAAGGTCAAAAACTACATACTCAGATCTTCACCAAACATTGCAGGGATACATTGGATGTCAAGACACGTGGAAAGAACGTACAAAACAAGAGATTGGAGACATCAAGATTTTGGACGAATTTTTTAAGAATTTTCAAATTTTCAGATAGGAGGCTCCATATAAGGTCAAAAACTACATACTCAGATCTTCACCAAACATTGCAGGGATACATTGGATGTCAAGACACGTGGAAAAAACGTACAAAACAAGAGATTGGAGACATCAAGATTTTGGACGAATTTTTTAAGAATTTTCAAATTTTCAGATAGGAGGTTCCATGTAAGGTCAAAAACTACATACTCAGATCTTCACCAAACTTTGCATGGATACATTATGTGTCAAGACACGTGGAAAAAACGTACAAAACAAAAGATTGGAGACATCAAGATATTGGTCGAATTTTTTAAGAATTTTCAAATTTTCAGATGGGAGGTTCCAGATAAGGTCAAAAACGACATACTCAGATCTTCACCAAACTTTGCATGGATACATTGGATGTCAAGACACGTGGAAAAAACGTACAAAACAAGAGATTGGGGTCATCAAGATTTTGCACGGATTTTTTAAGAATTTTCAAATTTTCAGATGGGAGGTTCCAGATAAGGTCAAAAACGACATACTCAGATCTTCACCAAACTTTGCAGGAATACTTTGCATGTCAAGACACGTGGAAAAAACGTACAAAACAAGAGATTGGAGACATCAAGATTTTGGACGAATTTTTTAAGAATTCTCAAATTTTCAGAAAGGAGGTTCCATATAAGGTCAAAAACTACATACTCAGATCTTCACCAAACTTTGCAGGGATACTTTGGATGTCAAGACACGTGGAAAAAACGTACAAAACAAGAGATTGGGGTCATCAAGATTTTGGACGAATTTTTTAAGAATTTTCAAATTTTCAGATGGGAGGTTCAATATAAGGTCAAAAACTACATACTCAGATCTTCACCAAACTTTGCATGGATACATTGGATGTCAAGACACGTGGAAAAAACATACAAAACATAGGATTCGGAACATCAAGATTTTGGTCGAATTTTTTAAGAATTTTCAAATTTTCAGATAGGAGGTTCCATATAAGGTCAAAAACTACATACTCAGATCTTCACCAAACTTTGCAGGGATACATTGGATGTCAAGACACGTGGAAAAAACGTACAAAACAAGAGATTGGAGACATCAAGATTTTCGACGAATTTTTTAAGAATTTTCAAATTTTCAGAAAGGATGTTCCAGATAAGGTCAAAAACGACATACTCAGATCTTCACCAAACTTTGCAGGGATACATTGGAGGTCGAGACACGTGGAAAAAACGTACAAAACAAGAGATTGGAGACATCAAGATTTTGGACGAATTTTTGAAGAATTTTCAAATTTTCTGATAGGAGGTCCCAGATAAGGTCAAAAACCACATACTCAGATCTCCACCAAACATTGCAGGGATACATTGGATGTCAAGACACGTGGAAAAAACGTACAAAACAAGAGATTGGAGACATCAAGATTTTCGACGAATTTTTGAAGAATTTTCAAATTTTCAGATAGGAGGTTCCAGATAAGGTCAAAAACTACATACTCAGATCTTCACCAAACGTTGCAGGGATACTTTGCATGTCAAGACACGTGGAAAAAACGTACAAAACAAGAGATTGGAGACATCAAGATTTTGGACGAATTTTTTAAGAATTTTCAAATTTTCAGATGGGAGGTTCCAGATAAGGTCAAAAACGACATACTCAGATCTTCACCAAACTTTGCATGGATACATTGGATGTCAAGACACGTGGAAAAAACGTACAAAACAAGAGATTGGGGTCATCAAGATTTTGCACGGATTTTTTAAGAATTTTCAAATTTTCAGATGGCAGGTTCCAGATAAGGTCAAAAACGACATACTCAGATCTTCACCAAACTTTGCATGGATACATTGGATGTCAAGACACGTGGAAAAAACGTACAAAACAAGAGATTGGAGACATCAAGATTTTGGACGAATTTTTTAAGAATTCTCAAATTTTCAGAAAGGAGGTTCCATATAAGGTCAAAAACTACATACTCAGATCTTCACCAAACTTTGCAGGGATACTTTGGATGTCAAGACACGTGGAAAAAACGTACAAAACAAGAGATTGGAGACATCAAGATTTTGGACGAATTTTTTAAGAATTTTCAAATTTTCAGATAGGAGGTTCCAGATAAGGTCATAAACTTCATACTCAGATCTTCACCAAACTTTGCAGGGATACATTGGATGTCAAGACACGTGGAAAAAACGTACAAAACAAGAGATTGGGGTCATCAAGATTTTGGACGGATTTTTTAGGAATTTTCAAATTTTCAGATGGGAGGTTCCAGATAAGGTCAAAAACTACATACTCAGATCTTCACCAAACATTGCAGGGATACATTGGATGTCAAGACACGTGGAAAAAACGTACAAAACAAGAGATTGGAGACATCAAAATTTTGGACGAATTTTTTAAGAATTTTCAAATTTTCAGATAGGAGGTTCCAGATGAGGTCAAAAACTACATACTCAGATCTTCACCAAACTTTGCAGGAATACTTTGCATGTCAAGACACGTGGAAAAAACGTACAAAACAAGAGATCGGAGACATCAAGATTTTCGACGAATTTTTTAAGAATTTTCAAATTTTCAGATGGGAGGTTCCAGATAAGGTCAAAAACGACATACTCAGATCTTCACCAAACTTTGCATGGATACATTGGATGTCAAGACACGTGGAAAAAACATACAAAACATAGGATTGGTGACATCAAGATTTTGGACGAATTTTTTAAGAATTTTCAAATTTTCAGATAGGAGGTTCCATATAAGGTCAAAAACTACATACTCAGATCTTCACCAAACTTTGCAGGGATACATTGGAGGTCGAGACACGTGGAAAAAAAGTACAAAACAAGAGATTGGGGTCATCAAGATTTTGGACGGATTTTTTAGGAATTTTCAAATTTTCCGATGGGAGGTTCCAGATAAGGTCAAAAACTACATACTCAGATCTTCACCAAACATTGCAGGGATACATTGGATGTCAAGACACGTGGAAAAAACGTACAAAACAAGAGATTGGAGACATCAAGATTTTGGACGAATTTTTTAAGAATTTTCAAATTTTCAGATAGGAGGTTCCAGATGAGGTCAAAAACTACATACTCAGATCTTCACCAAACTTTGCAGGAATACTTTGCATGTCAAGACACGTGGAAAAAACGTACAAAACAAGAGATCGGAGACATCAAGATTTTCGACGAATTTTTTAAGAATTTTCAAATTTTCAGATGGGAGGTTCCAGATAAGGTCAAAAACGACATACTCAGATCTTCACCAAACTTTGCATGGATACATTGGATGTCAAGACACGTGGAAAAAACATACAAAACATAGGATTGGTGACATCAAGATTTTGGACGAATTTTTTAAGAATTTTCAAATTTACAGATAGGAGGTTCCATATAAGGTCAAAAACTACATACTCAGATCTTCACCAAACTTTGCAGGGATACATTGGAGGTCGAGACACGTGGAAAAAAAGTACAAAACAAGAGATTGGGGTCATCAAGATTTTGGACGGATTTTTTAGGAATTTTCAAATTTTCAGATGGGAGGTTCCAGATAAGGTCAAAAACTACATACTCAGATCTTCACCAAACATTGCAGGGATACATTGGATGTCAAGACACGTGGAAAAAACGTACAAAACAAGAGATTGGAGACATCAAGATTTTGGACGAATTTTTTAAGAATTTTCAAATTTTCAGATAGGAGGTTCCATATAAGGTCAAAAACTACATACTCAGATCTTCACCAAACTTTGCAGGGATACATTGGATGTCAAGACACGTGGAAAAAACGTACAAAACAAGAGATTGGAGACATCAAGATTTTCGACGAATTTTTTAAGAATTTTCAAATTTTCAGAAAGGATGTTCCAGATAAGGTCAAAAACGACATACTCAGATCTTCACCAAACTTTGCAGGGATCCATTGGAGGTCGAGACACGTGGAAAAAACGTACAAAACAAGAGATTGGAGACATCAAGATTTTGGACGAATTTTTGAAGAATTTTCAAATTTTCAGATAGGAGGTTCCAGATAAGGTCTAAAACTACATACTCAGATCTCCACCAAACATTGCAGGAATACATTGGATGTCAAGACACGTGGAAAAAACGTACAAAACAAGAGATTTTAGACATCAAGATTTTCGAAGAATTTTTGAAGAATTTTCAAATTTTCAGATAGGAGGTTCCAGATAAGGTCAAAAACTACATACTCAGATCTTCACCAAACGTTGCAGGGATACTTTGTATGTCAAGACACGTGGAAAAAACGTACAAAACAAAAGATTGGAGACATCAAGATTTTCGACGAATTTTTTAAGAATTTTCAAATTTTCAGATGGGAGGTTCCAGATGAGGTCAAAAACGACATACTCAGATCTTCACCAAACTTTGCAGGAATACTTTGCATGTCAAGACACGTGGAAAAAACGTACAAAACAAGAGATCGGAGACATCAAGATTTTCGACGAATTTTTTAAGAATTTTCAAATTTTCAGATGGGAGGTTCCAGATAAGGTCAAAAACGACATACTCAGATCTTCACCAAACTTTGCAGGGATCCATTGGAGGTCGAGACACGTGGAAAAAACGTACAAAACAAGAGATTGGAGACATCAAGATTTTGGACGAATTTTTTAAGAATTTTCAAATTTTCAGATAGGAGGTTCCATATAAGGTCAAAAACTACATACTCAGATCTTCACCAAACTTTGCAGGGATACATTGGATGTCAAGACACGTGGAAAAAACGTACAAAACAAGAGATTGGAGACATCAAGATTTTCGACGAATTTTTTAAGAATTTTCAAATTTTCAGAAAGGATGTTCCAGATAAGGTCAAAAACGACATACTCAGATCTTCACCAAACTTTGCAGGGATCCATTGGAGGTCGAGACACGTGGAAAAAACGTACAAAACAAGAGATTGGAGACATCAAGATTTTGGACGAATTTTTGAAGAATTTTCAAATTTTCAGATGGGAGGTTCCAGATAAGGTCTAAAACTACATACTCAGATCTCCACCAAACATTTCAGGAATACATTGGATGTCAAGACACGTGGAAAAAACGTACAAAACAAGAGATTGGAGACATCAAGATTTTCGACGAATTTTTGAAGAATTTTCAAATTTTCAGATAGGAGGTTCCAGATAAGGTCAAAAACTACATACTCAGATCTTCACCAAACGTTGCAGGGATACTTTGCATGTCAAGACACGTGGAAAAAACGTACAAAACAAGAGATTGGAGACATCAAGATTTTCGACGAATTTTTTAAGAATTTTCAAATTTTCAGATGGGAGGTTCCAGATAAGGTCAAAAACGACGTACTCAGATCTTCACCAAACTTTGCATGGATACATTGGATGTCAAGACACGTGGAAAAAACGTACAAAACAAGAGATTGGAGACATCAAGATTTTGGACGAATTTTTTAAGAATTCTCAAATTTTCAGAAAGGAGGTTCCATATAAGGTCAAAAACTACATACTCAGATCTTCACCAAACTTTGCAGGGATACTTTGGATGTCAAGACACGTGGAAAAAACGTACAAAACAAGAGATTGGGGTCATCAAGATTTTGGACGAATTTTTTAAGAATTTTCAAATTTTCAGATGGGAGGTTCAATATAAGGTCAAAAACTACATACTCAGATCTTCACCAAACTTTGCATGGATACATTGGATGTCAAGACACGTGGAAAAAACGTACAAAACAAGAGATTGGAGACATCAAGATTTTGGACGAATTTTTGAAGAATTTTCAAATTTTCAGATAGGAGGTTCCAGATAAGGTCTAAAACTACATACTCAGATCTCCACCAAACATTGCAGGAATACATTGGATGTCAAGACACGTGGAAAAAACGTACAAAACAAGAGATTGGAGACATCAAGATTTTCGACGAATTTTTGAAGAATTTTCAAATTTTCAGATAGGAGGTTCCAGATAAGGTCAAAAACTACATACTCAGATCTTCACCAAACGTTGCAGGGATACTTTGCATGTCAAGACACGTGGAAAAAACGTACAAAACAAGAGATTGGAGACATCAAGATTTTCGACGAATTTTTTAAGAATTTTCAAATTTTCAGATGGGAGGTTCCAGATAAGGTCAAAAACGACGTACTCAGATCTTCACCAAACTTTGCATGGATACATTGGATGTCAAGACACGTGGAAAAAACGTACAAAACAAGAGATTGGAGACATCAAGATTTTGGACGAATTTTTTAAGAATTCTCAAATTTTCAGAAAGGAGGTTCCATATAAGGTCAAAAACTACATACTCAGATCTTCACCAAACTTTGCAGGGATACTTTGGATGTCAAGACACGTGGAAAAAACGTACAAAACAAGAGATTGGGGTCATCAAGATTTTGGACGAATTTTTTAAGAATTTTCAAATTTTCAGATGGGAGGTTCAATATAAGGTCAAAAACTACATACTCAGATCTTCACCAAACTTTGCATGGATACATTGGATGTCAAGACACGTGGAAAAAACATACAAAACATAGGATTCGGAACATCAAGATTTTGGTCGAATTTTTTAAGAATTTTCAAATTTTCAGATAGGAGGTTCCATATAAGGTCAAAAACTACATACTCAGATCTTCACCAAACATTGCAGGAATACATTGGATGTCAAGACACGTGGAAAAAACGTACAAAACAAGAGATTGGGGTCATCAAGATTTTGCACGGATTTTTTAGGAATTTTCAAATTTTCAGATGGGAGGTTCCAGATAAGGTCAAAAACTACATACTCAGATCTTCACCAAACTTTGCAGGGATACATTGGATGTCAAGACACGTGGAAAAAACGTACAAAACAAGAGATTGGAGACATCAAGATTTTGGACGAATTTTTTAAGAATTTTCAAGTTTTCAGATAGGAGGTTCCATATAAGGTCAAAAACTACATACTCAGATCTTCACCAAACTTTGCATGGATACATTATGTGTCAAGACACGTGGAAAAAACGTACAAAACAAAAGATTGGAGACATCAAGATTTTGGTCGAATTTTTTAAGAATTTTCAAATTTTCAGATGGGAGGTTCCAGATAAGGTCAAAAACTACATACTCAGATCTTCACCAAACTTTGCAGGGATACATTGGATGTCAAGACACGTGGAAAAAACGTACAAAAAAGAGATTGGAGACATCAAGATTTTGGACGAATTTTTTAACAATTTTCAAATTTTCAGAAAGGATGTTCCAGATAAGGTCAAAAACGACATACTCAGATCTTCACCAAACTTTGCAGGGATACATTGGATATCAAGACACGTGGAAAAAACGTACAAAACAAGAGATTGGAGACATCAAGATTTTGGACGAATTTTTTAAGAATTTTCAAATTTTCAGATAGGAGGTTCCAGATAAGGTCAAAAACTACATACTCAGATCTTCACCAAACTTTGCAGGGATACATTGGATGTCAAGACACGTGGAAAAAACGTACAAAACAAGAGATTGGGGTCATCAAGATTTTGGACGGATTTTTTAGGAATTTTCAAATTTTCAGATGGGAGGTTCCAGATAAGGTCAAAAACTACATACTCAGATCTTCACCAAACATTGCAGGGATACATTGGATGTCAAGACACGTGGAAAAAACGTACAAAACAAGAGATTGGAGACATCAAACTTTTGGACGAATTTTTTAAGAATTTTCAAATTTTCAGATAGGAGGTTCCAGATGAGGTCAAAAACTACATACTCAGATCTTCACCAAACTTTGCAGGAATACTTTGCATGTCAAGACACGTGGAAAAAACGTACAAAACAAGAGATCGGAGACATCAAGATTTTCGACGAATTTTTTAAGAATTTTCAAATTTTCAGATGGGAGGTTCCAGATAAGGTCAAAAACGACATACTCAGATCTTCACCAAACTTTGCATGGATACATTGGATGTCAAGACACGTGGAAAAAATATGCAAAACATAGGATTGGTGACATCAAGATTTTGGACGAATTTTTTAAGAATTTTCAAATTTTCAGATAGGAGGTTCCATATAAGGTCAAAAACTACATACTCAGATCTTCACCAAACTTTGCAGGGATACATTGGATGTCAAGACACGTGGAAAAAACGTACAAAACAAGAGATTGGAGACATCAAGATTATGGACGAATTTTTTGAGAATTTTCAAATTTTCAGAAAGGAGGTTCCATATAAGGTCAAAAACTACATACTCAGATCTTCACCAAACTTTGCAGGGATACATTGGATGTCAAGAAACGTGGAAAAAACGTACAAAACAAGAGATTGGAGACATCAAGATTTTCGACGAATTTTTTAAGAATTTTCAAATTTTCAGAAAGGATGTTCCAGATAAGGTCAAAAACGACATACTCAGATCTCCACCAAACATTGCAGGGATACATTGGATGTCAAGACACGTGGAAAAAACGTACAAAGCAAGAGATTGGAGACATCAAGATTTTCGACGAATTTTTGAAGAATTTTCAAATTTTCAGATAGGAGGTTCCAGATAAGGTCAAAAACTACATACTCAGATCTTCACCAAACGTTGCAGGGATACTTTGCATGTCAAGACACGTGGAAAAAACGTACAAAACAAGAGATTGGAGACATCAAGATTTTCGACGAATTTTTTAAGAATTTTCAAATTTTCGGATGGGAGGTTCCAGATAAGGTCAAAAACGACATACTCAGATCTTCACCAAACTTTGCATGGATACATTGGATGTCAAGACACGTGGAAAAAACGTACAAAACAAGAGATTGGAGACATCAAGATTTTGGACGAATTTTTTAAGAATTCTCAAATTTTCAGAAAGGAGGTTCCATATAAGGTCAAAAACTACATACTCAGATCTTCACCAAACTTTGCAGGGATACATTGGATGTCAAGACACGTGGAAAAAACGTACAAAACAAGAGATTGGGGTCTTCAAGATTTTGGACGAATTTTTTAAGAATTTTCAAATTTTCAGATAGGAGGTTCCAGATAAGGTCAAAAACTACATACTCAGATCTTCACCAAACGTTGCAGGGATACTTTGCATGTCAAGACACGTGGAAAAAACGTACAAAACAAGAGATTGGAGACATCAAGATTTTCGACGAATTTTTTAAGAATTTTCAAATTTTCAGATAGGAGGTTCCATATAAGGTCAAAAACTACATACTCAGATCTTCACCAAACATTGCAGGAATACATTGGATGTCAAGACACGTGGAAAAAACGTACAAAACAAGAGATTGGAGACATCAAGATTTTCGACGAATTTTTGAAGAATTTTCAAATTTTCAGATAGGAGGTTCCAGATAAGGTCAAAAACTACATACTCAGATCTTCACCAAACGTTGCAGGGATACTTTGCATGTCAAGACACGTGGAAAAAACGTACAAAACAAGAGATTGGAGACATCAAGATTTTCGACGAATTTTTTAAGAATTTTCAAATTTTCAGATAGGAGGTTCCATATAAGGTCAAAAACTACATACTAAGATCTTCACCAAACATTGCAGGAATACATTGGATGTCAAGACACGTGGAAAAAACGTACAAAACAAGAGATTGGGGTCATCAAGATTTTGCACGGATTTTTTAGGAATTTTCAAATTTTCAGATGGGAGGTTCCAGATAAGGTCAAAAACTACATACTCAGATCTTCACCAAACTTTGCATGGATACATTATGTGTCAAGACACGTGGAAAAAACGTACAAATCAAAAGATTGGAGACATCAAGATTTTGGTCGAATTTTTTAAGAATTTTCAAATTTTCAGATGGGAGGTTCCAGATAAGGTCAAAAACTACATACTCAGATCTTCACCAAACTTTGCAGGGATACATTGGATGTCAAGACACGTGGAAAAAACGTACAAAACAAGAGATTGGAGACATCAAGATTATGGACGAATTTTTTGAGAATTTTCAAATTTTCAGAAAGGAGGTTCCATATAAGGTCAAAAACTACATACTCAAATCTTCACCAAACTTTGCAGGGATACATTGGATGTCAAGACACGTGGAAAAAACGTACAAAACAAGAGATTGGAGACATCAAGATTTTCGACGAATTTTTTAAGAATTTTCAAATTTTCAGAAAGGATGTTCCAGATAAGGTCAAAAACGACATACTCAGATCTTCACTAACTTTGCAGGGATACATTGGATTTCGAGACACGTGGAAAAAACGTACAAAACAAGAGATTGGAGACATCAAGATTTTGGAAGAATTTTTGAAGAATTTTCAAATTTTCAGATAGGAGGTTCCAGATAAGGTCAAAAACTACATACTCAGATCTCCACCAAACATTGCAGGGATACATTGGATGTCAAGACACGTGGAAAAAACGTACAAAGCAAGAGATTGGAGACATCAAGATTTTCGACGAATTTTTGAAGAATTTTCAAATTTTCAGATAGGAGGTTCCAGATAAGGTCAAAAACTACATACTCAGATCTTCACCAAACGTTGCAGGGATACTTTGCATGTCAAGACACGTGGAAAAAACGTACAAAACAAGAGATTGGAGACATCAAGATTTTCGACGAATTTTTTAAGAATTTTCAAATTTTCGGATGGGAGGTTCCAGGTAAGGTCAAAAACGACATACTCAGATCTTCACCAAACTTTGCATGGATACATTGGATGTCAAGACACGTGGAAAAAACGTACAAAACAAGAGATTGGAGACATCAAGATTTTGGACGAATTTTTTAAGAATTCTCAAATTTTCAGAAAGGAGGTTCCATATAAGGTCAAAAACTACATACTCAGATCTTCACCAAACTTTGCAGGGATACATTGGATGTCAAGACACGTGGAAAAAACGTACAAAACAAGAGATTGGGGTCATCAAGATTTTGCACGGATTTTTTAGGAATTTTCAAATTTTCAGATGGGAGGTTCCAGATAAGGTCAAAAACTACATACTCAGATCTTCACCAAACTTTGCAGGGATACATTGGATGTCAAGACACGTGGAAAAAACGTACAAAACAAGAGATTGGAGACATCAAGATTTTGGACGAATTTTTTAAGAATTTTCAAATTTTCAGATAGGAGGTTCCATATAAGGTCAAAAACTACATACTCAGATCTTCACCAAACTTTGCATGGATACATTATGTGTCAAGACACGTGGAAAAAACGTACAAAACAAAAGATTGGAGACATCAAGATTTTGGTCGAATTTTTTAAGAATTTTCAAATTTTCAGATAGGAGGTTCCAGATAAGGTCAAAAACTACATACTCAGATCTTCACCAAACTTTGCAGGGATACATTGGATGTCAAGACACGTGGAAAAAACGTACAAAACAAGAGATTGGAGACATCAAGATTATGGACGAATTTTTTGAGAATTTTCAAATTTTCAGAAAGGAGGTTCCATATAAGGTCAAAAACTACATACTCAGATCTTCACC
Source organism: Lepisma saccharinum (assembly GCF_977018435.1). Lineage (NCBI taxonomy): Eukaryota > Metazoa > Arthropoda > Insecta > Zygentoma > Lepismatidae > Lepisma > Lepisma saccharinum. The sequence continues at coordinate 1,602,698 of NW_028142921.1, read as the reverse complement.
AAACTTTGCAGGGATACATTTGATGTCAAGACACGTGGAGAAAACGTACAAAACAAGAGATTGGAGACATCAAGATTTTCGACGAATTTTTTAAGAATTTTCAAATTTTCAGAAAGGATGTTCCAGATAAGGTCAAAAACGACATACTCAGATCTTCACCAAACTTTGCAGGGATACATTGGAGGTCGAGACACGTGGAAAAAACGTACAAAACAAGAGATTGGAGACATCAAGATTTTGGACGAATTTTTGAAGAATTTTCAAATTTTCTGATAGGAGGTCCCAGATAAGGTCAAAAACTACATACTCAGATCTCCACCAAACATTGCAGGGATACATTGGATGTCAAGACACGTGGAAAAAACGTACAAAACAAGAGATTTTAGACATCAAGATTTTGGACGAATTTTTGAAGAATTTTCAAATTTTCAGATAGGAGGTTCCAGATAAGGTCAAAAACTACATACTCAGATCTTCACCAAACGTTGCAGGGATACTTTGCATGTCAAGACACGTGGAAAAAACGTACAAAACAAGAGATTGGAGACATCAAGATTTTCGACGAATTTTTTAAGAATTTTCAAATTTTCAGATGGGAGGTTCCAGATAAGGTCAAAAACGACATACTCAGATCTTCACCAAACTTTGCATGGATACATTGGATGTCAAGACACGTGGAAAAAACGTACAAAACAAGAGATTGGGGTCATCAAGATTTTGCACGGATTTTTTAGGAATTTTCAAATTTTCAGATGGGAGGTTCCAGATAAGGTCAAAAACTACATACTCAGATCTTCACCAAACTTTGCAGGGATACATTGGATGTCAAGACACGTGGAAAAAACGTACAAAACAAGAGATTGGAGACATCAAGATTTTGGACGAATTTTTTAAGAATTTTCAAATTTTCAGATAGGAGGTTCCATATAAGGTCAAAAACTACATACTCAGATCTTCACCAAACTTTGCATGGATACATTATGTGTCAAGACACGTGGAAAAAACGTACAAAACAAAAGATTGGAGACATCAAGATTTTGGTCGAATTTTTTAAGAATTTTCAAATTTTCAGATGGGAGGTTCCAGATAAGGTCAAAAACTACATACTCAGATCTTCACCAAACTTTGCAGGGATACATTGGATGTCAAGACACGTGGAAAAAACGTACAAAAAAGAGATTGGAGACATCAAGATTTTGGACGAATTTTTTAACAATTTTCAAATTTTCAGAAAGGATGTTCCAGATAAGGTCAAAAACGACATACTCAGATCTTCACCAAACTTTGCAGGGATACATTGGATATCAAGACACGTGGAAAAAACGTACAAAACAAGAGATTGGAGACATCAAGATTTTGGACGAATTTTTTAAGAATTTTCAAATTTTCAGAAAGGATGTTCCAGATAAGGTCAAAAACGACATACTCAGATCTTCACCAAACTTTGCATGGATACATTGGATGTCAAGACACGTGGAAAAAACGTACAAAACAAGAGATTGGAGACATCAAGATTTTGGACGAATTTTTTAAGAATTCTCAAATTTTCAGAAAGGAGGTTCCATATAAGGTCAAAAACTACATACTCAGATCTTCACCAAACTTTGCAGGGATACTTTGGATGTCAAGACACGTGGAAAAAACGTACAAAACAAGAGATTGGGGTCATCAAGATTTTGGACGAATTTTTTAAGAATTTTCAAATTTTCAGATGGGAGGTTCAATATAAGGTCAAAAACTACATACTCAGATCTTCACCAAACTTTGCATGGATACATTGGATGTCAAGACACGTGGAAAAAACATACAAAACATAGGATTCGGAACATCAAGATTTTGGACGAATTTTTTAAGAATTTTCAAATTTTCAGATAGGAGGTTCCATATAAGGTCAAAAACTACATACTCAGATCTTCACCAAACATTGCAGGAATACATTGGATGTCAAGACACGTGGAAAAAACGTACAAAACAAGAGATTGGGGTCATCAAGATTTTGCACGGATTTTTTAGGAATTTTCAAATTTTCAGATGGGAGGTTCCAGATAAGGTCAAAAACTACATACTCAGATCTTCACCAAACTTTGCAGGGATACATTGGATGTCAAGACACGTGGAAAAAACGTACAAAACAAGAGATTGGAGACATCAAGATTTTGGACGAATTTTTTAAGAATTTTCAAATTTTCAGATAGGAGGTTCCATGTAAGGTCAAAAACTACATACTCAGATCTTCACCAAACTTTGCATGGATACATTATGTGTCAAGACACGTGGAAAAAACGTACAAAACAAAAGATTGGAGATATCAAGATTTTGGTCGAATTTTTTAAGAATTTTCAAATTTTCAGATGGGAGGTTCCAGATAAGGTCAAAAACTACATACTCAGATCTTCACCAAACTTTGCAGGGATACATTGGATGTCAAGACACGTGGAAAAAACGTACAAAAAAGAGATTGGAGACATCAAGATTTTGGACGAATTTTTTAACAATTTTCAAATTTTCAGAAAGGATGTTCCAGATAAGGTCAAAAACGACATACTCAGATCTTCACCAAACTTTGCAGGGATACATTGGATATCAAGACACGTGGAAAAAACGTACAAAACAAGAGATTGGAGACATCAAGATTTTGGACGAATTTTTTAAGAATTTTCAAATTTTCAGAAAGGATGTTCCAGATAAGGTCAAAAACGACATACTCAGATCTTCACCAAACTTTGCAGGGATCCATTGGAGGTCGAGACACGTGGAAAAAACGTACAAAACAAGAGATTGGAGACATCAAGATTTTGGACGAATTTTTGAAGAATTTTCAAATTTTCAGATAGGAGGTTCCAGATAAGGTCTAAAACTACATACTCAGATCTCCACCAAACATTGCAGGAATACATTGGATGTCAAGACACGTGGAAAAAACGTACAAAACAAGAGATTGGAGACATCAAGATTTTCGACGAATTTTGAAGAATTTTCAAATTTTCAGATAGGAGGTTCCAGATAAGGTCAAAAACTACATACTCAGATCTTCAAAAAACGTTGCAGGGATACTTTGCATGTCAAGACACGTGGAAAAAACGTACAAAACAAGAGATTGGAGACATCAAGATTTTCGACGAATTTTTTAAGAATTTTCAAATTTTCAGATGGGAGGTTCCAGATAAGGTCAAAAACGACATACTCAGATCTTCACCAAACTTTGCATGGATACATTGGATGTAAAGACACGTGGAAAAAACGTACAAAACAAGAGATTGGAGACATCAAGATTTTGGACGAATTTTTTAAGAATTCTCAAATTTTCAGAAAGGAGGTTCCATATAAGGTCAAAAACTACATACTCAGATCTTCACCAAACTTTGCAGGGATACTTTGGATGTCAAGACACGTGGAAAAAACGTACAAAACAAGAGATTGGGGTCATCAAGATTTTGGACGAATTTTTTAAGAATTTTCAAATTTTCAGATGGGAGGTTCAATATAAGGTCAAAAACTACATACTCAGATCTTCACCAAACTTTGCATGGATACATTGGATGTCAAGACACGTGGAAAAAACATACAAAACATAGGATTCGGAACATCAAGATTTTGGACGAATTTTTTAAGAATTTTCAAATTTTCAGATAGGAGGTTCCATATAAGGTCAAAAACTACATACTCAGATCTTCACCAAACATTGCAGGAATACATTGGATGTCAAGACACGTGGAAAAAACGTACAAAACAAGAGATTGGGGTCATCAAGATTTTGCACGGATTTTTTAGGAATTTTCAAATTTTCAGATGGGAGGTTCCAGATAAGGTCAAAAACTACATACTCAGATCTTCACCAAACTTTGCAGGGATACATTGGATGTCAAGACACGTGGAAAAAACGTACAAAACAAGAGATTGGAGACATCAAGATTTTGGACGAATTTTTTAAGAATTTTCAAATTTTCAGATAGGAGGTTCCATGTAAGGTCAAAAACTACATACTCAGATCTTCACCAAACTTTGCATGGATACATTATGTGTCAAGACACGTGGAAAAAACGTACAAAACAAAAGATTGGAGACATCAAGATTTTGGTCGAATTTTTTAAGAATTTTCAAATTTTCAGATGGGAGGTTCCAGATAAGGTCAAAAACTACATACTCAGATCTTCACCAAACTTTGCAGGGATACATTGGATGTCAAGACACGTGGAAAAAACGTACAAAAAAGAGATTGGAGACATCAAGATTTTGGACGAATTTTTTAACAATTTTCAAATTTTCAGAAAGGATGTTCCAGATAAGGTCAAAAACGACATACTCAGATCTTCACCAAACTTTGCAGGGATACATTGGATATCAAGACACGTGGAAAAAACGTACAAAACAAGAGATTGGAGACATCAAGATTTTGGACGAATTTTTTAAGAATTTTCAAATTTTCAGAAAGGATGTTCCAGATAAGGTCAAAAACGACATACTCAGATCTTCACCAAACTTTGCAGGGATCCATTGGAGGTCGAGACACGTGGAAAAAACGTACAAAACAAGAGATTGGAGACATCAAGATTTTGGACGAATTTTTGAAGAATTTTCAAATTTTCAGATAGGAGGTTCCAGATAAGGTCTAAAACTACATACTCAGATCTCCACCAAACATTGCAGGAATACATTGGATGTCAAGACACGTGGAAAAAACGTACAAAACAAGAGATTGGAGACATCAAGATTTTCGACGAATTTTGAAGAATTTTCAAATTTTCAGATAGGTTCCAGATAAGGTCAAAAACTACATACTCAGATCTTCAAAAAACGTTGCAGGGATACTTTGCATGTCAAGACACGTGGAAAAAACGTACAAAACAAGAGATTGGAGACATCAAGATTTTCGACGAATTTTTTAAGAATTTTCAAATTTTCAGATGGGAGGTTCCAGATAAGGTCAAAAACGACATACTCAGATCTTCACCAAACTTTGCATGGATACATTGGATGTAAAGACACGTGGAAAAAACGTACAAAACAAGAGATTGGAGACATCAAGATTTTGGACGAATTTTTTAAGAATTCTCAAATTTTCAGAAAGGAGGTTCCATATAAGGTCAAAAACTACATACTCAGATCTTCACCAAACTTTGCAGGGATACTTTGGATGTCAAGACACGTGGAAAAAACGTACAAAACAAGAGATTGGGGTCATCAAGATTTTGGACGAATTTTTTAAGAATTTTCAAATTTTCAGATGGGAGGTTCAATATAAGGTCAAAAACTACATACTCAGATCTTCACCAAACTTTGCATGGATACATTGGATGTCAAGACACGTGGAAAAAACATACAAAACATAGGATTCGGAACATCAAGATTTTGGTCGAATTTTTTAAGAATTTTCAAATTTTCAGATAGGAGGTTCCATATAAGGTCAAAAACTACATACTCAGATCTTCACCAAACATTGCAAGAATACATTGGATGTCAAGACACGTGGAAAAAACGTACAAAACAAGAGATTGGGGTCATCAAGATTTTGCACGGATTTTTTAGGAATTTTCAAATTTTCAGATGGGAGGTTCCAGATAAGGTCAAAAACTACATACTCAGATCTTCACCAAACTTTGCAGGGATACATTGGATGTCACGACACGTGGAAAAAACGTACAAAACAAGAGATTGGAGACATCAAGATTTTGGACGAATTTTTTAAGAATTTTCAAATTTTCAAATAGGAGGTTCCATATAAGGTCAAAAACTACATACTCAGATCTTCACCAAACTTTGCATGGATACATTATGTGTCAAGACACGTGGAAAAAACGTACAAAACAAAAGATTGGAGACATCAAGATTTTGGTCGAATTTTTTAAGAATTTTCAAATTTTCAGATGGGAGGTTCCAGATAAGGTCAAAAACTACATACTCAGATCTTCACCAAACTTTGCAGGGATACATTGGATGTCAAGACACGTGGAAAAAACGTACAAAAAAGAGATTGGAGACATCAAGATTTTGGACGAATTTTTTAACAATTTTCAAATTTTCAGAAAGGATGTTCCAGATAAGGTCAAAAACGACATACTCAGATCTTCACCAAACTTTGCAGGGATACATTGGATATCAAGACACGTGGAAAAAACGTACAAAACAAGAGATTGGAGACATCAAGATTTTGGACGAATTTTTTAAGAATTTTCAAATTTTCAGATAGGAGGTTCCAGATAAGGTCAAAAACTACATACTCAGATCTTCACCAAACTTTGCAGGGATACATTGGATGTCAAGACACGTGGAAAAAACGTACAAAACAAGAGATTGGGGTCATCAAGATTTTGGACGGATTTTTTAGGAATTTTCAAATTTTCAGATGGGAGGTTCCAGATAAGGTCAAAAACTACATACTCAGATCTTCACCAAACATTGCAGGGATACATTGGATGTCAAGACACGTGGAAAAAACGTACAAAACAAGAGATTGGAGACATCAAAATTTTGGACGAATTTTTTAAGAATTTTCAAATTTTCAGATAGGAGGTTCCAGATGAGGTCAAAAACTACATACTCAGATCTTCACCAAACTTTGCAGGAATACTTTGCATGTCAAGACACGTGGAAAAAACGTACAAAACAAGAGATCGGAGACATCAAGATTTTCGACGAATTTTTTAAGAATTTTCAAATTTTCAGATGGGAGGTTCCAGATAAGGTCAAAAACGACATACTCAGATCTTCACCAAACTTTGCATGGATACATTGGATGTCAAGACACGTGGAAAAAACATACAAAACATAGGATTGGTGACATCAAGATTTTGGACGAATTTTTTAAGAATTTTCAAATTTTCAGATAGGAGGTTCCATATAAGGTCAAAAACTACATACTCAGATCTTCACCAAACCTTGCAGGGATACATTGGATGTCAAGACACGTGGAAAAAACGTACAAAACAAGAGATTGGAGACATCAAGATTATGGACGAATTTTTTGAGAATTTTCAAATTTTCAGAAAGGAGGTTCCATATAAGGTCAAAAACTACATACTCAGATCTTCACCAAACTTTGCAGGGATACATTGGATGTCAAGAAACGTGGAAAAAACGTACAAAACAAGAGATTGGAGACATCAAGATTTTCGACGAATTTTTTAAGAATTTTCAAATTTTCAGAAAGGATGTTCCAGATAAGGTCAAAAACGACATACTCAGATCTTCACTAACTTTGCAGGGATACATTGGAGGTCGAGACACGTGGAAAAAACGTACAAAACAAGAGATTGGAGACATCAAGATTTTGGACGAATTTTTGAAGAATTTTCAAATTTTCAGATAGGAGGTTCCAGATAAGGTCAAAAACTACATACTCAGATCTCCACCAAACATTGCAGGGATACATTGGATGTCAAGACACGTGGAAAAAACGTACAAAGCAAGAGATTGGAGACATCAAGATTTTCGACGAATTTTTGAAGAATTTTCAAATTTTCAGATAGGAGGTTCCAGATAAGGTCAAAAACTACATACTCAGATCTTCACCAAACGTTGCAGGGATACTTTGCATGTCAAGACACGTGGAAAAAACGTACAAAACAAGAGATTGGAGACATCAAGATTTTCGACGAATTTTTTAAGAATTTTCAAATTTTCGGATGGGAGGTTCCAGATAAGGTCAAAAACGACATACTCAGATCTTCACCAAACTTTGCATGGATACATTGGATGTCAAGACACGTGGAAAAAACGTACAAAACAAGAGATTGGAGACATCAAGATTTTGGACGAATTTTTTAAGAATTCTCAAATTTTCAGAAAGGAGGTTCCATATAAGGTCAAAAACTACATACTCAGATCTTCACCAAACTTTGCAGGGATACATTGGATGTCAAGACACGTGGAAAAAACGTACAAAACAAGAGATTGGGGTCTTCAAGATTTTGGACGAATTTTTTAAGAATTTTCAAATTTTCTGATAGGAGGTTCCAGATAAGGTCAAAAACTACAAACTCAGATCTTCACCAAACGTTGCAGGGATACTTTGCATGTCAAGACACGTGGAAAAAACGTACAAAACAAGAGATTGGAGACATCAAGATTTTCGACGAATTTTTTAAGAATTTTCAAATTTTCAGATAGGAGGTTCCATATAAGGTCAAAAACTACATACTCAGATCTTCACCAAACATTGCAGGAATACATTGGATGTCAAGACACGTGGAAAAAACGTACAAAACAAGAGATTGGAGACATCAAGATTTTCGACGAATTTTTGAAGAATTTTCAAATTTTCAGATAGGAGGTTCCAGATAAGGTCAAAAACTACATACTCAGATCTTCACCAAACGTTGCAGGGATACTTTGCATGTCAAGACACGTGGAAAAAACGTACAAAACAAGAGATTGGAGACATCAAGATTTTCGACGAATTTTTTAAGAATTTTCAAATTTTCAGATAGGAGGTTCCATATAAGGTCAAAAACTACATACTCAGATCTTCACCAAACATTGCAGGAATACATTGGATGTCAAGACACGTGGAAAAAACGTACAAAACAAGAGATTGGGGTCATCAAGATTTTGCACGGATTTTTTAGGAATTTTCAAATTTTCAGATGGGAGGTTCCAGATAAGGTCAAAAACTACATACTCAGATCTTCACCAAACTTTGCAGGGATACATTGGATGTCAAGACACGTGGAAAAAACGTACAAAACAAGAGATTGGAGACATCAAGATTTTGGACGAATTTTTTAAGAATTTTCAAATTTTCAGATAGGAGGTTCCATATAAAGTCAAAAACTACATACTCAGATCTTCACCAAACTTTGCATGGATACATTATGTGTCAAGACACGTGGAAAAAACGTACAAAACAAAAGATTGGAGACATCAAGATTTTGGTCGAATTTTTTAAGAATTTTCAAATTTTCAGATGGGAGGTTCCAGATAAGGTCAAAAACTACATACTCAGATCTTCACCAAACTTTGCAGGGATACATTGGATGTCAAGACACGTGGAAAAAACGTACAAAACAAGAGATTGGAGACATCAAGATTATGGACGAATTTTTTGAGAATTTTCAAATTTTCAGAAAGGAGGTTCCATATAAGGTCAAAAACTACATACTCAGATCTTCACCAAACTTTGCAGGGATACATTGGATGTCAAGACACGTGGAAAAAACGTACAAAACAAGAGATTGGAGACATCAAGATTTTCGACGAATTTTTTAAGAATTTTCAAATTTTCAGAAAGGCTGTTCCAGATAAGGTCAAAAACGACATACTCAGATCTTCACCAAACTTTGCAGGGATACATTGGAGGTCGAGACACGTGGAAAAAACGTACAAAACAAGAGATTGGAGACATCAAGATTTTGGACGAATTTTTGAAGAATTTTCAAATTTTCTGATAGGAGGTCCCAGATAAGGTCAAAAACTACATACTCAGATCTCCACCAAACATTGCAGGGATACATTGGATGTCAAGACACGTGGAAAAAACGTACAAAACAAGAGATTGGAGACATCAAGATTTTCGACGAATTTTTGAAGAATTTTCAAATTTTCAGATGGGAGGTTCCAGATAAGGTCAAAAACTACATACTCAGATCTTCACCAAACTTTGCAGGGATACATTGGATGTCAAGACACGTGGAAAAAACGTACAAAAAAGAGATTGGAGACATCAAGATTTTGGACGAATTTTTTAACAATTTTCAAATTTTCAGAAAGGATGTTCCAGATAAGGTCAAAAACGACATACTCAGATCTTCACCAAACTTTGCATGGATACATTGGATGTCAAGACACGTGGAAAAAACGTACAAAACAAGAGATTGGGGTCATCAAGATTTTGCACTGATTTTTTAGGAATTTTCAAATTTTCAGATGGGAGGTTCCAGATAAGGTCAAAAACTACATACTCAGATCTTCACCAAACTTTGCAGGGATACATTGGATGTCAAGACACGTGGAAAAAACGTACAAAACAAGAGATTGGAGACATCAAGATTTTGGACGAATTTTTTAAGAATTTTCAAATTTTCAGATAGGAGGTTCCATATAAGGTCAAAAACTACATACTCAGATCTTCACCAAACTTTGCATGGATACATTATGTGTCAAGACACGTGGAAAAAACGTACAAAACAAAAGATTGGAGACATCAAGATTTTGGTCGAATTTTTTAAGAATTTTCAAATTTTCAGATGGGAGGTTCCAGATAAGGTCAAAAACTACATACTCAGATCTTCACCAAACTTTGCAGGGATACATTGGATGTCAAGACACGTGGAAAAAACGTACAAAAAAGAGATTGGAGACATCAAGATTTTGGACGAATTTTTTAACAATTTTCAAATTTTCAGAAAGGATGTTCCAGATAAGGTCAAAAACGACATACTCAGATCTTCACCAAACTTTGCAGGGATACATTGGATATCAAGACACGTGGAAAAAACGTACAAAACAAGAGATTGGAGACATCAAGATTTTCGACGAATTTTTTAAGAATTTTCAAATTTTCAGAAAGGCTGTTCCAGATAAGGTCAAAAACGACATACTCAGATCTTCACCAAACTTTGCAGGGATACATTGGAGGTCGAGACACGTGGAAAAAACGTACAAAACAAGAGATTGGAGACATCAAGATTTTGGACGAATTTTTGAAGAATTTTCAAATTTTCTGATAGGAGGTCCCAGATAAGGTCAAAAACTACATACTCAGATCTCCACCAAACGTTGCAGGGATACTTTGCATGTCAAGACACGTGGAAAAAACGTACAAAACAAGAGATTGGAGACATCAAGATTTTCGACGAATTTTTTAAGAATTTTCAAATTTTCAGATAGGAGGTTCCATATAAGGTCAAAAACTACATACTCAGATCTTCACCAAACATTGCAGGAATACATTGGATGTCAAGACACGTGGAAAAAACGTACAAAATAAGAGATTGGAGACATCAAGATTTTCGACGAATTTTTGAAGAATTTTCAAATTTTCAGATAGGAGGTTCCAGATAAGGTCAAAACCTACATACTCAGATCTTCACCAAACGTTGCAGGGATACTTTGCATGTCAAGACACGTGGAAAAAACGTACAAAACAAGAGATTGGAGACATCAAGATTTTCGACGAATTTTTTAAGAATTTTCAAATTTTCAGATAGGAGGTTCCATATAAGGTCAAAAACTACATACTCAGATCTTCACCAAACATTGCAGGAATACATTGGATGTCAAGACACGTGGAAAAAACGTACAAAACAAGAGATTGGGGTCATCAAGATTTTGCACGGATTTTTTAGGAATTTTCAAATTTTCAGATGGGAGGTTCCAGATAAGGTCAAAAACTACATACTCAGATCTTCACCAAACTTTGCAGGGATACATTGGATGTCAAGACACGTGGAAAAAACGTACAAAACAAGAGATTGGAGACATCAAGATTTTGGACGAATTTTTTAAGAATTTTCAAATTTTCAGATAGGAGGTTCCATATAAGGTCAAAAACTACATACTCAGATCTTCACCAAACTTTGCATGGATACATTATGTGTCAAGACACGTGGAAAAAACGTACAAAACAAAAGATTGGAGACATCAAGATTTTGGTCGAATTTTTTAAGAATTTTCAAATTTTCAGATGGGAGGTTCCAGATAAGGTCAAAAACTACATACTCAGATCTTCACCAAACTTTGCAGGGATACATTGGATGTCAAGACACGTGGAAAAAACGTACAAAACAAGAGATTGGAGACATCAAGATTATGGACGAATTTTTTGAGAATTTTCAAATTTTCAGAAAGGAGGTTCCATATAAGGTCAAAAACTACATACTCAGATCTTCACCAAACTTTGCAGGGATACATTGGATGTCAAGACACGTGGAAAAAACGTACAAAACAAGAGATTGGAGACATCAAGATTTTCGACGAATTTTTTAAGAATTTTCAAATTTTCAGAAAGGCTGTTCCAGATAAGGTCAAAAACGACATACTCAGATCTTCACCAAACTTTGCAGGGATACATTGGAGGTCGAGACACGTGGAAAAAACGTACAAAACAAGAGATTGGAGACATCAAGATTTTGGACGAATTTTTGAAGAATTTTCAAATTTTCTGATAGGAGGTCCCAGATAAGGTCAAAAACTACATACTCAGATCTCCACCAAACATTGCAGGGATACATTGGATGTCAAGACACGTGGAAAAAACGTACAAAACAAGAGATTGGAGACATCAAGATTTTCGACGAATTTTTGAAGAATTTTCAAATTTTCAGATGGGAGGTTCCAGATAAGGTCAAAAACTACATACTCAGATCTTCACCAAACTTTGCAGGGATACATTGGATGTCAAGACACGTGGAAAAAACGTACAAAAAAGAGATTGGAGATATCAAGATTTTGGACGAATTTTTTAACAATTTTCAAATTTTCAGAAAGGATGTTCCAGATAAGGTCAAAAACGACATACTCAGATCTTCACCAAACTTTGCATGGATACATTGGATGTCAAGACACGTGGAAAAAACGTACAAAACAAGAGATTGGGGTCATCAAGATTTTGCACTGATTTTTTAGGAATTTTCAAATTTTCAGATGGGAGGTTCCAGATAAGGTCAAAAACTACATACTCAGATCTTCACCAAACTTTGCAGGGATACATTGGATGTCAAGACACGTGGAAAAAACGTACAAAACAAGAGATTGGAGACATCAAGATTTTGGACGAATTTTTTAAGAATTTTCAAATTTTCAGATAGGAGGTTCCATATAAGGTCAAAAACTACATACTCAGATCTTCACCAAACTTTGCATGGATACATTATGTGTCAAGACACGTGGAAAAAACGTACAAAACAAAAGATTGGAGACATCAAGATTTTGGTCGAATTTTTTAAGAATTTTCAAATTTTCAGATGGGAGGTTCCAGATAAGGTCAAAAACTACATACTCAGATCTTCACCAAACTTTGCAGGGATACATTGGATGTCAAGACACGTGGAAAAAACGTACAAAAAAGAGATTGGAGACATCAAGATTTTGGACGAATTTTTTAACAATTTTCAAATTTTCAGAAAGGATGTTCCAGATAAGGTCAAAAACGACATACTCAGATCTTCACCAAACTTTGCAGGGATACATTGGATATCAAGACACGTGGAAAAAACGTACAAAACAAGAGATTGGAGACATCAAGATTTTCGACGAATTTTTTAAGAATTTTCAAATTTTCAGATAGGAGGTTCCAGATAAGGTCAAAAACTACATACTCAGATCTTCACCAAACGTTGCAGGGATACTTTGCATGTCAAGACACGTGGAAAAAACGTACAAAACAAAAGATTGGAGACATCAAGATTTTCGACGAATTTTTTAAGAATTTTCAAATTTTCAGATGGGAGGTTCCAGATAAGGTCAAAAACGACATACTCAGATCTTCACCAAACTTTGCATGGATACATTGGATGTCAAGACACGTGGAAAAAACGTACAAAACAAGAGATTGGAGACATCAAGATTTTGGACGAATTTTTTAAGAATTCTCAAATTTTCAGAAAGGAGGTTCCATATAAGGTCAAAAACTACATACTCAGATCTTCACCAAACTTTGCAGGGATACTTTGGATGTCAAGACACGTGGAAAAAACGTACAAAACAAGAGATTGGGGTCATCAAGATTTTGGACGAATTTTTTAAGAATTTTCAAATTTTCAGATGGGAGGTTCAATATAAGGTCAAAAACTACATACTCAGATCTTCACCAAACTTTGCATGGATACATTGGATGTCAAGACACGTGGAAAAAACATACAAAACATAGGATTCGGAACATCAAGATTTTGGTCGAATTTTTTAAGAATTTTCAAATTTTCAGATAGGAGGTTCCATATAAGGTCAAAAACTACATACTCAGATCTTCACCAAACATTGCAGGAATACATTGGATGTCAAGACACGTGGAAAAAACGTACAAAACAAGAGATTGGGGTCATCAAGATTTTGCACGGATTTTTTAGGAATTTTCAAATTTTCAGATGGGAGGTTCCATATAAGGTCAAAAACTACATACTCAGATCTTCACCAAACTTTGCAGGGATACTTTGGATGTCAAGACACGTGGAAAAAACGTACAAAACAAGAGATCGGAGACATCAAGATTTTCGACGAATTTTTTAAGAATTTTCAAATTTTCAGATGGGAGGTTCCAGATAAGGTCAAAAACGACATACTCAGATCTTCACCAAACTTTGCAGGGATCCATTGGAGGTCGAGACACGTGGAAAAAACGTACAAAACAAGAGATTGGAGACATCAAGATTTTGGACGAATTTTTTAAGAATTTTCAAATTTTCAGATAGGAGGTTCCATATAAGGTCAAAAACTACATACTCAGATCTTCACCAAACTTTGCAGGGATACATTGGATGTCAAGACACGTGGAAAAAACGTACAAAACAAGAGATTGGAGACATCAAGATTTTCGACGAATTTTTTAAGAATTTTCAAATTTTCAGAAAGGATGTTCCAGATAAAGTCAAAAACGACATACTCAGATCTTCACCAAACTTTGCAGGGATCCATTGGAGGTCGAGACACGTGGAAAAAACGTACAAAACAAGAGATTGGAGACATCAAGATTTTGGACGAATTTTTGAAGAATTTTCAAATTTTCAGATAGGAGGTTCCAGATAAGGTCTAAAACTACATACTCAGATCTCCACCAAACATTGCAGGAATACATTGGATGTCAAGACACGTGGAAAAAACGTACAAAACAAGAGATTGGAGACATCAAGATTTTCGACGAATTTTTTAAGAATTTTCAAATTTTCAGATAGGAGGTTCCAGATAAGGTCAAAAACTACATACTCAGATCTTCACCAAACGTTGCAGGGATACTTTGCATGTCAAGACACGTGGAAAAAACGTACAAAACAAAATATTGGAGACATCAAGATTTTCGACGAATTTTTTAAGAATTTTCAAATTTTCAGATGGGAGGTTCCAGATAAGGTCAAAAACGACATACTCAGATCTTCACCAAACTTTGCATGGATACATTGGATGTCAAGACACGTGGAAAAAACGTACAAAACAAGAGATTGGAGACATCAAGATTTTGGACGAATTTTTTAAGAATTTTCAAATTTTCAGATGGGAGGTTCAATATAAGGTCAAAAACTACATACTCAGATCTTCACCAAACTTTGCAGGGATACTTTGGATGTCAAGACACGTGGAAAAAACGTACAAAACAAGAGATTGGGGTCATCAAGATTTTGGACGAATTTTTTAAGAATTTTCAAATTTTCAGATGGGAGGTTCAATATAAGGTCAAAAACTACATACTCAGATCTTCACCAAACTTTGCATGGATACATTGGATGTCAAGACACGTGGAAAAAACATACAAAACATAGGATTCGGAACATCAAGATTTTGGTCGAATTTTTTAAGAATTTTCAAATTTTCAGATAGGAGGTTCCATATAAACTAACTAACTCTCTAGCCTTCTTAAACCCGAAGGTTCATGGCTGCAGCAACACAGGCCTTCCATGTTTCCCTATTTTGAGCAAGTTCTATATATTCTTTTCCATCCCTACCGATTTCCCTTAGGTCCATCTCAACGTTGTCCCTCCATCTTCGTCTTGGCCTTCCTACAGGTCTCTTACCATCAGGTTTCCCAACAAGAATCCTGTAAACTCCTCGTTCCTCTCCCATTCGTGCCACATGGCCTGCCCACCTAAGTCTTCTTGATTTAATTATTCTAATAATATCTGGACATGAATACAAATTATGTAGTTCTAAATTATGTAACCTTCTCCACTCACCTGTCTCCTCATCCCTTTTAGGTCCAAATATTTTCCTAAGGATCTTATTTTCAAATACTCTCAATTTATGTTCCTCTTTCAATGTAAGGGACCAAGTTTCACATGCATATAATACTACAGGCAAAATTACTGTTTTGTATATTTTAACTTTCAGTTTCTTAGATATTAAACGAGAAGACAAAAGTTTATGAAGAGAGAAGTAACATGCATTTCCTGAATTAAGCCTACTTTTTATTTCCTCTTTAATATAATTTTCATTTGTTAATATTACTCCTAAGTATTTGAATTTGGAAACTGGTTCAAACGAGTTGTTATCAATAATTAGATTTTGATTATTACCTAACACTTGGTTTCGGCCTGTAAGCATATATTTAGTTTTCTCTTTGTTAACTTCCAAACCTATCTCTTTAGCAGTTTTGAAAAATATTTTAGCATTATTCTTAATTGTATTCACATCATCCCCCAGTAAGTCTACATCATCTGCATATGCTAACAACTGAGTCACACCATTTAATTTTAGTCCTTCTTTAGTTTCTTTTACCTTCCTAACAGCATATTCTAAGGCAAAATTAAAGAGCAATGGAGATAATGCATCTCCTTGTTTTAACCCATCATGAATTGTAAATTTGTCAGACATATTAATACCCACACGAATTTTACTTTCTGTTTCACTGGTGCATACTTTTATCATACTAACAAGCTTCTTAGGTATTCCAAACTCAACTAATATATTATATAGTTTATCTCTTTTGACTGAATCATATGCTTTTTTGAAATCAATGAATAGCTGATGGACATTTTGATTATATTCCCACTTTTTTTCAAGTGTCTGTCTGATGTGAAAAATTTGATCTGTAGTTGATCGGTTACGTTTAAATCCACATTGATAATCACCTATAATTTCATTAGCATATGGGGTTAGTCTTGTTAAAAGAATGTTAGATAATATTTTATATGTTGTTGAGAGTAGAGAAATTCCACGGTAATTATTGCAGTTCATTTTATCAAGGAGGTTCCATATAAGGTCAAAAACTACATACTCAGATCTTCACCAAACTTTGCAGGGATACATTGGATGTCAAGACACGTGGAAAAAACGTACAAAACAAGAGATTGGAGACATCAAGATTTTGGACGAATTTTTTAAGAATTTTCAAATTTTCAGATAGGAGGTTCCATATAAGGTCAAAAACTACATACTCTGATCTTCACCAAACTTTGCATGGATACATTATGTGTCAAGACACGTGGAAAAAACGTACAAAACAAAAGATTGGAGACATCAAGATTTTGGTCGAATTTTTTAAGAATTTTCAAATTTTCAGATGGGAGGTTCCAGATAAGGTCAAAAACTACATACTCAGATCTTCACCAAACTTTGCAGGGATACATTGGATGTCAAGACACGTGGAAAAAACGTACAAAACAAGAGATTGGAGACATCAAGATTATGGACGAATTTTTTGAGAATTTTCAAATTTTCAGAAAGGAGGTTCCATATAAGGTCAAAAACTACATACTCAGATCTTCACCAAACTTTGCAGGGATACATTGGATGTCAAGACACGTGGAAAAAACGTACAAAACAAGAGATTGGAGACATCAAGATTTTCGACGAATTTTTTAAGAATTTTCAAATTTTCAGAAAGGATGTTCCAGATAAGGTCAAAAACGACATACTCAGATCTTCACCAAACTTTGCAGGGATACATTGGAGGTCGAGACACGTGGAAAAAACGTACAAAACAAGAGATTGGAGACATCAAGATTTTGGACGAATTTTTGAAGAATTTTCAAATTTTCTGATAGGAGGTCCCAGATAAGGTCAAAAACTACATACTCAGATCTCCACCAAACATTGCAGGGATACATTGGATGTCAAGACACGTGGAAAAAACGTACAAAACAAGAGATTGGAGACATCAAGATTTTCGACGAATTTTTGAAGAATTTTCAAATTTTCAGATAGGAGGTTCCAGATAAGGTCAAAAACTACATACTCAGATCTTCACCAAACGTTGCAGGGATACTTTGCATGTCAAGACACGTGGAAAAAACGTACAAAACAAGAGATTGGAGACATCAAGATTTTCGACGAATTTTTTAAGAATTTTCAAATTTTCAGATGGGAGGTTCCAGATAAGGTCAAAAACGACATACTCAGATCTTCACCAAACTTTGCATGGATACATTGGATGTCAAGACACGTGGAAAAAACGTACAAAACAAGAGATTGGGGTCATCAAGATTTTCGACGAATTTTTTAAGAATTTTCAAATTTTCAGATGGGAGGTTCCAGATAAGGTCAAAAACTACATACTCAGATCTTCACCAAACTTTGCAGGGATACATTGGATGTCAAGACACGTGGAAAAAACGTACAAAACAAGAGATTGGAGACATCAAGATTTTGGACGAATTTTTTAAGAATTTTCAAATTTTCAGATAGGAGGTTCCATATAAGGTCAAAAACTACATACTCAGATCTTCACCAAACTTTGCATGGATACATTATGTGTCAAGACACGTGGAAAAAACGTACAAAACAAAAGATTGGAGACATCAAGATTTTGGTCGAATTTTTTAAGAATTTTCAAATTTTCAGATGGGAGGTTCCAGATAAGGTCAGAAACTACATACTCAGATCTTCACCAAACTTTGCAGGGATACATTGGATGTCAAGACACGTGGAAAAAACGTACAAAAAAGAGATTGGAGACATCAAGATTTTGGACGAATTTTTTAACAATTTTCAATTTTTCAGAAAGGATGTTCCAGATAAGGTCAAAAACGACATACTCAGATCTTCACCAAACTTTGCAGGGATACATTGGATGTCAAGAAACGTGGAAAAAACGTACAAAACAAGAGATTGGAGACATCAAGATTTTCGACGAATTTTTTAAGAATTTTCAAATTTTCAGAAAGGATGTTCCAGATAAGGTCAAAAACGACATACTCAGATCTTCACTAACTTTGCAGGGATACATTGGAGTTCGAGACACGTGGAAAAAACGTACAAAACAAGAGATTGGAGACATCAAGATTTTCGACGATTTTTTTAAGAATTTTCAAATTTTCGGATGGGAGGTTCCAGATAAGGTCAAAAACGACATACTCAGATCTTCACCAAACTTTGCATGGATACATTGGATGTCAAGACACGTGGAAAAAACGTACAAAACAAGAGATTGGAGACATCAAGATTTTGGACGAATTTTTTAAGAATTCTCAAATTTTCAGAAAGGATGTTCCAGATAAGGTCAAAAACTACATACTCATATCTTCACCAAACTTTGCAGGGATACATTGGATGTCAAGACACGTGGAAAAAACGTACAAAACAAGAGATTGGGGTCTTCAAGATTTTGGACGAATTTTTGAAGAATTTTCAAATTTTCAGATAGGAGGTTCCAGATAAGGTCAAAAACTACATACTCAGATCTTCACCAAACGTTGCAGGGATACTTTGCATGTCAAGACACGTGGAAAAAACGTACAAAACAAGAGATTGGAGACATCAAGATTTTCGACGAATTTTTTAAGAATTTTCAAATTTTCAGATAGGAGGTTCCATATAAGGTCAAAAACTACATACTCAGATCTTCACCAAACATTGCAGGAATACATTGGATGTCAAGACACGTGGAAAAAACGTACAAAACAAGAGATTGGAGACTTCAAGATTTTCGACGAATTTTTGAAGAATTTTCAAATTTTCAGATAGGAGGTTCCAGATAAGGTCAAAAACTACATACTCAGATCTTCACCAAACGTTGCAGGGATACTTTGCATGTCAAGACACGTGGAAAAAACGTACAAAACAAGAGATTGGAGACATCAAGATTTTCGACGAATTTTTTAAGAATTTTCAAATTTTCAGATAGGAGGTTCCATATAAGGTCAAAAACTACATACTCAGATCTTCACCAAACATTGCAGGAATACATTGGATGTCAAGACAAGTGGAAAAAACGTACAAAACAAGAGATTGGGGTCATCAAGATTTTGCACGGATTTTTTAGGAATTTTCAAATTTTCAGATGGGAGGTTCCAGATAAGGTCAAAAACTACATACTCAGATCTTCACCAAACTTTGCAGGGATACATTGGATGTCAAGACACGTGGAAAAAACGTACAAAACAAGAGATTGGATACATCAAGATTTTGGACGAATTTTTTAAGAATTTTCAAATTTTCAGATAGGAGGTTCCATATAAGGTCAAAAACTACATACTCAGATCTTCACCTAACTTTGCATGGATACATTATGTGTCAAGACACGTGGAAAAAACGTACAAAACAAAAGATTGGAGACATCAAGATTTTGGTCGAATTTTTTAAGAATTTTCAAATTTTCAGATATGAGGTTCCAGATAAGGTCAAAAACTACATAATCAGATCTTCACCAAACTTTGCAGGGATACATTGGATGTCAAGACACGTGGAAAAAACGTACAAAACAAGAGATTGGAGACATCAAGATTATGGACGAATTTTTTGAGAATTTTCAAATTTTCAGAAAGGAGGTTCCATATAAGGTCAAAAACTACATACTCAGATCTTCACCAAACTTTGCAGGGATACATTGGATGTCAAGACACGTGGAAAAAACGTACAAAACAAGAGATTGGAGACATCAAGATTTTCGACGAATTTTTTAAGAATTTTCAAATTTTCAGAAAGGATGTTCCAGATAAGGTCAAAAACGACATACTCAGATCTTCACCAAACTTTGCAGGGATACATTGGAGGTCGAGACACGTGGAAAAAACGTACAAAACAAGAGATTGGAGACATCAAGATTTTGGACGAATTTTTGAAGAATTTTCAAATTTTCTGATAGGAGGTCCCAGATAAGGTCAAAAACTACATACTCAGATCTCCACCAAACATTGCAGGGATACATTGGATGTCAAGACACGTGGAAAAAACGTACAAAACAAGAGATTGGAGACATCAAGATTTTCGACGAATTTTTGAAGAATTTTCAAATTTTCAGATGGGAGGTTCCAGATAAGGTCAAAAACTACATACTCAGATCTTCACCAAACTTTGCAGGGATACATTGGATGTCAAGACACGTGGAAAAAACGTACAAAAAAGAGATTGGAGACATCAAGATTTTGGACGAATTTTTTAACAATTTTCAAATTTTCAGAAAGGATGTTCCAGATAAGGTCAAAAACGACATACTCAGATCTTCACCAAACTTTGCATGGATACATTGGATGTCAAGACACGTGGAAAAAACGTACAAAACAAGAGATTGGGGTCATCAAGATTTTGCACGGATTTTTTAGGAATTTTCAAATTTTCAGATGGGAGGTTCCAGATAAGGTCAAAAACTACATACTCAGATCTTCACCAAACTTTGCAGGGATACATTGGATGTCAAGACACGTGGAAAAAACGTACAAAACAAGAGATCGGAGACATCAAGATTTTGGACGAATTTTTTAAGAATTTTCAAATTTTCAGATAGGAGGTTCCATATAAGGTCAAAAACTACATACTCAGATCTTCACCAAACTTTGCATGGATACATTATGTGTCAAGACACGTGGAAAAAACGTACAAAACAAAAGATTGGAGACATCAAGATTTTGGTCGAATTTTTTAAGAATTTTCAAATTTTCAGATGGGAGGTTCCAGATAAGGTCAAAAACTACATACTCAGATCTTCACCAAACTTTGCAGGGATACATAGGATGTCAAGACACGTGGAAAAAACGTACAAAAAAGAGATTGGAGACATCAAGATTTTGGACGAATTTTTTAACAATTTTCAAATTTTCAGAAAGGATGTTCCAGATAAGGTCAAAAACGACATACTCAGATCTTCACCAAACTTTGCAGGGATACATTGGATATCAAGACACGTGGAAAAAACGTACAAAACAAGAGATTGGAGACATCAAGATTTTCGACGAATTTTTTAAGAATTTTCAAATTTTCAGATAGGAGGTTCCAGATAAGGTCAAAAACTACATACTCAGATCTTCACCAAACGTTGCAGGGATACTTTGCATGTCAAGACACGTGGAAAAAACGTACAAAACAAAAGATTGGAGACATCAAGATTTTCGACGAATTTTTTAAGAATTTTCAAATTTTCAGATGGGAGGTTCCAGATAAGGTCAAAAACGACATACTCAGATCTTCACCAAACTTTGCATGGATACATTGGATGTCAAGACACGTGGAAAAAAAGTACAAAACAAGAGATTGGAGACATCAAGATTTTGGACGAATTTTTTAAGAATTCTCAAATTTTCAGAAAGGAGGTTCCATATAAGGTCAAAAACTACATACTCAGATCTTCACCAAACTTTGCAGGGATACTTTGGATGTCAAGACACGTGGAAAAAACGTACAAAACAAGAGATTGGGGTCATCAAGATTTTGGACGAATTTTTTAAGAATTTTCAAATTTTCAGATGGGAGGTTCAATATAAGGTCAAAAACTACATACTCAGATCTTCACCAAACTTTGCATGGATACATTGGATGTCAAGACACGTGGAAAAAACATACAAAACATAGGATTCGGAACATCAAGATTTTGGTCGAATTTTTTAAGAATTTTCAAATTTTCAGATAGGAGGTTCCATATAAGGTCAAAAACTACATACTCAGATCTTCACCAAACATTGCAGGAATACATTGGATGTCAAGACACGTGGAAAAAACGTACAAAACAAGAGATTGGGGTCATCAAGATTTTGCACGGATTTTTTAGGATTTTTCAAATTTTCAGATGGGAGGTTCTAGATGAGGTCAAAAACTACATACTCAGATCTTCACCAAACTTTGCAGGAATACTTTGCATGTCAAGATACGTGGAAAAAACGTACAAAACAAGAGATCGGAGACATCAAGATTTTCGACGAATTTTTTAAGAATTTTCAAATTTTCAGATGGGAGGTTCCAGATAAGGTCAAAAACGACATACTCAGATCTTCACCAAACTTTGCAGGGATCCATTGGAGGTCGAGACACGTGGAAAAAACGTACAAAACAAGAGATTGGAGACATCAAGATTTTGGACGAATTTTTTAAGAATTTTCAAATTTTCAGATAGGAGGTTCCATATAAGGTCAAAAACTACATACTCAGATCTTCACCAAACTTTGCAGGGATACATTGGATGTCAAGACACGTGGAAAAAACGTACAAAACAAGAGATTGGAGACATCAAGATTTTCGACGAATTTTTTAAGAATTTTCAAATTTTCAGAAAGGATGTTCCAGATAAGGTCAAAAACGACATACTCAGATCTTCACCAAACTTTGCAGGGATCCATTGGAGGTCGAGACACGTGGAAAAAACGTACAAAACAAGAGATTGGAGACATCAAGATTTTCGACGAATTTTTGAAGAATTTTCAAATTTTCAGATAGGAGGTTCCAGATAAGGTCAAAAACTACATACTCAGATCTTCACCAAACGTTGCAGGGATACTTTGCATGTCAAGACACGTGGAAAAAACGTACAAAACAAAAGATTGGAGACATCAAGATTTTCGACGAATTTTTTAAGAATTTTCAAATTTTCAGATGGGAGGTTCCAGATAAGGTCAAAAACGACATACTCAGATCTTCACCAAACTTATCATGGATACATTGGATGTCAAGACACGTGGAAAAAACGTACAAAACAAGAGATTGGAGACATCAAGATTTTGGACGAATTTTTTAAGAATTTTCAAATTTTCAGATGGGATGTTCAATATAAGGTCAAAAACTACATACTCAGATCTTCACCAAACTTTGCAGGGATACTTTGGATGTGAAGACACGTGGAAAAAACGTACAAAACAAGAGATTGGGGTCATCAAGATTTTGGACGAATTTTTTAAGAATTTTCAAATTTTCAGATGGGAGGTTCAATATAAGGTCAAAAACTACATACTCAGATCTTCACCAAACTTTGCATGGATACATTGGATGTCAAGACACGTGGAAAAAACATACAAAACATAGGATTCGGAACATCAAGATTTTGGACGAATTTTTTAAGAATTTTCAAATTTTCAGATAGGAGGTTCCATATAAGGTCAAAAACTACATACTCAGATCTTCACCAAACATTGCAGGAATACATTGGATGTCAAGACACGTGGAAAAAACGTACAAAACAAGAGATTGGGGTCATCAAGATTTTGCACGGATTTTTTAGGAATTTTCAAATTTTCAGATGGGAGGTTCCAGATAAGGTCAAAAACTACATACTCAGATCTTCACCAAACTTTGCAGGGATACATTGGATGTCAAGACACGTGGAAAAAACGTACAAAACAAGAGATTGGAGACATCAAGATTATGGACGAATTTTTTAAGAATTTTCAAATTTTCAGATGGGAGGTTCCAGATAAGGTCAAAAACTACATACTCAGATCTTCACCAAACTTTGGAGGGATACATTGGATGTCAAGACACGTGGAAAAAACGTACAAAACAAGAGATTGGAGACATCAAGATTATGGGCGAATTTTTTAAGAATTTTCAAATTTTCAGATGGGAGGTTCCAGATAAGGTCAAAAACTACATACTCAGATCTTCACCAAACTTTGCAGGGATACATTGGATGTCAAGACACGTGGAAAAAACGTACAAAACAAGAGATTGGAGACATCAAGATTATGGACGAATTTTTTAAGAATTTTCAAATTTTCAGAAAGGATGTTCCAGATAAGGTCAAAAACGACATACTCAGATCTTCACCAAACTTTGCAGGGATACATTGGATGTCGAGACACGTGGAAAAAACGTACAAAACAAGAGATTGGAGACATCAAGATTTTGGACGAATTTTTGAAGAATTTTCAAATTTTCTGATAGGAGGTCCCAGATAAGGTCAAAAACTACATACTCAGATCTCCACCAAACATTGCAGGGATACATTGGATGTCAAGACACGTGGAAAAAACGTACAAAACAAGAGATTGGGGTCATCAAGATTTTGCACGGATTTTTTAGGAATTTTCAAATTTTCAGATGGGAGGTTCCAGATAAGGTCAAAAACTACATACTCAGATCTTCACCAAACTTTGCAGGGATACATTGGATGTCAAGACACGTGGAAAAAACGTACAAAACAAGAGATTGGAGACATCAAGATTTTGGACGAATTTTTTAAGAATTTTCAAATTTTCAGATAGGAGGTTCCATATAAGGTCAAAAACTACATACTCAGATCTTCACCAAACTTTGCATGGATACATTATGTGTCAAGACACGTGGAAAAAACGTACAAAACAAAAGATTGGAGACATCAAGATTTTGGTCGAATTTTTTAAGAATTTTCAAATTTTCAGATGGGAGGTTCCAGATAAGGTCAAAAACTACATACTCAGATCTTCACCAAACTTTGCAGGGATACATTGGATGTCAAGACACGTGGAAAAAACGTACAAAAAAGAGATTGGAGACATCAAGATTTTGGACGAATTTTTTAACAATTTTCAAATTTTCAGAAAGGATGTTCCAGATAAGGTCAAAAACGACATACTCAGATCTTCACCAAACTTTGCAGGGATACATTGGATATCAAGACACGTGGAAAAAACGTACAAAACAAGAGATTGGAGACATCAAGATTTTCGACGAATTTTTTAAGAATTTTCAAATTTTCAGATAGGAGGTTCCAGATAAGGTCAAAAACTACATACTCAGATCTTCACCAAACGTTGCAGGGATACTTTGCAAGTCAAGACACGTGGAAAAAACGTACAAAACAAAAGATTGGAGACATCAAGATTTTCGACGAATTTTTTAAGAATTTTCAAATTTTCAGATGGGAGGTTCCAGATAAGGTCAAAAACGACATACTCAGATCTTCACCAAACTTTGCATGGATACATTGGATGTCAAGACACGTGGAAAAAACGTACAAAACAAGAGATTGGAGACATCAAGATTTTGGACGATTTTTTTAAGAATTCTCAAATTTTCAGAAAGGAGGTTCCATATAAGGTCAAAAACTACATACTCAGATCTTCACCAAACTTTGCAGGGATACTTTGGATGTCAAGACACGTGGAAAAAACGTACAAAACAAGAGATTGGGGTCATCAAGATTTTGGACGAATTTTTTAAGAATTTTCAAATTTTCAGATGGGAGGTTCAATATAAGGTCAAAAACTACATACTCAGATCTTCACCAAACTTTGCATGGATACATTGGATGTCAAGACACGTGGAAAAAACATACAAAACATAGGATTCGGAACATCAAGATTTTGGTCGAATTTTTTAAGAATTTTCAAATTTTCAGATAGGAGGTTCCATATAAGGTCAAAAACTACATACTCAGATCTTCACCAAACATTGCAGGAATACATTGGATGTCAAGACACGTGGAAAAAACGTACAAAACAAGAGATTGGGGTCATCAAGATTTTGCACGGATTTTTTAGGAATTTTCAAATTTTCAGATGGGAGGTTCCAGATAAGGTCAAAAACTACATACTCAGATCTTCACCAAACTTTGCAGGGATACATTGGATGTCAAGACACGTGGAAAAAACGTACAAAACAAGAGATTGGAGACATCAAGATTTTGGACGAATTTTTTAAGAATTTTCAAATTTTCAGATAGGAGGTTCCATATAAGGTCAAAAACTACATACTCAGATCTTCACCAAACTTTGCATGGATACATTATGTGTCAAGACACGTGGAAAAAACGTACAAAACAAAAGATTGGAGACATCAAGATTTTGGTCGAATTTTTTAAGAATTTTCAAATTTTCAGATGGGAGGTTCCAGATAAGGTCAAAAACTACATACTCAGATCTTCACCAAACTTTGCAGGGATACATTGGATGTCAAGACACGTGGAAAAAACGTACAAAACAAGAGATTGGGGTCATCAAGATTTTGGACGAATTTTTTAAGAATTTTCAAATTTTCAGATAGGAGGTTCCATATAAGGTCAAAAACTACATACTCAGATCTTCACCAAACTTTGCAGGGATACATTGGATGTCAAGACACGTGGAAAAAACGTACAAAACAAGAGAATGGAGACATCAAGATTTTCGACGAATTTTTTAAGAATTTTCAAATTTTCAGAAAGGATGTTCCAGATAAGGTTAAAAACGACATACTCAGATCTTCACCAAACTTTGCAGGGATCCATTGGAGGTCGAGACACGTGGAAAAAACGTACAAAACAAGAGATTGGAGACATCAAGATTTTGGACGAATTTTTGAAGAATTTTCAAATTTTCAGATAGGAGGTTCCAGATAAG
The DNA here is from genome assembly GCF_977018435.1 of Lepisma saccharinum. Taxonomy (NCBI): domain Eukaryota; kingdom Metazoa; phylum Arthropoda; class Insecta; order Zygentoma; family Lepismatidae; genus Lepisma; species Lepisma saccharinum. The sequence continues at coordinate 1,575,624 of NW_028142921.1, read as the reverse complement.
GTCTAAAACTACATACTCAGATCTCCACCAAACATTGCAGGAATACATTGGATGTCAAGACACGTGGAAAAAACGTACAAAACAAGAGATTGGAGACATCAAGATTTTCGACGAATTTTTGAAGAATTTTCAAATTTTCAGATAGGAGGTTCCAGATAAGGTCAAAAACTACATACTCAGATCTTCACCAAACGTTGCAGGGATACTTTGCATGTCAAGACACGTGGAAAAAACGTACAAAACAAAAGATTGGAGACATCAAGATTTTCGACGAATTTTTTAAGAATTTTCAAATTTTCAGATGGGAGGTTCCAGATAAGGTCAAAAACGACATACTCAGATCTTCACCAAACTTTGCATGGATACATTGGATGTCAAGACACGTGGAAAAAACGTACAAAACAAGAGATTGGAGACATCAAGATTTTGGACGAATTTTTTAAGAATTTTCAAATTTTCAGATGGGAGGTTCAATATAAGGTCAAAAACTACATACTCAGATCTTCACCAAACTTTGCAGGGATACTTTGGATGTCAAGACACGTGGAAAAAACGTACAAAACAAGAGATTGGGGTCATCAAGATTTTGGACGAATTTTTTAAGAATTTTCAAATTTTCAGATGGGAGGTTCAATATAAGGTCAAAAACTACAAACTCAGATCTTCACCAAACTTTGCATGGATACATTGGATGTCAAGACACGTGGAAAAAACATACAAAACATAGGATTCGGAACATCAAGATTTTGGTCGAATTTTTTAAGAATTTTCAAATTTTCAGATAGGAGGTTCCATATAAGGTCAAAAACTACATACTCAGATCTTCACCAAACATTGCAGGAATACATTGGATGTCAAGACACGTGGAAAAAACGTACAAAACAAGAGATTGGGGTCATCAAGATTTTGCACGGATTTTTTAGGAATTTTCAAATTTTCAGATGGGAGGTTCCAGATAAGGTCAAAAACTACATACTCAGATCTTCACCAAACTTTGCAGGGATACATTGGATGTCAAGACACGTGGAAAAAACGTACAAAACAAGAGATTGGAGACATCAAGATTTTGGACGAATTTTTTAAGAATTTTCAAATTTTCAGATAGGAGGTTCCATATAAGGTCAAAAACTACATACTCAGATCTTCACCAAACTTTGCATGGATACATTATGTGTCAAGACACGTGGAAAAAACGTACAAAACAAAAGATTGGAGACATCAAGATTTTGGTCGAATTTTTTAAGAATTTTCAAATTTTCAGATGGGATGTTCCAGATAAGGTCAAAAACTACATACTCAGATCTTCACCAAACTTTGCAGGGATACATTGGATGTCAAGACACGTGGAAAAAACGTACAAAAAAGAGATTGGAGACATCAAGATTTTGGACGAATTTTTTAACAATTTTCAAATTTTCAGAAAGGATGTTCCAGATAAGGTCAAAAACGACATACTCAGATCTTCACCAAACTTTGCATGGATACATTGGATGTCAAGACACGTGGAAAAAACGTACAAAACAAGAGATTGGAGACATCAAGATTTTGGACGAATTTTTTAAGAATTCTCAAATTTTCAGAAAGGAGGTTCCATATAAGGTCAAAAACTACATACTCAGATCTTCACCAAACTTTGCAGGGATACTTTGGATGTCAAGACACGTGGAAAAAACGTACAAAACAAGAGATTGGGGTCATCAAGATTTTGGACGAATTTTTTAAGAATTTTCAAATTTTCAGATGGGAGGTTCAATATAAGGTCAAAAACTACATACTCAGATCTTCACCAAACTTTGCATGGATACATTGGATGTCAAGACACGTGGAAAAAACATGCAAAACATAGGATTCGGAACATCAAGATTTTGGTCGAATTTTTTAAGAATTTTCAAATTTTCAGATAGGAGGTTCCATATAAGGTCAAAAACTACATACTCAGATTTCACCAAACTTTGCAGGGATACATTGGATGTCAAGACACGTGGAAAAAACGTACAAAACAAGAGATTGGAGACATCAAGATTTTCGACGAATTTTTTAAGAATTTTCAAATTTTCAGAAAGGATGTTCCAGATAAGGTCAAAAACGACATACTCAGATCTTCACCAAACTTTGCAGGGATCCATTGGAGGTCGAGACACGTGGAAAAAACGTACAAAACAAGAGATTGGAGACATCAAGATTTTGGACGAATTTTTGAAGAATTTTCAAATTTTCAGATAGGAGGTTCCAGATAAGGTCTAAAACTACATACTCAGATCTCCACCAAACATTGCAGGAATACATTGGATGTCAAGACACGTGGAAAAAACGTACAAAACAAGAGATTGGAGACATCAAGATTTTCGACGAATTTTTGAAGAATTTTCAAATTTTCAGATAGGAGGTTCCAGATAAGGTCAAAAACTACATACTCAGATCTTCACCAAACGTTGCAGGGATACTTTGCATGTCAAGACACGTGGAAAAAACGTACAAAACAAAAGATTGGAGACATCAAGATTTTCGACGAATTTTTTAAGAATTTTCAAATTTTCAGATGGGAGGTTCCAGATAAGGTCAAAAACGACATACTCAGATCTTCACCAAACTTTGCATGGATACATTGGATGTCAAGACACGTGGAAAAAACGTACAAAACAAGAGATTGGAGACATCAAGATTTTGGACGAATTTTTTAAGAATTTTCAAATTTTCAGATGGGAGGTTCAATATAAGGTCAAAAACTACATACTCAGATCTTCACCAAACTTTGCAGGGATACTTTGGATGTCAAGACACGTGGAAAAAACGTACAAAACAAGAGATTGGGGTCATCAAGATTTTGGACGAATTTTTTAAGAATTTTCAAATTTTCAGATGGGAGGTTCAATATAAGGTCAAAAACTACATACTCAGATCTTCACCAAACTTTGCATGGATACATTGGATGTCAAGACACGTGGAAAAAACATACAAAACATAGGATTCGGAACATCAAGATTTTGGTCGAATTTTTTAAGAATTTTCAAATTTTCAGATAGGAGGTTCCATATAAGGTCAAAAACTACATACTCAGATCTTCACCAAACATTGCAGGAATACATTGGATGTCAAGACACGTGGAAAAAACGTACAAAACAAGAGATTGGGGTCATCAAGATTTTGCACGGATTTTTTAGGAATTTTCAAATTTTCAGATGGGAGGTTCCAGATAAGGTCAAAAACTACATACTCACATCTTCACCAAACTTTGCAGGGATACATTGGATGTCAAGACACGTGGAAAAAACGTACAAAACAAGAGATTGGAGACATCAAGATTTTGGACGAATTTTTTAAGAATTTTCAAATTTTCAGATAGGAGGTTCCATATAAGGTCAAAAACTACATACTCAGATCTTCACCAAACTTTGCATGGATACATTATGTGTCAAGACACGTGGAAAAAACGTACAAAACAAGAGATTGGAGACATCAAGATTTTGGTCGAATTTTTTAAGAATTTTCAAATTTTCAGATGGGAGGTTCCAGATAAGGTCAAAAACTACATACTCAGATCTTCACCAAACTTTGCAGGGATACATTGGATGTCAAGACACGTGGAAAAAACGTACAAAACAAGAGATTGGAGACATCAAGATTATGGACGAATTTTTTGAGAATTTTCAAATTTTCAGAAAGGAGGTTCCATATAAGGTCAAAAACTACATACTCAGATCTTCACCAAACTTTGCAGGGATACATTGGATGTCAAGACACGTGGAAAAAACGTACAAAACAAGAGATTGGAGACATCAAGATTTTCGACGAATTTTTTAAGAATTTTCAAATTTTCAGAAAGGATATTCCAGATAAGGTCAAAAACGACATACTCAGATCTTCACCAAACTTTGCAGGGATACATTGGAGGTCGAGACACGTGGAAAAAACGTACAAAACAAGAGATTGGAGACATCAAGATTTTGGACGAATTTTTGAAGAATTTTCAAATTTTCTGATAGGAGGTCCCAGATAAGGTCAAAAACTACATACTCAGATCTCAACCAAACATTGCAGGGATACATTGGATGTCAAGACACGTGGAAAAAACGTACAAAACAAGAGATTGGAGACATCAAGATTTTCGACGAATTTTTGAAGAATTTTCAAATTTTCAGATAGGAGGTTCCAGATAAGGTCAAAAACTACATACTCAGATCTTCACCAAACGTTGCAGGGATACTTTGCATGTCAAGACACGTGGAAAAAACGTACAAAACAAGAGATTGGAGACATCAAGATTTTCGACGAATTTTTTAAGAATTTTCAAATTTTCAGATGGGAGGTTCCAGATAAGGTCAAAAACGACATACTCAGATCTTCACCAAACTTTGCATGGATACATTGGATGTCAAGACACGTGGAAAAAACGTACAAAACAAGAGATTGGGGTCATCAAGATTTTGCACGGATTTTTTAGGAATTTTCAAATTTTCAGATGGGAGGTTCCAGATAAGGTCAAAAACTACATACTCAGATCTTCACCAAACTTTGCAGGGATACATTGGATGTCAAGACACGTGGAAAAAACGTACAAAACAAGAGATTGGAGACATCAAGATTTTGGACGAATTTTTTAAGAATTTTCAAATTTTCAGATAGGAGGTTCCATATAAGGTCAAAAACTACATACTCAGATCTTCACCAAACTTTGCATGGATACATTATGTGTCAAGACACGTGGAAAAAAACGTACAAAACAAAAGATTGGAGACATCAAGATTTTGGTCGAATTTTTTAAGAATTTTCAAATTTTCGGATGGGAGGTTCCAGATAAGGTCAAAAACTACATACTCAGAACTTCACCAAACTTTGCAGGGATACATTGGATGTCAAGACACGTGGAAAAAACGTACAAAAAGAGATTGGAGACATCAAGATTTTGGACGAATTTTTTAACAATTTTCAAATTTTCAGAAAGGATGTTCCAGATAAGGTCAAAAACGACATACTCAGATCTTCACCAAACTTTGCAGGGATACATTGGATATCAAGACACGTGGAAAAAACGTACAAAACAAGAGATTGGAGACATCAAGATTTTCGACGAATTTTTTAAGAATTTTCAAATTTTCAGATAGGAGGTTCCAGATAAGGTCAAAAACTACATACTCAGATCTTCACCAAACGTTGCAGGGATACTTTGCATGTCAAGACACGTGGAAAAAACGTACAAAACAAAAGATTGGAGACATCAAGATTTTCGACGAATTTTTTAAGAATTTTCAAATTTTCAGATGGGAGGTTCCAGATAAGGTCAAAAACGACATACTCAGATCTTCACCAAACTTTGCAGGGATCCATTGGAGGTCGAGACACGTGGAAAAAACGTACAAAACAAGAGATTGGAGACATCAAGATTTTGGACGAATTTTTGAAGAATTTTCAAATTTTCAGATAGGAGGTTCCAGATAAGGTCTAAAACTACATACTCAGATCTCCACCAAACATTGCAGGAATACATTGGATGTCAAGACACGTGGAAAAAACGTACAAAACAAGAGATTGGAGACATCAAGATTTTCGACGAATTTTTGAAGAATTTTCAAATTTTCAGATAGGAGGTTCCAGATAAGGTCAAAAACTACATACTCAGATCTTCACCAAACGTTGCAGGGATACTTTGCATGTCAAGACACGTGGAAAAAACGTACAAAACAAAAGATTGGAGACATCAAGATTTTCGACGAATTTTTTAAGAATTTTCAAATTTTCAGATGGGAGGTTCCAGATAAGGTCAAAAACGACATACTCAGATCTTCACCAAACTTTGCATGGATACATTGGATGTCAAGACACGTGGAAAAAACGTACAAAACAAGAGATTGGAGACATCAAGATTTTGGACGAATTTTTTAAGAATTTTCAAATTTTCAGATGGGAGGTTCAATATAAGGTCAAAAACTACATACTCAGATCTTCACCAAACTTTGCAGGGATACTTTGGATGTCAAGACACGTGGAAAAAACGTACAAAACAAGAGATTGGGGTCATCAAGATTTTGGACGAATTTTTTAAGAATTTTCAAATTTTCAGATGGGAGGTTCAATATAAGGTCAAAAACTACATACTCAGATCTTCACCAAACTTTGCATGGATACATTGGATGTCAAGACACGTGGAAAAAACATACAAAACATAGGATTCGGAACATCAAGATTTTGGTCGAATTTTTTAAGAATTTTCAAATTTTCAGATAGGAGGTTCCATATAAGGTCAAAAACTACATACTCAGATCTTCACCAAACATTGCAGGAATACATTGGATGTCAAGACACGTGGAAAAAACGTACAAAACAAGAGATTGGGGTCATCAAGATTTTGCACGGATTTTTTAGGAATTTTCAAATTTTCAGATGGGAGGTTCCAGATAAGGTCAAAAACTACATACTCACATCTTCACCAAACTTTGCAGGGATACATTGGATGTCAAGACACGTGGAAAAAACGTACAAAACAAGAGATTGGAGACATCAAGATTTTGGACGAATTTTTTAAGAATTTTCAAATTTTCAGATAGGAGGTTCCATATAAGGTCAAAAACTACATACTCAGATCTTCACCAAACTTTGCATGGATACATTATGTGTCAAGACACGTGGAAAAAACGTACAAAACAAAAGATTGGAGACATCAAGATTTTGGTCGAATTTTTTAAGAATTTTCAAATTTTCAGATGGGAGGTTCCAGATAAGGTCAAAAACTACATACTCAGATCTTCACCAAACTTTGCAGGGATACATTGGATGTCAAGACACGTGGAAAAAACGTACAAAACAAGAGATTGGAGACATCAAGATTATGGACGAATTTTTTGAGAATTTTCAAATTTTCAGAAAGGAGGTTCCATATAAGGTCAAAAACTACATACTCAGATCTTCACCAAACTTTGCAGGGATACATTGGATGTCAAGACACGTGGAAAAAACGTACAAAACAAGAGATTGGAGACATCAAGATTTTCGACGAATTTTTTAAGAATTTTCAAATTTTCAGAAAGGATATTCCAGATAAGGTCAAAAACGACATACTCAGATCTTCACCAAACTTTGCAGGGATACATTGGAGGTCGAGACACGTGGAAAAAACGTACAAAACAAGAGATTGGAGACATCAAGATTTTGGACGAATTTTTGAAGAATTTTCAAATTTTCTGATAGGAGGTCCCAGATAAGGTCAAAAACTACATACTCAGATCTCAACCAAACATTGCAGGGATACATTGGATGTCAAGACACGTGGAAAAAACGTACAAAACAAGAGATTGGAGACATCAAGATTTTCGACGAATTTTTGAAGAATTTTCAAATTTTCAGATAGGAGGTTCCAGATAAGGTCAAAAACTACATACTCAGATCTTCACCAAACGTTGCAGGGATACTTTGCATGTCAAGACACGTGGAAAAAACGTACAAAACAAGAGATTGGAGACATCAAGATTTTCGACGAATTTTTTAAGAATTTTCAAATTTTCAGATGGGAGGTTCCAGATAAGGTCAAAAACGACATACTCAGATCTTCACCAAACTTTGCATGGATACATTGGATGTCAAGACACGTGGAAAAAACGTACAAAACAAGAGATTGGGGTCATCAAGATTTTGCACGGATTTTTTAGGAATTTTCAAATTTTCAGATGGGAGGTTCCAGATAAGGTCAAAAACTACATACTCAGATCTTCACCAAACTTTGCAGGGATACATTGGATGTCAAGACACGTGGAAAAAACGTACAAAACAAGAGATTGGAGACATCAAGATTTTGGACGAATTTTTTAAGAATTTTCAAATTTTCAGATAGGAGGTTCCATATAAGGTCAAAAACTACATACTCAGATCTTCACCAAACTTTGCATGGATACATTATGTGTCAAGACACGTGGAAAAAAACGTACAAAACAAAAGATTGGAGACATCAAGATTTTGGTCGAATTTTTTAAGAATTTTCAAATTTTCGGATGGGAGGTTCCAGATAAGGTCAAAAACTACATACTCAGAACTTCACCAAACTTTGCAGGGATACATTGGATGTCAAGACACGTGGAAAAAACGTACAAAAAAGAGATTGGAGACATCAAGATTTTGGACGAATTTTTTAACAATTTTCAAATTTTCAGAAAGGATGTTCCAGATAAGGTCAAAAACGACATACTCAGATCTTCACCAAACTTTGCAGGGATACATTGGATATCAAGACACGTGGAAAAAACGTACAAAACAAGAGATTGGAGACATCAAGATTTTCGACGAATTTTTTAAGAATTTTCAAATTTTCAGATAGGAGGTTCCAGATAAGGTCAAAAACTACATACTCAGATCTTCACCAAACGTTGCAGGGATACTTTGCATGTCAAGACACGTGGAAAAAACGTACAAAACAAAAGATTGGAGACATCAAGATTTTCGACGAATTTTTTAAGAATTTTCAAATTTTCAGATGGGAGGTTCCAGATAAGGTCAAAAACGACATACTCAGATCTTCACCAAACTTTGCATGGATACATTGGATGTCAAGACACGTGGAAAAAACGTACAAAACAAGAGATTGGAGACATCAAGATTTTGGACGAATTTTTTAAGAATTCTCAAATTTTCAGAAAGGAGGTTCCATATAAGGTCAAAAACTACATACTCAGATCTTCACCAAACTTTGCAGGGATACTTTGGATGTCAAGACACGTGGAAAAAACGTACAAAACAAGAGATTGGGGTCATCAAGATTTTGGACGAATTTTTTAAGAATTTTCAAATTTTCAGATGGGAGGTTCAATATAAGGTCAAAAACTACATACTCAGATCTTCACCAAACTTTGCATGGATACATTGGATGTCAAGACACGTGGAAAAAACATACAAAACATAGGATTCGGAACATCAAGATTTTGGTCGAATTTTTTAAGAATTTTCAAATTTTCAGATAGGAGGTTCCATATAAGGTCAAAAACTACATACTCAGATCTTCACCAAACATTGCAGGAATACATTGGATGTCAAGACACGTGGAAAAAACGTACAAAACAAGAGATTGGGGTCATCAAGATTTTGCACGGATTTTTTTAGGAATTTTCAAATTTTCAGATGGGAGGTTCCAGATAAGGTCAAAAACTACATACTCAGATCTTCACCAAACTTTGCAGGGATACATTGGATGTCAACACACGTGGAAAAAACGTACAAAACAAGAGATTGGAGACATCAAGATTTTGGACGAATTTTTTAAGAATTTTCAAATTTTCAGATAGGAGGTTCCATATAAGGTCAAAAACTACATACTCAGATCTTCACCAAACTTTGCATGGATACATTATGTGTCAAGACACGTGGAAAAAACGTACAAAACAAAAGATTGGAGACATCAAGATTTTGGTCGAATTTTTTAAGAATTTTCAAATTTTCAGATGGGAGGTTCCAGATAAGGTCAAAAACTACATACTCAGATCTTCACCAAACTTTGCAGGGATACATTGGATGTCAAGACACGTGGAAAAAACGTACAAAAAAGAGATTGGAGACATCAAGATTTTGGACGAATTTTTTAAGAATTTTCAAATTTTCAGATAGGAGGTTCCATATAAGGTCAAAAACGACATACTCAGATCTTCACCAAACTTTGCAGGGATACATTGGATATCAAGACACGTGGAAAAAACGTACAAAACAAGAGATTGGAGACATCAAGATTTTGGACGAATTTTTTAAGAATTTTCAAATTTTCAGAAAGGATGTTCCAGATAAGGTCAAAAACGACATACTCAGATCTTCACCAAACTTTGCAGGGATCCATTGGAGGTCGAGACACGTGGAAAAAACGTACAAAACAAGAGATTGGAGACATCAAGATTTTGGACGAATTTTTGAAGAATTTTCAAATTTTCAGATAGGAGGTTCCAGATAAGGTCTAAAACTACATACTCAGATCTCCACCAAACATTGCAGGAATACATTGGATGTCAAGACACGTGGAAAAAACGTACAAAACAAGAGATTGGAGACATCAAGATTTTCGACGAATTTTTGAAGAATTTTCAAATTTTCAGATAGGAGGTTCCAGATAAGGTCAAAAACTACATACTCAGATCTTCACCAAACGTTGCAGGGATACTTTGCATGTCAAGACACGTGGAAAAAACGTACAAAACAAGAGATTGGAGACATCAAGATTTTCGACGAATTTTTTAAGAATTTTCAAATTTTCAGATGGGAGGTTCCAGATAAGGTCAAAAACGACATACTCAGATCTTCACCAAACTTTGCATGGATACATTGGATGTCAAGACACGTGGAAAAAACGTACAAAACAAGAGATTGGAGACATCAAGATTTTGGACGAATTTTTTAAGAATTCTCAAATTTTCAGAAAGGAGGTTCCATATAAGGTCAAAAACTACATACTCAGATCTTCACCAAACTTTGCAGGGATACTTTGGATGTCAAGACACGTGGAAAAAACGTACAAAACAAGAGATTGGGGTCATCAAGATTTTGGACGAATTTTTTAAGAATTTTCAAATTTTCAGATGGGAGGTTCAATATAAGGTCAAAAACTACATACTCAGATCTTCACCAAACTTTGCATGGATACATTGGATGTCAAGACACGTGGAAAAAACATACAAAACATAGGATTCGGAACATCAAGATTTTGGTCGAATTTTTTAAGAATTTTCAAATTTTCAGATAGGAGGTTCCATATAAGGTCAAAAACTACATACTCAGATCTTCACCAAACATTGCAGGAATACATTGGATGTCAAGACACGTGGAAAAAACGTACAAAACAAGAGATTGGGGTCATCAAGATTTTGCACGGATTTTTTAGGAATTTTCAAATTTTCAGATGGGAGGTTCCAGATAAGGTCAAAAACTACATACTCAGATCTTCACCAAACTTTGCAGGGATACATTGGATGTCAAGACACGTGGAAAAAACGTACAAAACAAGAGATTGGAGACATCAAGATTTTGGACGAATTTTTTAAGAATTTTCAAATTTTCAGATAGGAGGTTCCATATAAGGTCAAAAACTACATACTCAGATCTTCACCAAACTTTGCATGGATACATTATGTGTCAAGACACGTGGAAAAAACGTACAAAACAAAAGATTGGAGACATCAAGATTTTGGTCGAATTTTTTAAGAATTTTCAAATTTTCAGATGGGAGGTTCCAGATAAGGTCAAAAACTACATACTCAGATCTTCACCAAACTTTGCAGGGATACATTGGATGTCAAGACACGTGGAAAAAACGTACAAAAAAGAGATTGGAGACATCAAGATTTTGGACGAATTTTTTAACAATTTTCAAATTTTCAGAAAGGATGTTCCAGATAAGGTCAAAAACGACATACTCAGATCTTCACCAAACTTTGCAGGGATACATTGGATATCAAGACACGTGGAAAAAACGTACAAAACAAGAGATTGGAGACATCAAGATTTTGGACGAATTTTTTAAGAATTTTCAAATTTTCAGATAGGAGGTTCCAGATAAGGTCAAAAACTACATACTCAGATCTTCACCAAACTTTGCAGGGATACATTGGATGTCAAGACACGTGGAAAAAACGTACAAAACAAGATATTGGGGTCATCAAGATTTTGGACGGATTTTTTAGGAATTTTCAAATTTTCAGATGGGAGGTTCCAGATAAGGTCAAAAACTACATACTCAGATCTTCACCAAACATTGCAGGGATACATTGGATGTCAAGACACGTGGAAAAAACGTACAAAACAAGAGATTGGAGACATCAAAATTTTGGACGAATTTTTTAAGAATTTTCAAATTTTCAGATAGGAGGTTCCAGATGAGGTCAAAAACTACATACTCAGATCTTCACCAAACTTTGCAGGAATACTTTGCATGTCAAGACACGTGGAAAAAACGTACAAAACAAGAGATCGGAGACATCAAGATTTTCGACGAATTTTTTAAGAATTTTCAAATTTTCAGATGGGAGGTTCCAGATAAGGTCAAAAACGACATACTCAGATCTTCACCAAACTTTGCATGGATACATTGGATGTCAAGACACGTGGAAAAAACATACAAAACATAGGATTGGTGACATCAAGATTTTGGACGAATTTTTTAAGAATTTTTAAATTTTCAGATAGGAGGTTCCATATAAGGTCAAAAACTACATACTCAGATCTTCACCAAACTTTGCAGGGATACATTGGATGTCAAGACACGTGGAAAAAACGTACAAAACAAGAGATTGGAGACATCAAGATTAAGGACGAATTTTTTGAGAATTTTCAAATTTTCAGAAAGGAGGTTCCATATAAGGTCAAAAACTACATACTCAGATCTTCACCAAACTTTGCAGGGATACATTGGATGTCAAGAAACGTGGAAAAAAAGTACAAAACAAGAGATTGGAGACATCAAGATTTTCGACGAATTTTTTAAGAATTTTCAAATTTTCAGAAAGGATGTTCCAGATAAGGTCAAAAACGACATACTCAGATCTTCACTAACTTTGCAGGGATACATTGGAGGTCGAGACACGTGGAAAAAACGTACAAAACAAGAGATTGGAGACATCAAGATTTTGGACGAATTTTTGAAGAATTTTCAAATTTTCAGATAGGAGGTTCCAGATAAGGTCAAAAACTACATACTCAGATCTCCACCAAACATTGCAGGGATACATTGGATGTCAAGACACGTGGAAAAAACGTACAAAAAAGAGATTGGAGACATCAAGATTTTGGACGAATTTTTTAACAATTTTCAAATTTTCATAAAGGATGTTCCAGATAAGGTCAAAAACGACATACTCAGATCTTCACCAAACTTTGCAGGGATACATTGGATATCAAGACACGTGGAAAAAACGTACAAAACAAGAGATTGGAGACATCAAGATTTTGGACGAATTTTTTAAGAATTTTCAAATTTTCAGATAGGAGGTTCCAGATAAGGTCAAAAACTACATACTCAGATCTTCACCAAACTTTGCAGGGATACATTGGATGTCAAGACACGTGGAAAAAACGTACAAAACAAGATATTGGGGTCATCAAGATTTTGGACGGATTTTTTAGGAATTTTCAAATTTTCAGATGGGAGGTTCCAGATAAGGTCAAAAACTACATACTCAGATCTTCACCAAACATTGCAGGGATACATTGGATGTCAAGACACGTGGAAAAAACGTACAAAACAAGAGATTGGAGACATCAAAATTTTGGACGAATTTTTTAAGAATTTTCAAATTTTCAGATAGGAGGTTCCAGATGAGGTCAAAAACTACATACTCAGATCTTCACCAAACTTTGCAGGAATACTTTGCATGTCAAGACACGTGGAAAAAACGTACAAAACAAGAGATCGGAGACATCAAGATTTTCGACGAATTTTTTAAGAATTTTCAAATTTTCAGATGGGAGGTTCCAGATAAGGTCAAAAACGACATACTCAGATCTTCACCAAACTTTGCATGGATACATTGGATGTCAAGACACGTGGAAAAAACATACAAAACATAGGATTGGTGACATCAAGATTTTGGACGAATTTTTTAAGAATTTTTAAATTTTCAGATAGGAGGTTCCATATAAGGTCAAAAACTACATACTCAGATCTTCACCAAACTTTGCAGGGATACATTGGATGTCAAGACACGTGGAAAAAACGTACAAAACAAGAGATTGGAGACATCAAGATTAAGGACGAATTTTTTGAGAATTTTCAAATTTTCAGAAAGGAGGTTCCATATAAGGTCAAAAACTACATACTCAGATCTTCACCAAACTTTGCAGGGATACATTGGATGTCAAGAAACGTGGAAAAAAAGTACAAAACAAGAGATTGGAGACATCAAGATTTTCGACGAATTTTTTAAGAATTTTCAAATTTTCAGAAAGGATGTTCCAGATAAGGTCAAAAACGACATACTCAGATCTTCACTAACTTTGCAGGGATACATTGGAGGTCGAGACACGTGGAAAAAACGTACAAAACAAGAGATTGGAGACATCAAGATTTTGGACGAATTTTTGAAGAATTTTCAAATTTTCAGATAGGAGGTTCCAGATAAGGTCAAAAACTACATACTCAGATCTCCACCAAACATTGCAGGGATACATTGGATGTCAAGACACGTGGAAAAAACGTACAAAGCAAGAGATTGGAGACATCAAGATTTTCGACGAATTTTTGAAGAATTTTCAAATTTTCAGATAGGAGGTTCCAGATAAGGTCAAAAACTACATACTCAGATCTTCACCAAACGTTGCATGGATACATTATGTGTCAAGACACGTGGAAAAAACGTACAAAACAAAAGATTGGAGACATCAAGATTTTGGTCGAATTTTTTAAGAATTTTCAAATTTTCAGATGGGAGGTTCCAGATAAGGTCAAAAACTACATACTCAGATCTTCACCAAACTTTGCAGGGATACATTGGATGTCAAGACACGTGGAAAAAACGTACAAAACAAGAGATTGGAGACATCAAGATTATGGACGAATTTTTTGAGAATTTTCAAATTTTCAGAAAGGAGGTTCCATATAAGGTCAAAAACTACATACTCAGATCTTCACCAAACTTTGCAGGGATACATTGGATGTCAAGACACGTGGAAAAAACGTACAAAACAAGAGATTGGAGACATCAAGATTTTCGACGAATTTTTTAAGAATTTTCAAATTTTCAGAAAGGATGTTCCAGATAAGGTCAAAAACGACATACTCAGATCTTCACCAAACTTTGCAGGGATACATTGGAGGTCGAGACACGTGGAAAAAACGTACAAAACAAGAGATTGGAGACATCAAGATTTTGGACGAATTTTTGAAGAATTTTCAAATTTTCTGATAGGAGGTCCCAGATAAGGTCAAAAACTACATACTCAGATCTCCACCAAACATTGCAGGGATACATTGGATGTCAAGACACGTGGAAAAAACGTACAAAACAAGAGATTGGAGACATCAAGATTTTCGACGAATTTTTGAAGAATTTTCAAATTTTCAGATGGGAGGTTCCAGATAAGGTCAAAAACTACATACTCAGATCTTCACCAAACTTTGCAGGGATACATTGGATGTCAAGACACGTGGAAAAAACGTACAAAAAAGAGATTGGAGACATCAAGATTTTGGACGAATTTTTTAACAATTTTCAAATTTTCAGAAAGGATGTTCCAGATAAGGTCAAAAACGACATACTCAGATCTTCACCAAACTTTGCATGGATACATTGGATGTCAAGACACGTGGAAAAAACGTACAAAACAAGAGATTGGGGTCATCAAGATTTTGCACGGATTTTTTAGGAATTTTCAAATTTTCAGATGGGAGGTTCCAGATAAGGTCAAAAACTACATACTCAGATCTTCACCAAACTTTGCAGGGATACATTGGATGTCAAGACACGTGGAAAAAACGTACAAAACAAGAGATTGGAGACATCAAGATTTTGGACGAATTTTTTAAGAATTTTCAAATTTTCAGATAGGAGGTTCCATATAAGGTCAAAAACTACATACTCAGATCTTCACCAAACTTTGCATGGATACATTATGTGTCAAGACACGTGGAAAAAACGTACAAAACAAAAGATTGGAGACATCAAGATTTTGGTCGAATTTTTTAAGAATTTTCAAATTTTCAGATGGGAGGTTCCAGATAAGGTCAAAAACTACATACTCAGATCTTCACCAAACTTTGCAGGGATACATTGGATGTCAAGACACGTGGAAAAAACGTACAAAAAAGAGATTGGAGACATCAAGATTTTGGACGAATTTTTTAACAATTTTCAAATTTTCAGAAAGGATGTTCCAGATAAGGTCAAAAACGACATACTCAGATCTTCACCAAACTTTGCAGGGATACATTGGATATCAAGACACGTGGAAAAAACGTACAAAACAAGAGATTGGAGACATCAAGATTTTCGACGAATTTTTTAAGAATTTTCAAATTTTCAGATAGGAGGTTCCAGATAAGGTCAAAAACTACATACTCAGATCTCCACCAAACATTGCAGGGATACATTGGATGTCAAGACACGTGGAAAAAACGTACAAAAAAGAGATTGGAGACATCAAGATTTTGGACGAATTTTTTAACAATTTTCAAATTTTCATAAAGGATGTTCCAGATAAGGTCAAAAACGACATACTCAGATCTTCACCAAACTTTGCAGGGATACATTGGATATCAAGACACGTGGAAAAAACGTACAAAACAAGAGATTGGAGACATCAAGATTTTGGACGAATTTTTTAAGAATTTTCAAATTTTCAGATAGGAGGTTCCAGATAAGGTCAAAAACTACATACTCAGATCTTCACCAAACTTTGCAGGGATACATTGGATGTCAAGACACGTGGAAAAAACGTACAAAACAAGATATTGGGGTCATCAAGATTTTGGACGGATTTTTTAGGAATTTTCAAATTTTCAGATGGGAGGTTCCAGATAAGGTCAAAAACTACATACTCAGATCTTCACCAAACATTGCAGGGATACATTGGATGTCAAGACACGTGGAAAAAACGTACAAAACAAGAGATTGGAGACATCAAAATTTTGGACGAATTTTTTAAGAATTTTCAAATTTTCAGATAGGAGGTTCCAGATGAGGTCAAAAACTACATACTCAGATCTTCACCAAACTTTGCAGGAATACTTTGCATGTCAAGACACGTGGAAAAAACGTACAAAACAAGAGATCGGAGACATCAAGATTTTCGACGAATTTTTTAAGAATTTTCAAATTTTCAGATGGGAGGTTCCAGATAAGGTCAAAAACGACATACTCAGATCTTCACCAAACTTTGCATGGATACATTGGATGTCAAGACACGTGGAAAAAACATACAAAACATAGGATTGGTGACATCAAGATTTTGGACGAATTTTTTAAGAATTTTTAAATTTTCAGATAGGAGGTTCCATATAAGGTCAAAAACTACATACTCAGATCTTCACCAAACTTTGCAGGGATACATTGGATGTCAAGACACGTGGAAAAAACGTACAAAACAAGAGATTGGAGACATCAAGATTAAGGACGAATTTTTTGAGAATTTTCAAATTTTCAGAAAGGAGGTTCCATATAAGGTCAAAAACTACATACTCAGATCTTCACCAAACTTTGCAGGGATACATTGGATGTCAAGAAACGTGGAAAAAAAGTACAAAACAAGAGATTGGAGACATCAAGATTTTCGACGAATTTTTTAAGAATTTTCAAATTTTCAGAAAGGATGTTCCAGATAAGGTCAAAAACGACATACTCAGATCTTCACTAACTTTGCAGGGATACATTGGAGGTCGAGACACGTGGAAAAAACGTACAAAACAAGAGATTGGAGACATCAAGATTTTGGACGAATTTTTGAAGAATTTTCAAATTTTCAGATAGGAGGTTCCAGATAAGGTCAAAAACTACATACTCAGATCTCCACCAAACATTGCAGGGATACATTGGATGTCAAGACACGTGGAAAAAACGTACAAAGCAAGAGATTGGAGACATCAAGATTTTCGACGAATTTTTGAAGAATTTTCAAATTTTCAGATAGGAGGTTCCAGATAAGGTCAAAAACTACATACTCAGATCTTCACCAAACGTTGCATGGATACATTATGTGTCAAGACACGTGGAAAAAACGTACAAAACAAAAGATTGGAGACATCAAGATTTTGGTCGAATTTTTTAAGAATTTTCAAATTTTCAGATGGGAGGTTCCAGATAAGGTCAAAAACTACATACTCAGATCTTCACCAAACTTTGCAGGGATACATTGGATGTCAAGACACGTGGAAAAAACGTACAAAACAAGAGATTGGAGACATCAAGATTATGGACGAATTTTTTGAGAATTTTCAAATTTTCAGAAAGGAGGTTCCATATAAGGTCAAAAACTACATACTCAGATCTTCACCAAACTTTGCAGGGATACATTGGATGTCAAGACACGTGGAAAAAACGTACAAAACAAGAGATTGGAGACATCAAGATTTTCGACGAATTTTTTAAGAATTTTCAAATTTTCAGAAAGGATGTTCCAGATAAGGTCAAAAACGACATACTCAGATCTTCACCAAACTTTGCAGGGATACATTGGAGGTCGAGACACGTGGAAAAAACGTACAAAACAAGAGATTGGAGACATCAAGATTTTGGACGAATTTTTGAAGAATTTTCAAATTTTCTGATAGGAGGTCCCAGATAAGGTCAAAAACTACATACTCAGATCTCCACCAAACATTGCAGGGATACATTGGATGTCAAGACACGTGGAAAAAACGTACAAAACAAGAGATTGGAGACATCAAGATTTTCGACGAATTTTTGAAGAATTTTCAAATTTTCAGATGGGAGGTTCCAGATAAGGTCAAAAACTACATACTCAGATCTTCACCAAACTTTGCAGGGATACATTGGATGTCAAGACACGTGGAAAAAACGTACAAAAAAGAGATTGGAGACATCAAGATTTTGGACGAATTTTTTAACAATTTTCAAATTTTCAGAAAGGATGTTCCAGATAAGGTCAAAAACGACATACTCAGATCTTCACCAAACTTTGCATGGATACATTGGATGTCAAGACACGTGGAAAAAACGTACAAAACAAGAGATTGGGGTCATCAAGATTTTGCACGGATTTTTTAGGAATTTTCAAATTTTCAGATGGGAGGTTCCAGATAAGGTCAAAAACTACATACTCAGATCTTCACCAAACTTTGCAGGGATACATTGGATGTCAAGACACGTGGAAAAAACGTACAAAACAAGAGATTGGAGACATCAAGATTTTGGACGAATTTTTTAAGAATTTTCAAATTTTCAGATAGGAGGTTCCATATAAGGTCAAAAACTACATACTCAGATCTTCACCAAACTTTGCATGGATACATTATGTGTCAAGACACGTGGAAAAAACGTACAAAACAAAAGATTGGAGACATCAAGATTTTGGTCGAATTTTTTAAGAATTTTCAAATTTTCAGATGGGAGGTTCCAGATAAGGTCAAAAACTACATACTCAGATCTTCACCAAACTTTGCAGGGATACATTGGATCTCAAGACACGTGGAAAAAACGTACAAAAAAGAGATTGGAGACATCAAGATTTTGGACGAATTTTTTAACAATTTTCAAATTTTCAGAAAGGATGTTCCAGATAAGGTCAAAAACGACATACTCAGATCTTCACCAAACTTTGCAGGGATACATTGGATATCAAGACACGTGGAAAAAACGTACAAAACAAGAGATTGGAGACATCAAGATTTTCGACGAATTTTTTAAGAATTTTCAAATTTTCAGATAGGAGGTTCCAGATAAGGTCAAAAACTACATACTCAGATCTTCACCAAACGTTGCAGGGATACTTTGCATGTCAAGACACGTGGAAAAAACGTACAAAACAAAAGATTGGAGACATCAAGATTTTCGACGAATTTTTTAAGAATTTTCAAATTTTCAGATGGGAGGTTCCAGATAAGGTCAAAAACTACATACTCAGATCTTCACCAAACATTGCAGGGATACATTGGATGTCAAGACACGTGGAAAAAACGTACAAAACAAGAGATTGGAGACATCAAAATTTTGGACGAATTTTTTAAGAATTTTCAAATTTTCAGATAGGAGGTTCCAGATGAGGTCAAAAACTACATACTCAGATCTTCACCAAACTTTGCAGGAATACTTTGCATGTCAAGACACGTGGAAAAAACGTACAAAACAAGAGATCGGAGACATCAAGATTTTCGACGAATTTTTTAAGAATTTTCAAATTTTCAGATGGGAGGTTCCAGATAAGGTCAAAAACGACATACTCAGATCTTCACCAAACTTTGCATGGATACATTGGATGTCAAGACACGTGGAAAAAACATACAAAACATAGGATTGGTGACATCAAGATTTTGGACGAATTTTTTAAGAATTTTTAAATTTTCAGATAGGAGGTTCCATATAAGGTCAAAAACTACATACTCAGATCTTCACCAAACTTTGCAGGGATACATTGGATGTCAAGACACGTGGAAAAAACGTACAAAACAAGAGATTGGAGACATCAAGATTAAGGACGAATTTTTTGAGAATTTTCAAATTTTCAGAAAGGAGGTTCCATATAAGGTCAAAAACTACATACTCAGATCTTCACCAAACTTTGCAGGGATACATTGGATGTCAAGAAACGTGGAAAAAAAGTACAAAACAAGAGATTGGAGACATCAAGATTTTCGACGAATTTTTTAAGAATTTTCAAATTTTCAGAAAGGATGTTCCAGATAAGGTCAAAAACGACATACTCAGATCTTCACTAACTTTGCAGGGATACATTGGAGGTCGAGACACGTGGAAAAAACGTACAAAACAAGAGATTGGAGACATCAAGATTTTGGACGAATTTTTGAAGAATTTTCAAATTTTCAGATAGGAGGTTCCAGATAAGGTCAAAAACTACATACTCAGATCTCCACCAAACATTGCAGGGATACATTGGATGTCAAGACACGTGGAAAAAACGTACAAAGCAAGAGATTGGAGACATCAAGATTTTCGACGAATTTTTGAAGAATTTTCAAATTTTCAGATAGGAGGTTCCAGATAAGGTCAAAAACTACATACTCAGATCTTCACCAAACTTTGCAGGGATACATTGGATGTCAAGACACGTGGAAAAAACGTACAAAAAAGAGATTGGAGACATCAAGATTTTGGACGAATTTTTTAACAATTTTCAAATTTTCAGAAAGGATGTTCCAGATAAGGTCAAAAACGACATACTCAGATCTTCACCAAACTTTGCATGGATACATTGGATGTCAAGACACGTGGAAAAAACGTACAAAACAAGAGATTGGGGTCATCAAGATTTTGCACGGATTTTTTAGGAATTTTCAAATTTTCAGATGGGAGGTTCCAGATAAGGTCAAAAACTACATACTCAGATCTTCACCAAACTTTGCAGGGATACATTGGATGTCAAGACACGTGGAAAAAACGTACAAAACAAGAGATTGGAGACATCAAGATTTTGGACGAATTTTTTAAGAATTTTCAAATTTTCAGATAGGAGGTTCCATATAAGGTCAAAAACTACATACTCAGATCTTCACCAAACTTTGCATGGATACATTATGTGTCAAGACACGTGGAAAAAACGTACAAAACAAAAGATTGGAGACATCAAGATTTTGGTCGAATTTTTTAAGAATTTTCAAATTTTCAGATGGGAGGTTCCAGATAAGGTCAAAAACTACATACTCAGATCTTCACCAAACTTTGCAGGGATACATTGGATGTCAAGACACGTGGAAAAAACGTACAGAAAAGAGATTGGAGACATCAAGATTTTGGACGAATTTTTTAACAATTTTCAAATTTTCAGAAAGGATGTTCCAGATAAGGTCAAAAACGACATACTCAGATCTTCACCAAACTTTGCAGGGATACATTGGATATCAAGACACGTGGAAAAAACGTACAAAACAAGAGATTGGAGACATCAAGATTTTCGACGAATTTTTTAAGAATTTTCAAATTTTCAGATAGGAGGTTCCAGATAAGGTCAAAAACTACATACTCAGATCTTCACCAAACGTTGCAGGGATACTTTGCATGTCAAGACACGTGGAAAAAACGTACAAAACAAAAGATTGGAGACATCAAGATTTTCGACGAATTTTTTAAGAATTTTCAAATTTTCAGATGGGAGGTTCCAGATAAGGTCAAAAACGACATACTCAGATCTTCACCAAACTTTGCATGGATACATTGGATGTCAAGACACGTGGAAAAAACGTACAAAACAAGAGATTGGAGACATCAAGATTTTGGACGAATTTTTTAAGTATTCTCAAATTTTCAGAAAGGAGGTTCCATATAAAGTCAAAAACGACATACTCAGATCTTCACCAAACTTTGCAGGGATACTTTGGATGTCAAGACACGTGGAAAAAACGTACAAAACAAGAGATTGGGGTCATCAAGATTTTGGACGAATTTTTTAAGAATTTTCAAATTTTCAGATGGGAGGTTCAATATAAGGTCAAAAACTACATACTCAGATCTTCACCAAACTTTGCATGGATACATTGGATGTCAAGACACGTGGAAAAAACATACAAAACATAGGATTCGGAACATCAAGATTTTGGTCGAATTTTTTAAGAATTTTCAAATTTTCAGATAGGAGGTTCCATATAAGGTCAAAAACTACATACTCAGATCTTCACCAAACATTGCAGGAATACATTGGATGTCAAGACACGTGGAAAAAACGTACAAAACAAGAGATTGGGGTCATCAAGATTTTGCACGGATTTTTTAGGAATTTTCAAATTTTCAGATGGGAGGTTCCAGATAAGGTCAAAAACTACATACTCAGATCTTCACCAAACTTTGCAGGGATACATTGGATGTCAAGACACGTGGAAAAAACGTACAAAACAAGAGATTGGAGACATCAAGATTTTGGACGAATTTTTTAAGAATTTTCAAATTTTCAGATAGGAGGTTCCATATAAGGTCAAAAACTACATACTCAGATCTTCACCAAACTTTGCATGGATACATTATGTGTCAAGACACGTGGAAAAAACGTACAAAACAAAAGATTGGAGACATCAAGATTTTGGTCGAATTTTTTAAGAATTTTCAAATTTTCAGATGGGAGGTTCCAGATAAGGTCAAAAACTACATACTCAGATCTTCACCAAACTTTGCAGGGATACATTGGATGTCAAGACACGTGGAAAAAACGTACAAAAAAGAGATTGGAGACATCAAGATTTTGGACGAATTTTTTAACAATTTTCAAATTTTCAGAAAGGATGTTCCAGATAAGGTCAAAAACGACATACTCAGATCTTCACCAAACTTTGCAGGGATACATTGGATATCAAGACACGTGGAAAAAACGTACAAAACAAGAGATTGGAGCCATCAAGATTTTGGACGAATTTTTTAAGAATTTTCAAATTTTCAGATAGGAGGTTCCAGATAAGGTCAAAAACTACATACTCAGATCTTCACCAAACTTTGCAGGGATACATTGGATGTCAAGACACGTGGAAAAAACGTACAAAACAAGAGATTGGGGTCATCAAGATTTTGGACGGATTTTTTAGGAATTTTCAAATTTTCAGATGGGAGGTTCCAGATAAGGTCAAAAACTACATACTCAGATCTTCACCAAACATTGCAGGGATACATTGGATGTCAAGACACGTGGAAAAAACGTACAAAACAAGAGATTGGAGACATCAAAATTTTGGACGAATTTTTTAAGAATTTTCAAATTTTCAGATAGGAGGTTCCAGATGAGGTCAAAAACTACATACTCAGATCTTCACCAAACTTTGCAGGAATACTTTGCATGTCAAGACACGTGGAAAAAACGTACAAAACAAGAGATCGGAGACATCAAGATTTTCGACGAATTTTTTAAGAATTTTCAAATTTTCAGATGGGAGGTTCCAGATAAGGTCAAAAACGACATACTCAGATCTTCACCAAACTTTGCATGGATACATTGGATGTCAAGACACGTGGAAAAAACATACAAAACATAGGATTGGTGACATCAAGATTTTGGACGAATTTTTTAAGAATTTTCAAATTTTCAGATAGGAGGTTCCATATAAGGTCAAAAACTACATACTCAGATCTTCACCAAACTTTGCAGGGATACATTGGATGTCAAGACACGTGGAAAAAACGTACAAAACAAGAGATTGGAGACATCAAGATTATGGACGAATTTTTTGAGAATTTTCAAATTTTCAGAAAGGAGGTTCCATATAAGGTCAAAAACTACATACTCAGATCTTCACCAAACTTTGCAGGGATACATTGGATGTCAAGAAACGTGGAAAAAACGTACAAAACAAGAGATTGGAGACATCAAGATTTTCGACGAATTTTTTAAGAATTTTCAAATTTTCAGAAAGGATGTTCCAGATAAGGTCAAAAACGACATACTCAGATCTTCACTAACTTTGCAGGGATACATTGGAGGTCGAGACACGTGGAAAAAACGTACAAAACAAGAGATTGGAGATATCAAGATTTTGGACGAATTTTTGAAGAATTTTCAAATTTTCAGATAGGAGGTTCCAGATAAGGTCAAAAACTACATACTCAGATCTCCACCAAACATTGCAGGGATACATTGGATGTCAAGACACGTGGAAAAAACGTACAAAGCAAGAGATTGGAGACATCAAGATTTTCGACGAATTTTTGAAGAATTTTCAAATTTTCAGATAGGAGGTTCCAGATAAGGTCAAAAACTACATACTGTAGCGGTATAGTTTGTGCTTTTAAGCTGATTCTCCGCAACATACACAATATACACAACCATACATTTTTGAATCCTTGTCCCGAGGTTCAAAACTTGCAGTACCTGAAGTTCTGTGGATGCTAGTTTAGGCAATAGACACGTACCTCTTCAAATTACAACTTAACGCCCATTTCCTTTTAGATATATATAGGTTTATTCATATTATATTTACAGAAGTTAATTCTTGGCCGTTATTCGCAAAATTACATTCCGGTTTACCCTGTCCCACCTTCCCGAAGAGAGTGTGTAGACTCGCGTAGCCACTGGCTCCACGAGTAAAAAAAAATATAACCCTCAGTACCAAAAAAGGTGGCTGAAGGTATGTGTGCTGTGTACCCGGTTTCCCACATGAAATAAACTATTGGAATAATGTGAAAAGAGCAAGTGTGTGTACTAAAAGAAAGAGAGAAAGTTAAAGTATCCGCCTATTCATATTATCAAGAGAAGTCTTCGTTTCGCCCCATAGAGAAGAGACACCTCTTTACCTCGCCGTATCGCACCAAAACATCTGAGGCCGACTGCTGCCTTCCCTTCCTTTTATAGGCCCCGCTAATGACCTAAACCGTTACTGGAAACTTACCGCTCCCCAACGGCCAAGAACTCAAACGTACAGGACATAGACATAGGCATACACAATTTATAACATAAAAAAGGATCCAGTAATGATCGCATCATTACATAGTCCCCCCTTCCTGAAGAGAAAAAAATCAAAGTTCTGTAACCTAGAAAAATAGTAATAATATACACAATACACTTGTCCGCAGTTTCTGTTCACTACAAACACACTTTCATTAGGTCACACGACACTGACAGTCAATGTTCACTCTAATTTTGTCCACAAGTGTACTTCGAGATCTGCGTTCTTCCCTCAGCACTGGAGCTTGGTTAACCCACGTCGATTCTTACCCACTCAGCATCTCTTCCATCCTTCCTCCTGGACCAATTAGGGACAGTCTCCTGGAAATCCATCCAAGTCACCAAGGCTGCTGGTTCGACTCCCGGCAACGCCACTGCTCTGCGCTCCTGCCGAGATCGGAAGACACCGCTTCGACCGGCTTCCACATGAATGGGTCTAAATGGCTCTACATCCAGAGATGTCACTGCTATTCACTGGATTTTCTCACCACCGAACTGCGGCTTCTCGACGAAAATACGCGGTAAAAAAATACGCACTAACTTTGCGTTACTTTTGTTGACTGCGGAACGAAACGTTTGCAGGAGTAGTGTGTGAGGTCTCAGAGAGAGAAAATAAATGAAAGATAAAAAATAAAGAAAAGATAGATAAATCCCTATATACAATATTTACAAAAATCCCCTTTTGAAATTAGATCAGAATCTGTTTCTCAGCTTGTAACGCATCTGGGGTACATCTTCATTCTCGTCTTCTGGAGAAGATACGTGCGCTCCCTTCGCTGAATTTTGCCCGGCTACTTTCTTCGCGAACTCAGGCGGCGAAGAATAAGGTTTTAACTGATCGCTGTTGGCTCTCAATATTCTTCCGTCCTCGCTGTGTTTTAGTTTGAAAGTATTTGCCGAAGTTTGCTCAACAATTGCGTGCGGTCCAGAGAACTTCCCCGAGAGTTTACTAGTTACTCCACGGGCCTTATCAGAGAGAGGATGTTCCTTAAGCCAAGCTTTTTCCCCCACCTTAAACGTGCACTTGCGGCGTTTCTTATCATATACTTTCTTCTGTGCATTATGCATGCGCTCTTGATTGTTGCAAGCTATCTTCTTGGCCTCTTCTATCCTGAATTTCGTTTCTTCCACGAATTCCAGGATGTCCTCCTGTCTGATTTCAGGTCCTTGAGGCAAAGCGTCCCTGGCCTTCTCGAAAGGACCCCTCACAGAACGTCCAAAATGCAAATATGCTGGACTGAACGTGGTCGTGTTGCAAACTTGGGAATTCAATGCAAACTGCACGTACGGTAACGATGACGCCCACTCGTTGTGCGACGAAATTAGTGTGGAAAGAGCACGTTTAGTTGCCTTTACGTAGCATTCTGCGAGATTGCCCTGCGGGCGATATGGAGAAATTCTGATCTGCTTGGAATCAAACATCTTCATCATCTGCTTCCACATTCTGGAATTGAAAATGCTTTGATTATCAGTGGAGATTCTCGGGTAGAATCCATGGATCGAGAATATATCCAGTAATTGTTCTAGCACAGATTTCGCAGTCACAACGCGAAGAGGGCGCAAGATAGTAAATCTGCTAAAACTATCAACGCATACTAGAACGTATTGGAAATTTCCCTTTTTCGAACGAACGACTGGTCCCAGAATGTCACAGTATAAGTTCTTGCCAACTTCTGTTTCCTTATTACTTGCCATGAAGCCTTGCTTCTTAGTAGTGTCCCCTTTAAATACACAGCATGGTTGGCACGACTTACAGTATTGAATAACGTCTTTTGTTAGGCCTAACCACGTGTATTGTTCTCTGACCTTTGCTAAAGTTTTTAATCTTCCAGGATGAGAAGCGAATGCACTATCATGCAAGGACATAAGAATTTGCGCACGTAGAGAAAGAGGTGCCCATATTTTGCCAGTTCCTTTCTCTTTGTACTTTTCTGCAGGCAAATTTCTCCTAAGGATTCCATCATCGTCGAAATACGAAGATTTGGCCAGTGTCTTCAACTTTTCCTTGTACATCTTCGTCCCTTCCACCTCCTCGTTCCTAACAGTCTTCGCTAAGTCTGCAAGAAAATTATCTTTCATTTGCTCTGAAATGATTGAAGTGGTGTCCAGAAGCCTGCTCGGATCCAGCGGTTCGTGTTCTTCATTCCCCTCGGCCACGGAGAAAGGCAACAATGAAAAGCCCTGCATCTTTTCACTTTTAGAGAGACGAACCTTGGGTAGTTTGATCCCTCGAAGCAAATTTTCTCGTCGTTTCTTCTTTATTTGCTTCGCGCTTTGTATAGTGCACAAAGCACTGAGGTCAGCAACTGGTTTCTGTGCAATATCTGACGAATCGATCACAACTCCGTCTTCCATCTCGAATTTTACGTAGCCTTCATCATTTTCATCTTCCAGGGGGAATGTTTCCTGCGCTGCGGGTAACCCGTCGTACTCAGACGGATGGGTGTTGCATACTTCATTTCTCGATAGAAAGTCTACCAGATTTAGCTCTCCTTTCACGTATTTGATGAGCAGAGGGTAGCGCGAGAGACGAGCTGTCCACCTTGACATCTTTGCGCTCTTGTTTTCAGTACTGAATATCGTGGTCAGAGCACTGTGGTCAGTGAAAACTTCCACTGCCGGAGCGTGGCAGATGTACTTGTCGAAAGTCTCGACTGCAAGGAGCAAAGCGAGGAATTCTTTGTGCGTTGTGCTGTAGTTCTTCTGGGCTTGTGAGAACTTTTTACTTCCAAAGGATACAACATGCAGTTTCCCCCCTTGGTCCCTCTGTCCTAGTAAGAAACCGGCGCAGTTATCGCTCGCGTCGCTGTAGATGACGAACGGCTCATTCAGTACGGGAATGTACAAAGAAACGTTATTCTTTACAGCTTCCTTCAGTTTGGTCAGGCACTCTTCGTGAACATCCGTCCACCGAAAGCGAATTCCCTTACGTAACATGTCAGTGAGAGGACTCGTCAACTCTGACATGTGGCTAATGTGACCTTTCAGAAATCCGAAGAATCCTAAAATGCTCTGGAGTTGCTTCACATTCTTCGGAGCCCTTATCTGGTCCAAATACTCAATCTTGGATGGGTGGCACATCACTTGCTTGTGAGAAATTCTGAAACCCAGGTAATCCACTTCCGAAGTAAAAAGTTGGGACTTCGATGGTGAAAGTGTTAAGTTCGCCTTGTGTATTCTCTCCAAAACTTCTTTCAGCGCGAGCAACAATTCTCCCTCCGTTTCTCCATAAACCAAAATGTCATCGTAAAATGCAATGCATGAGACACCCTGCAGCTCTCCAAGGACAATATTCATCAGTTTCGCCAGTGTGTTAGGAATCATGCTCAATCCATAGGGACATCTCAAATAGCGAAAGATTCCTCGTGAAGTGTTGAATGCCGTGTATTGGCGTGAGTTTTCTTCCAATAAAAGCTGGCCAAAAGCGTTTACCAAATCTAATTTACAGAAATATCTAGCCTTGCCTAATTTACTCAAAGATTCAAACATATCCGGGACTTCATTCCTAGATTTCTTTGTTACTGCGTTTGTCTTTCGAGGATCCAGGATCACCTTGTATTTATCCCCTTTCCTGATTAACAACGGTGAATTAATGTAATTAGATTTGCAGGGCTCAATGAAACCCCCAGCTAACAGCTCATCTATACAGTTATCCATTATTTCTTGCTTTTCTGGAGTCAAAATACGAAGCTTAGAATAGAATGGTGTCCTATCGGTTAGTTCTATTTTGTGCTGTAAGATGTGTGTAACGCCAGGTTTTTCAGAAAAGACGTTACTGTAGATGTTTAAAATATCTGCTAATTTCTTCTTTACTTCTGGTGAACATTCTGCACGCTCAATCAATTCTGCTATTTCGGGACGTCTTTGGCAATATCCCATCGTCGCGGTTGTTGCATCAGATGTTTCACTTTTTCCCATCGTCGCGGTTACCGTCGCGGTTGCCCCAGCTCCAGCCTCCACAGTCGACGTTATCCCCTGCAGAATCGGAAGACTCATCCCCGCTTCCCTCTTCTCCGCAGAAAACAAATAGATGACGTCACTGTCTGCAAAGCTGTAGCCTCCCTCTTTCAAGTGCAGAGATAATCCGGCTTGCCTTATGAACCCACGACCTGCGATGAATCCCTTGAAACAATCGCGCAAAACGACGAATTTATGCCTAAGTTTCACCCCATTCAAATGTACAGTAAGATACATTTCCCCACATGATTGTACAGAGCCTACTGCCAAAGAAATATTGATACGTTTATTGTTAATCTTATTTCCTTGTTTTTCCAGTCGTTTTGCAATCTCTAAATTTACAGTGCTCACAGAGGCCCCTGTGTCTACGAATAAGGAGAAGTCCTTTCCATTGATTTTACAGGGGACTAACGGCTCTTTGTCGCCAGAAGTGAAATTCCTGCAGTTGCGTATCTTCCTACTCCCCCCTTTGTTTTTCTTCCACGCAGCGCCTGCTACGATGGCGGTGTCGCTCTGTTCGGGCCTAACGAGTTTTTTGGAGCAGTACACATGGCGGCTTTGTGGTCAAGACCGTCACACCGAAAACAACGGATCCCCCTTCTCTTCGTCGGATCTTCTGCTCTCGACGGGGTTCCAATATTCCCGGAAAGGCTCAAGCGGTTGAAAAGACCCGGATTTATGGCACTCATTGATACTTCTGTTCCCACGCGGCCGAAAGTGTTCATTGTCCCCGCGGCTGCTAATTGCCTTGTGCCACTCGCTGAAGTCGGCATGGCAGACAGATGCGGCGAACTGTTGTCCCTCAGTTCCGGACAATAGTACAGGGCTTCTGAATACAATCTCTTTTGAATGTCCATAGAATGGGTTTCCAGATCTTTGATTGTTGCGAATGTTCTGTTGTACAAGTGTGTTCTGAATTTAGGATGGGAAAATTTCAAAACGTGCTGGATGACCTCGTCTTCTGTCCCCCGTTTCTCCCTCATTGCGAAAAGCTTCCTGGTGTGTCGAATAAATGCAAGAAGAGACTGGTCTGGTGACTGGTAATTGTTCTGAATGATCCTTGCTATTTCCGAGTCATAATCGACACTAAAGAATTCCTCAAGAAAAGCCTTCTCGAATTCCCTAAAAGTGCCGAAAGGTCTCGAAAATCTGAACCAATCTGCGGCGATTTCCTTCAACGAAAGCGGCAAGATTCTATCTAAGAGAAAAGTATCCCCAATTTCCATGATTTCCTGATAATTGCGTAATTCATACAAATAATCGTGTGGACTTACATCGCCGACGTTTCCCTTAAAGATCGGAATGTTAATATTGCTTTTTTCCAAGATTTTGCTCATTTTTTCCTCGCCGGTCCTTGCCGAAGTTCCTTGTGTAACATTTAGAGAAAGTCTCTCAAGTTCCCCCACAATATCTTCCTCAGGCCTTCCTTCCAAGTTCGCATTGCCTAGCAACTTGCTAATGAGCTCCCTGTCTATTTGAATTGCCATTTTGTCTTCTATTATTTTCTTTCCACTTCACAATAACTAATGCCTTCAGTACTTTTCACAAAAAATATCCCGACTCTGAGCCCCCAGTATGTAGCGGTATAGTTTGTGCTTTTAAGCTGATTCTCCGCAACATACACAATATACACAACCATACATTTTTGAATCCTTGTCCCGAGGTTCAAAACTTGCAGTACCTGAAGTTCTGTGGATGCTAGTTTAGGCAATAGACACGTACCTCTTCAAATTACAACTTAACGCCCATTTCCTTTTAGATATATATAGGTTTATTCATATTATATTTACAGAAGTTAATTCTTGGCCGTTATTCGCAAAATTACATTCCGGTTTACCCTGTCCCCTCTTCCCGAAGAGAGTGTGTAGACTCGCGTAGCCACTGGCTCCACGAGTAAAAAAAAATATAACCCTCAGTACCAAAAAAGGTGGCTGAAGGTATGTGTGCTGTGTACCCGGTTTCCCACATGAAATAAACTATTGGAATAATGTGAAAAGAGCAAGTGTGTGTACTAAAAGAAAGAGAGAAAGTTAAAGTATCCGCCTATTCATATTATCAAGAGAAGTCTTCGTTTCGCCCCATAGAGAAGAGACACCTCTTTACCTCGCCGTATCGCACCAAAACATCTGAGGCCGACTGCTGCCTTCCCTTCCTTTTATAGGCCCCGCTAATGACCTAAACCGTTACTGGAAACTTACCGCTCCCCAACGGCCAAGAACTCAAACGTACAGGACATAGACATAGGCATACACAATTTATAACATAAAAAAGGATCCAGTAATGATCGCATCATTACAATACTCAGATCTTCACCAAACGTTGCATGGATACATTATGTGTCAAGACACGTGGAAAAAACGTACAAAACAAAAGATTGGAGACATCAAGATTTTGGTCGAATTTTTTAAGAATTTTCAAATTTTCAGATGGGAGGTTCCAGATAAGGTCAAAAACTACATACTCAGATCTTCACCAAACTTTGCAGGGATACATTGGATGTCAAGACACGTGGAAAAAACGTACAAAACAAGAGATTGGAGACATCAAGATTATGGACGAATTTTTTGAGAATTTTCAAATTTTCAGAAAGGAGGTTCCATATAAGGTCAAAAACTACATACTCAGATCTTCACCAAACTTTGCAGGGATACATTGGATGTCAAGACACGTGGAAAAAACGTACAAAACAAGAGATTGGAGACATCAAGATTTTCGACGAATTTTTTAAGAATTTTCAAATTTTCAGAAAGGATGTTCCAGATAAGGTCAAAAACGACATACTCAGATCTTCACCAAACTTTGCAGGGATACATTGGAGGTCGAGACACGTGGAAAAAACGTACAAAACAAGAGATTGGAGACATCAAGATTTTGGACGAATTTTTGAAGAATTTTCAAATTTTCTGATAGGAGGTCCCAGATAAGGTCAAAAACTACATACTCAGATCTCCACCAAACATTGCAGGGATACATTGGATGTCAAGACACGTGGAAAAAACGTACAAAACAAGAGATTGGAGACATCAAGATTTTCGACGAATTTTTGAAGAATTTTCAAATTTTCAGATGGGAGGTTCCAGATAAGGTCAAAAACTACATACTCAGATCTTCACCAAACTTTGCAGGGATACATTGGATGTCAAGACACGTGGAAAAAACGTACAAAAAAGAGATTGGAGACATCAAGATTTTGGACGAATTTTTTAACAATTTTCAAATTTTCAGAAAGGATGTTCCAGATAAGGTCAAAAACGACATACTCAGATCTTCACCAAACTTTGCATGGATACATTGGATGTCAAGACACGTGGAAAAAACGTACAAAACAAGAGATTGGGGTCATCAAGATTTTGCACGGATTTTTTAGGAATTTTCAAATTTTCAGATGGGAGGTTCCAGATAAGGTCAAAAACTACATACTCAGATCTTCACCAAACTTTGCAGGGATACATTGGATGTCAAGACACGTGGAAAAAACGTACAAAACAAGAGATTGGAGACTTCAAGATTTTGGACGAATTTTTTAAGAATTTTCAAATTTTCAGATAGGAGGTTTCATATAAGGTCAAAAACTACATACTCAGATCTTCACCAAACTTTGCATGGATACATTATGTGTCAAGACACGTGGAAAAAACGTACAAAACAAAAGATTGCAGACATCAAGATTTTGGTCGAATTTTTTAAGAATTTTCAAATTTTCAGATGGGAGGTTCCAGATAAGGTCAAAAACTACATACTCAGATCTTCACCAAACTTTGCAATGATACATTGGATGTCAAGACACGTGGAAAAAACGTACAAAAAAGAGATTGGAGACATCAAGATTTTGGACGAATTTTTTAACAATTTTCAAATTTTCAGAAAGGATGTTCCACATAAGGTCAAAAACGACATACTCAGATCTTCACCAAACTTTGCAGGGATACATTGGATATCAAGACACGTGGAAAAAACGTACAAAACAAGAGATTGGAGACATCAAGATTTTCGACGAATTTTTTAAGAATTTTCAAATTTTCAGATAGGAGGTTCCAGATAAGGTCAAAAACTACATACTCAGATCTTCACCAAACGTTGCAGGGATACTTTGCATGTCAAGACACGTGGAAAAAACGTACAAAACAAAAGATTGGAGACATCAAGATTTTCGACGAATTTTTTAAGAATTTTCAAATTTTCAGATGGGAGGTTCCAGATAAGGTCAAAAATGACATACTCAGATCTTCACCAAACTTTGCATGGATACATTGGATGTCAAGACACGTGGAAAAAACGTACAAAACAAGAGATTGGAGACATCAAGATTTTGGACGAATTTTTTAAGAATTCTCAAATTTTCAGAAAGGAGGTTCCATATAAGGTCAAAAACTACATACTCAGATCTTCACCAAACTTTGCAGGGATACTTTGGATGTCAAGACACGTGGAAAAAACGTACAAAACAAGAGATTGGGGTCATCAAGATTTTGGACGAATTTTTTAAGAATTTTCAAATTTTCAGATGGGAGGTTCAATATAAGGTCAAAAATTACATACTCAGATCTTCACCAAACTTTGCAGGGATACATTGGATGTCAAGACACGTGGAAAAAACATACAAAACATAGGATTCGGAACATCAAGAATTTGGTCGAATTTTTTAAGAATTTTCAAATTTTCAGATAGGAGGTTCCATATAAGGTCAAAAACTACATACTCAGATCTTCACCAAACATTGCAGGAATACATTGGATGTCAAGACACGTGGAAAAAACGTACAAAACAAGAGATTGGGGTCATCAAGATTTTGCACGGATTTTTTAGGAATTTTCAAATTTTCAGATGGGAGGTTCCAGATAAGGTCAAAAACTACATACTCAGATCTTCACCAAACTTTGCAGGGATACATTGGATGTCAAGACACGTGGAAAAAACGTACAAAACAAGAGATTGGAGACATCAAGATTTTGGACGAATTTTTTAAGAATTTTCAAATTTTCAGATAGGAGGTTCCATATAAGGTCAAAAACTACATACTCAGATCTTCACCAAACTTTGCATGGATACATTATGTGTCAAGACACGTGGAAAAAACGTACAAAACAAAAGATTGGAGACATCAAGATTTTGGTCGAATTTTTTAAGAATTTTCAAATTTTCAGATGGGAGGTTCCAGATAAGGTCAAAAACTACATACTCAGATCTTCACCAAACTTTGCAGGGATCCATTGGATGTCAAGACACGTGGAAAAAACGTACAAAAAAGAGATTGGAGACATCAAGATTTTGGACGAATTTTTTAACAATTTTCAAATTTTCAGAAAGGATGTTCCAGATAAGGTCAAAAACGACATACTCAGATCTTCACCAAACTTTGCAGGGATACATTGGATATCAAGACACGTGGAAAAAACGTACAAAACAAGAGATTGGAGACATCAAGATTTTGGACAAATTTTTTAAGAATTTTCAAATTTTCAGAAATGCGGTTCCAGATAAGGTCAAAAACTACATACTCAGATCTTCACCAAACTCTGCAGGGATACATTGTATGTCAAGACACGTGGAAAAAACATACAAAACATAGGATTGGGGACATCAAGATTTTGTTAAATTCTTTTAAGAATTTTCAAATTTTCAGATAGGAGGTTCCATATAAGGTCAAAAACTACATACTCAGATCTTCACCAAACATTGCAGGGATACATTGGATGTCAAGACACGTGGAAAGAACGTACAAAACAAGAGATTGGAGACATCAAGATTTTGGACGAATTTTTTAAGAATTTTCAAATTTTCAGATAGGAGGCTCCATATAAGGTCAAAAACTACATACTCAGATCTTCACCAAACATTGCAGGGATACATTGGATGTCAAGACACGTGGAAAAAACGTACAAAACAAGAGATTGGAGACATCAAGATTTTGGACGAATTTTTTAAGAATTTTCAAATTTTCAGATAGGAGGTTCCAGATAAGGTCAATAACTACATACTCAGATCTTCACCAAACGTTGCAGGGATACTTTGCATGTCAAGACACGTGGAAAAAACGTACAAAACAAGAGATCGGAGACATCAAGATTTTCGACGAATTTTTTATGAATTTTCAAATTTTCAGATGGGAGGTTCCAGATAAGGTCAAAAACGACATACTCAGATCTTCACCAAACTTTGCATGGATACATTGGATGTCAAGACACGTGGAAAAAACATACAAAACATAGGATTGGTGACATCAAGATTTTGGACGAATTTTTTAAGAATTTTCAAATTTTCAGATAGGAGGTTCCATATAAGGTCAAAAACTACATACTCAGATCTTCACCAAACTTTGCAGGGATACATTGGAGGTCGAGACACGTGGAAAAAAGTACAAAACAAGAGATTGGGGTCATCAAGATTTTGGACGGATTTTTTAGGAATTTTCAAATTTTCAGATGGGAGGTTCCAGATAAGGTCAAAAACTACATACTCAGATCTTCACCAAACATTGCAGGGATACATTGGATGTCAAGACACGTGGAAAAAACGTACAAAACAAGAGATTGGAGACATCAAGATTTTGGACGAATTTTTTAAGAATTTTCAAATTTTCAGATAGGAGGTTCCAGATGAGGTCAAAAACTACATACTCAGATCTTCACCAAACTTTGCAGGAATACTTTGCATGTCAAGACACGTGGAAAAAACGTA
This sequence comes from Lepisma saccharinum, assembly GCF_977018435.1. NCBI lineage: Eukaryota > Metazoa > Arthropoda > Insecta > Zygentoma > Lepismatidae > Lepisma > Lepisma saccharinum. The sequence continues at coordinate 1,539,993 of NW_028142921.1, read as the reverse complement.
CAAAACAAGAGATCGGAGACATCAAGATTTTCGACGAATTTTTTAAGAATTTTCAAATTTTCAGATGGGAGGTTCCAGATAAGGTCAAAAACGACATACTCAGATCTTCACCAAACTTTGCAGGGATCCATTGGAGGTCGAGACACGTGGAAAAAACGTACAAAACAAGAGATTGGAGACATCAAGATTTTGGACGAATTTTTTAAGAATTTTCAAATTTTCAGATGGGAGGTTCCAGATAAGGTCAAAAACGACATACTCAGATCTTCACCAAACTTTGCATGGATACATTGGATGTCAAGACACGTGGAAAAAACATACAAAACATAGGATTGGTGACATCAAGATTTTGGACGAATTTTTTAAGAATTTTCAAATTTTCAGATAGGAGGTTCCATATAAGGTCAAAAACTACATACTCAGACCTTCACCAAACTTTGCAGGGATACATTGGAGGTCGAGACACGTGGAAAAAAAGTACAAAACAAGAGATTGGGGTCATCAAGATTTTGGACGGATTTTTTAGGAATTTTCAAATTTTCAGATGGGAGGTTCCAGATAAGGTCAAAAACTACATACTCAGATCTTCACCAAACATTGCAGGGATACATTGGATGTCAAGACACGTGGAAAAAACGTACAAAACAAGAGATTGGAGACATCAAGATTTTGGACGAATTTTTTAAGAATTTTCAAATTTTCAGATAGGAGGTTCCAGATGAGGTCAAAAACTACCTACTCAGATCTTCACCAAACTTTGCAGGAATACTTTGCATGTCAAGACACGTGGAAAAAACGTACAAAACAAGAGATCGGAGACATCAAGATTTTCGACGAATTTTTTAAGAATTTTCAAATTTTCAGATGGGAGGTTCCAGATAAGGTCAAAAACGACATACTCAGATCTTCACCAAACTTTGCAGGGATCCATTGGAGGTCGAGACACGTGGAAAAAACGTACAAAACAAGAGATTGGAGACATCAAGATTTTGGACCAATTTTTTAAGAATTTTCAAATTTTCAGATAGGAGGTTCCATATAAAGTCAAAAACTACATACTCAGATCTTCACCAAACTTTGCAGGGATACATTGGATGTCAAGACACGTGGAAAAAACGTACAAAACAAAAGATTGGAGACATCAAGATTTTCGACGAATTTTTTAAGAATTTTCAAATTTTCAGATAGGAGGTTCCAGATAAGGTCAAAAACTACATACTCAGATCTTCACCAAACTTTGCAGGGATACATTATGTGTCAAGACACGTGGAAAAAACGTACAAAACAAAAGATTGGAGACATCAAGATTTTGGTCGAATTTTTTAAGAATTTTCAAATTTTCAGATGGGAGGTTCCAGATAAGGTCAAAAACTACATACTCAGATCTTCACCAAACTTTGCAGGGATCCATTGGAGGTCGAGACACGTGGAAAAAACGTACAAAACAAGAGATTGGAGACATCAAGATTTTGGACGAATTTTTTAAGAATTTTCAAATTTTCAGATAGGAGGTTCCATATAAGGTCAAAAACTACATACTCAGATCTTCACCAAACTTTGCAGGGATACATTGGATATCAAGACACGTGGAAAAAACGTACAAAACAAGAGATTGGAGACATCAAGATTTTGGACGAATTTTTTAAGAATTTTCAAATTTTCAGATGGGAGGTTCAATATAAGGTCAAAAACTACATACTCAGATCTTCACCAAACTTTGCAGGGATACATTGGATGTCAAGACACGTGGAAAAAACGTACAAAACAAGAGATTGGGGTCATCAAGATTTTGGACGGATTTTTTAGGAATTTTCAAATTTTCAGATGGGAGGTTCCAGATAAGGTCAAAAACTACATACTCAGATCTTCACCAAACATTGCAGGGATACATTGGATGTCAAGACACGTGGAAAAAACGTACAAAACAAGAGATTGGAGACATCAAAATTTTGGACGAATTTTTTAAGAATTTTCAAATTTTCAGATAAGAGGTTCCAGATGAGGTCAAAAACTACATACTCAGATCTTCACCAAACTTTGCAGGAATACTTTGCATGTCAAGACACGTGGAAAAAACGTACAAAACAAGAGATCGGAGACATCAAGATTTTCGACGAATTTTTTAAGAATTTTCAAATTTTCAGATGGGAGGTTCCAGATAAGGTCAAAAACGACATACTCAGATCTTCACCAAACTTTGCATGGATACATTGGATGTCAAGACACGTGGAAAAAACATACAAAACATAGGATTGTTGACATCAAGATTTTGGACGAATTTTTTAAGAATTTTCAAATTTTCAGATAGGAGGTTCCATATAAGGTCAAAAACTACATACTCAGATCTTCACCAAACTTTGCAGGGATACATTGGAGGTCGAGACACGTGGAAAAAAAGTACAAAACAAGAGATTGGGGTCATCAAGATTTTGGACGGATTTTTTAGGAATTTTCAAATTTTCAGATGGGAGGTTCCAGATAAGGTCAAAAACTACATACTCAGATCTTCACCAAACATTGCAGGGATACATTGGATGTCAAGACACGTGGAAAAAACGTACAAAACAAGAGATTGGAGACATCAAGATTTTGGACGAATTTTTTAAGAATTTTCAAATTTTCAGATAGGAGGTTCCAGATGAGGTCAAAAACTACATACTCAGATCTTCACCAAACTTTGCAGGAATACTTTGCATGTCAAGACACGTGGAAAAAACGTACAAAACAAGAGATCGGAGACATCAAGATTTTCGACGAATTTTTTAAGAATTTTCAAATTTTCAGATGGGAGGTTCCAGATAAGGTCAAAAACGACATACTCAGATCTTCACCAAACTTTGCAGGGATCCATTGGAGGTCGAGACACGTGGAAAAAACGTACAAAACAAGAGATTGGAGACATCAAGATTTTGGACGAATTTTTTAAGAATTTTCAAATTTTCAGATGGGAGGTTCCAGATAAGGTCAAAAACGACATACTCAGATCTTCACCAAACTTTGCATGGATACATTGGATGTCAAGACACGTGGAAAAAACATACAAAACATAGGATTGGTGACATCAAGATTTTGGACGAATTTTTTAAGAATTTTCAAATTTTCAGATAGGAGGTTCCATATAAGGTCAAAAACTACATACTCAGATCTTCACCAAACTTTGCAGGGATACATTGAAGGTCGAGACACGTGGAAAAAAAGTACAAAACAAGAGATTGGGGTCATCAAGATTTTGGACGGATTTTTTAGGAATTTTCAAATTTTCAGATGGGAGGTTCCAGATAAGGTCAAAAACTACATACTCAGATCTTCACCAAACATTGCAGGGATACATTGGATGTCAAGACACGTGGAAAAAACGTACAAAACAAGAGATTGGAGACATCAAGATTTTGGACGAATTTTTTAAGAATTTTCAAATTTTCAGATAGGAGGTTCCAGATGAGGTCAAAAACTACATACTCAGATCTTCACCAAACTTTGCAGGAATACTTTGCATGTCAAGACACGTGGAAAAAACGTACAAAACAAGAGATCGGAGACATCAAGATTTTCGACGAATTTTTTAAGAATTTTCAAATTTTCAGATGGGAGGTTCCAGATAAGGTCAAAAACGACATACTCAGATCTTCACCAAACTTTGCAGGGATCCATTGGAGGTCGAGACACGTGGAAAAAACGTACAAAACAAGAGATTGGAGACATCAAGATTTTGGACGAATTTTTTAAGAATTTTCAAATTTTCAGATAGGAGGTTCCATATAAGGTCAAAAACTACATACTCAGATCTTCACCAAACTTTGCAGGGATACATTGGATGTCAAGACACGTGGAAAAAACGTACAAAACAAAAGATTGGAGACATCAAGATTTTCGACGAATTTTTTAAGAATTTTCAAATTTTCAGATAGGAGGTTCCAGATAAGGTCAAAAACTACATACTCAGATCTTCACCAAACTTTGCAGGGATACATTATGTGTCAAGACACGTGGAAAAAACGTACAAAACAAAAGATTGGAGACATCAAGATTTTGGTCGAATTTTTTAAGAATTTTCAAATTTTCAGATGGGAGGTTCCAGATAAGGTCAAAAACTACATACTCAGATCTTCACCAAACTTTGCAGGGATCCATTGGAGGTCGAGACACGTGGAAAAAACGTACAAAACAAGAGATTGGAGACATCAAGATTTTGGACGAATTTTTTAAGAATTTTCAAATTTTCAGATAGGAGGTTCCATATAAGGTCAAAAACTACATACTCAGATCTTCACCAAACTTTGCAGGGATACATTGGATATCAAGACACGTGGAAAAAACGTACAAAACAAGAGATTGGAGACATCAAGATTTTGGACGAATTTTTTAAGAATTTTCAAATTTTCAGATGGGAGGTTCAATATAAGGTCAAAAACTACATACTCAGATCTTCACCAAACTTTGCAGGGATACATTGGATGTCAAGACACGTGGAAAAAACGTACAAAACAAGAGATTGGGGTCATCAAGATTTTGGACGGATTTTTTAGGAATTTTCAAATTTTCAGATGGGAGGTTCCAGATAAGGTCAAAAACTACATACTCAGATCTTCACCAAACATTGCAGGGATACATTGGATGTCAAGACACGTGGAAAAAACGTACAAAACAAGAGATTGGAGACATCAAAATTTTGGACGAATTTTTTAAGAATTTTCAAATTTTCAGATAGGAGGTTCCAGATGAGGTCAAAAACTACATACTCAGATCTTCACCAAACTTTGCAGGAATACTTTGCATGTCAAGACACGTGGAAAAAACGTACAAAACAAGAGATCGGAGACATCAAGATTTTCGACGAATTTTTTAAGAATTTTCAAATTTTCAGATGGGAGGTTCCAGATAAGGTCAAAAACGACATACTCAGATCTTCACCAAACTTTGCATGGATACATTGGATGTCAAGACACGTGGAAAAAACATACAAAACATAGGATTGTTGACATCAAGATTTTGGACGAATTTTTTAAGAATTTTCAAATTTTCAGATAGGAGGTTCCATATAAGGTCAAAAACTACATACTCAGATCTTCACCAAACTTTGCAGGGATACATTGGAGGTCGAGACACGTGGAAAAAAAGTACAAAACAAGAGATTGGGGTCATCAAGATTTTGGACGGATTTTTTAGGAATTTTCAAATTTTCAGATGGGAGGTTCCAGATAAGGTCAAAAACTACATACTCAGATCTTCACCAAACATTGCAGGGATACATTGGATGTCAAGACACGTGGAAAAAACGTACAAAACAAGAGATTGGAGACATCAAGATTTTGGACGAATTTTTTAAGAATTTTCAAATTTTCAGATAGGAGGTTCCAGATGAGGTCAAAAACTACATACTCAGATCTTCACCAAACTTTGCAGGAATACTTTGCATGTCAAGACACGTGGAAAAAACGTACAAAACAAGAGATCGGAGACATCAAGATTTTCGACGAATTTTTTAAGAATTTTCAAATTTTCAGATGGGAGGTTCCAGATAAGGTCAAAAACGACATACTCAGATCTTCACCAAACTTTGCAGGGAATCATTGGAGGTCGAGACACGTGGAAAAAACGTACAAAACAAGAGATTGGAGACATCAAGATTTTGGACGAATTTTTTAAGAATTTTCAAATTTTCAGATAGGAGGTTCCATATAAGGTCAAAAACTACATACTCAGATCTTCACCAAACTTTGCAGGGATACATTGGATGTCAAGACACGTGGAAAAAACGTACAAAACAAGAGATTGGAGACATCAAGATTTTCGACGAATTTTTTAAGAATTTTCAAATTTTCAGAAAGGATGTTCCAGATAAGGTCAAAAACGACATACTCAGATCTTCACCAAACTTTGCAGGGATCCATTGGAGGTCGAGACACGTGGAAAAAACGTACAAAACAAGAGATTGGAGACATCAAGATTTTGGACGAATTTTTGAAGAATTTTCAAATTTTCAGATAGGAGGTTCCAGATAAGGTCTAAAACTACATACTCAGATCTCCACCAAACATTGCAGGAATACATTGGATGTCAAGACACGTGGAAAAAACGTACAAAACAAGAGATTGGAGACATCAAGATTTTCGACGAATTTTTGAAGAATTTTCAAATTTTCAGATAGGAGGTTCCAGATAAGGTCAAAAACTACATACTCAGATCTTCACCAAACGTTGCAGGGATACTTTGCATGTCAAGACACGTGGAAAAAACGTACAAAACAAAAGATTGGAGACATCAAGATTTTCGACGAATTTTTTAAGAATTTTCAAATTTTCAGATGGGAGGTTCCAGATAAGGTCAAAAACGACATACTCAGATCTTCACCAAACTTTGCATGGATACATTGGATGTCAAGACACGTGGAAAAAACGTACAAAACAAGAGATTGGAGACATCAAGATTTTGGACGAATTTTTTAAGAATTTTCAAATTTTCAGATGGGAGGTTCAATATAAGGTCAAAAACTACATACTCAGAACTTCACCAAACTTTGCAGGGATACTTTGGATGTCAAGACACGTGGAAAAAACGTACAAAACAAGAGATTGGGGTCATCAAGATTTTGGACGAATTTTTTAAGAATTTTCAAATTTTCAGATGGGAGGTTCAATATAAGGTCAAAAACTACATACTCAGATCTTCACCAAACTTTGCATGGATACATTGGATGTCAAGACACGTGGAAAAAACATACAAAACATAGGATTCGGAACATCAAGATTTTGGTCGAATTTTTTAAGAATTTTCAAATTTTCAGATAGGAGGTTCCATATAAGGTCAAAAACTACATACTCAGATCTTCACCAAACATTGCAGGAATACATTGGATGTCAAGACACGTGGAAAAAACGTACAAAACAAGAGATTGGGGTCATCAAGATTTTGCACGGATTTTTTAGGAATTTTCAAATTTTCAGATGGGAGGTTCCAGATAAGGTCAAAAACTACATACTCAGATCTTCACCAAACTTTGCAGGGATACATTGGATGTCAAGACACGTGGAAAAAACGTACAAAACAAGAGATTGGAGACATCAAGATTTTGGACGAATTTTTTAAGAATTTTCAAATTTTCAGATAGGAGGTTCCATATAAGGTCAAAAACTACATACTCAGATCTTCACCAAACTTTGCATGGATACATTATGTGTCAAGACACGTGGAAAAAACGTACAAAACAAAAGATTGGAGACATCAAGATTTTGGTCGAATTTTTTAAGAATTTTCAAATTTTCAGATGGGAGGTTCCAGATAAGGTCAAAAACTACATACTCAGATGTTCACCAAACTTTGCAGGGATACATTGGATGTCAAGACACGTGGAAAAAACGTACAAAACAAGAGATTGGGGTCATCAAGATTTTGCACGGATTTTTTAGGAATTTTCAAATTTTCAGATGGGAGGTTCCAGATAAGGTCAAAAACTACATACTCAGATCTTCACCAAACTTTGCAGGGATACATTGGATGTCAAGACACGTGGAAAAAACGTACAAAACAAGAGATTGGAGACATCAAGATTTTGGACGAATTTTTTAAGAATTTTCAAATTTTCAGATAGGAGGTTCCATATAAGGTCAAAAACTACATACTCAGATCTTCACCAAACTTTGCATGGATACATTATGTGTCAAGACACGTGGAAAAAACGTACAAAACAAAAGATTGGAGACATCAAGATTTTGGTCGAATTTTATAAGAATTTTCAAATTTTCAGATGGGAGGTTCCAGATAAGGTCAAAAACTACATACTCAGATCTTCACCAAACATTGCAGGGATACATTGGATGTCAAGACACGTGGAAAAAACGTACAAAACAAGAGATTGGAGACATCAAGATTTTGGACGAATTTTTTAAGAATTTTCAAATTTTCAGATAGGAGGTTCCAGATGAGGTCAAAAACTACATACTCAGATCTTCACCAAACTTTGCAGGAATAGTTTGCATGTCAAGACACGTGGAAAAAACGTACAAAACAAGAGATCGGAGACATCAAGATTTTCGACGAATTTTTTAAGAATTTTCAAATTTTCAGATGGGAGGTTCCAGATAAGGTCAAAAACGACATACTCAGATCTTCACCAAACTTTGCAGGGATCCATTGGAGGTCGAGACACGTGGAAAAAACGTACAAAACAAGAGATTGGAGACATCAAGATTTTGGACGAATTTTTTAAGAATTTTCAAATTTTCAGATAGGAGGTTCCATATAAGGTCAAAAACTACATACTCAGATCTTCACCAAACTTTGCAGGGATACATTGGATGTCAAGACACGTGGAAAAAACGTACAAAACAAAAGATTGGAGACATCAAGATTTTCGACGAATTTTTTAAGAATTTTCAAATTTTCAGATAGGAGGTTCCAGATAAGGTCAAAAACTACATACTCAGATCTTCACCAAACTTTGCAGGGATACATTATGTGTCAAGACACGTGGAAAAAACGTACAAAACAAAAGATTGGAGACATCAAGATTTTGGTCGAATTTTTTAAGAATTTTCAAATTTTCAGATGGGAGGTTCCAGATAAGGTCAAAAACTACATACTCAGATCTTCACCAAACTTTGCAGGGATCCATTGGAGGTCGAGACACGTGGAAAAAACGTACAAAACAAGAGATTGGAGACATCAAGATTTTGGACGAATTTTTTAAGAATTTTCAAATTTTCAGATAGGAGGTTTCATATAAGGTCAAAAACTACATACTCAGATCTTCACCAAACTTTGCAGGGATACATTGGATATCAAGACACGTGGAAAAAACGTACAAAACAAGAGATTGGAGACATCAAGATTTTGGACGAATTTTTTAAGAATTTTCAAATTTTCAGATGGGAGGTTCAATATAAGGTCAAAAACTACATACTCAGATCTTCACCAAACTTTGCAGGGATACATTGGATGTCAAGACACGTGGAAAAAACGTACAAAACAAGAGATTGGGGTCATCAAGATTTTGGACGGATTTTTTAGGAATTTTCAAATTTTCAGATGGGAGGTTCCAGATAAGGTCAAAAACTACATACTCAGATCTTCACCAAACATTGCAGGGATACATTGGATGTCAAGACACGTGGAAAAAACGTACAAAACAAGAGATTGGAGACATCAAAATTTTGGACGAATTTTTTAAGAATTTTCAAATTTTCAGATAGGAGGTTCCAGATGAGGTCAAAAACTACATACTCAGATCTTCACCAAACTTTGCAGGAATACTTTGCATGTCAAGACACGTGGAAAAAACGTACAAAACAAGAGATCGGAGACATCAAGATTTTCGACGAATTTTTTAAGAATTTTCAAATTTTCAGATGGGAGGTTCCAGATAAGGTCAAAAACGACATACTCAGATCTTCACCAAACTTTGCATGGATACATTGGATGTCAAGACACGTGGAAAAAACATACAAAACATAGGATTGTTGACATCAAGATTTTGGACGAATTTTTTAAGAATTTTCAAATTTTCAGATAGGAGGTTCCATATAAGGTCAAAAACTACATACTCAGATCTTCACCAAACTTTGCAGGGATACATTGGAGGTCGAGACACGTGGAAAAAAGTACAAAACAAGAGATTGGGGTCATCAAGATTTTGGACGGATTTTTTAGGAATTTTCAAATTTTCAGATGGGAGGTTCCAGATAAGGTCAAAAACTACATACTCAGATCTTCACCAAACATTGCAGGGATACATTGGATGTCAAGACACGTGGAAAAAACGTACAAAACAAGAGATTGGAGACATCAAGATTTTGGACGAATTTTTTAAGAATTTTCAAATTTTCAGATAGGAGGTTCCAGATGAGGTCAAAAACTACATACTCAGATCTTCACCAAACTTTGCAGGAATACTTTGCATGTCAAGACACGTGGAAAAAACGTACAAAACAAGAGAACGGAGACATCAAGATTTTCGACGAATTTTTTAAGAATTTTCAAATTTTCAGATGGGAGGTTCCAGATAAGGTCAAAAACGACATACTCAGATCTTCACCAAACTTTGCAGGGATCCATTGGAGGTCGAGACACGTGGAAAAAACGTACAAAACAAGAGATTGGAGACATCAAGATTTTGGACGAATTTTTTAAGAATTTTCAAATTTTCAGATAGGAGGTTCCATATAAGGTCAAAAACTACATACTCAGATCTTCACCAAACTTTGCAGGGATACATTGGATGTCAAGACACGTGGAAAAAACGTACAAAACAAGAGATTGGAGACATCAAGATTTTCGACGAATTTTTTAAGAATTTTCAAATTTTCAGAAAGGATGTTCCAGATAAGGTCAAAAACGACATACTCAGTTCTTCACCAAACTTTGCAGGGATCCATTGGAGGTCGAGACACGTGGAAAAAACGTACAAAACAAGAGATTGGAGACATCAAGATTTTGGACGAATTTTTGAAGAATTTTCAAATTTTCAGATAGGAGGTTCCAGATAAGGTCTAAAACTACATACTCAGATCTCCACCAAACATTGCAGGAATACATTGGATGTCAAGACACGTGGAAAAAACGTACAAAACAAGAGATTGGAGACATCAAGATTTTCGACGAATTTTTGAAGAATTTTCAAATTTTCAGATAGGAGGTTCCAGATAAGGTCAAAAACTACATACTCAGATCTTCACCAAACGTTGCAGGGATACTTTGCATGTCAAGACACGTGGAAAAAACGTACAAAACAAAAGATTGGAGACATCAAGATTTTCGACGAATTTTTTAAGAATTTTCAAATTTTCAGATGGGAGGTTCCAGATAAGGTCAAAAACGACATACTCAGATCTTCACCAAACTTTGCATGGATACATTGGATGTCAAGACACGTGGAAAAAACGTACAAAACAAGAGATTGGAGACATCAAGATTTTGGACGAATTTTTTAAGAATTTTCAAATTTTCAGATGGGAGGTTCAATATAAGGTCAAAAACTACATACTCAGATCTTCACCAAACTTTGCAGGGATACTTTGGATGTCAAGACACGTGGAAAAAACGTACAAAACAAGAGATTGGGGTCATCAAGATTTTGGACGAATTTTTTAAGAATTTTCAAATTTTCAGATGGGAGGTTCAATATAAGGTCAAAAACTACATACTCAGATCTTCACCAAACTTTGCATGGATACATTGGATGTCAAGACACGTGGAAAAAACATACAAAACATAGGATTCGGAACATCAAGATTTTGGTCGAATTTTTTAAGAATTTTCAAATTTTCAGATAGGAGGTTCCATATAAGGTCAAAAACTACATACTCAGATCTTCACCAAACATTGCAGGAATACATTGGATGTCAAGACACGTGGAAAAAACGTACAAAACAAGAGATTGGGGTCATCAAGATTTTGCACGGATTTTTTAGGAATTTTCAAATTTTCAGATGGGAGGTTCCAGATAAGGTCAAAAACTACATACTCAGATCTTCACCAAACTTTGCAGGGATACATTGGATGTCAAGACACGTGGAAAAAACGTACAAAACAAGAGATTGGAGACATCAAGATTTTGGACGAATTTTTTAAGAATTTTCAAATTTTCAGATAGGAGGTTCCATATAAGGTCAAAAACTACATACTCAGATCTTCACCAAACTTTGCATGGATACATTATGTGTCAAGACACGTGGAAAAAACGTACAAAACAAAAGATTGGAGACATCAAGATTTTGGTCGAATTTTTTAAGAATTTTCAAATTTTCAGATGGGAGGTTCCAGATAAGGTCAAAAACTACATACTCAGATCTTCACCAAACTTTGCAGGGATACATTGGATGTCAAGACACGTGGAAAAAACGTACAAAAAAGAGATTGGAGACATCAAGATTTTGGACGAATTTTTTAACAATTTTCAAATTTTCAGAAAGGATGTTCCAGATAAGGTCAAAAACGACATACTCAGATCTTCACCAAACTTTGCAGGGATACATTGGATATCAAGACACGTGGAAAAAACGTACAAAACAAGAGATTGGAGACATCAAGATTTTCGACGAATTTTTTAAGAATTTTCAAATTTTCAGATAGGAGGTTCCAGATAAGGTCAAAAACTACATACTCAGATCTTCACCAAACGTTGCAGGGATACTTTGCATGTCAAGACACGTGGAAAAAACGTACAAAACAAAAGATTGGAGACATCAAGATTTTCGACGAATTTTTTAAGAATTTTCAAATTTTCAGATGGGAGGTTCCAGATAAGGTCAAAAACGACATACTCAGATCTTCACCAAACTTTGCATGGATACATTGGATGTCAAGACACGTGGAAAAAACGTACAAAACAAGAGATTGGAGACATCAAGGTTTTGGACGAATTTTTTAAGAATTCTCAAATTTTCAGAAAGGAGGTTCCATATAAGGTCAAAAACTACATACTCAGATCTTCACCAAACTTTGCAGGGATACTTTGGATGTCAAGACACGTGGAAAAAACGTACAAAACAAGAGATTGGGGTCATCAAGATTTTGGACGAATTTTTTAAGAATTTTCAAATTTTCAGATGGGAGGTTCAATATAAGGTCAAAAACTACATACTCAGATCTTCACCAAACTTTGCAGGGATACATTGGATGTCAAGACACGTGGAAAAAACATACAAAACATAGGATTCGGAACATCAAGATTTTGGTCGAATTTTTTAAGAATTTTCAAATTTTCAGATAGGAGGTTCCATATAAGGTCAAAAACTACATACTCAGATCTTCACCAAACATTGCAGGAATACATTGGATGTCAAGACACGTGGAAAAAACGTACAAAACAAGAGATTGGGGTCATCAAGATTTTGCACGGATTTTTTAGGAATTTTCAAATTTTCAGATGGGAGGTTCCAGATAAGGTCAAAAACTACATACTCAGATCTTCACCAAACTTTGCAGGGATACATTGGATGTCAAGACACGTGGAAAAAACGTACAAAACAAGAGATTGGGGTCATCAAGATTTTGCACGGATTTTTTAGGAATTTTCAAATTTTCAGATGGGAGGTTCCAGATAAGGTCAAAAACTACATACTCAGATCTTCACCAAACTTTGCAGGGATACATTGGATGTCAAGACACGTGGAAAAAACGTACAAAACAAGAGATTGGAGACATCAAGATTTTGGACGAATTTTTTAAGAATTTTCAAATTTTCAGATAGGAGGTTCCATATAAGGTCAAAAACTACATACTCAGATCTTCACCAAACTTTGCATGGATACATTATGTGTCAAGACACGTGGAAAAAACGTACAAAACAAAAGATTGGAGACATCAAGATTTTGGTCGAATTTTTTAAGAATTTTCAAATTTTCAGATGGGAGGTTCCAGATAAGGTCAAAAACTACATACTCAGATCTTCACCAAACTTTGCAGGGATCCATTGGATGTCAAGACACGTGGAAAAAACGTACAAAAAAGTGATTGGAGACATCAAGATTTTGGACGAATTTTTTAACAATTTTCAAATTTTCAGAAAGGATGTTCCTGATAAGGTCAAAAACGACATACTCAGATCTTCACCAAACTTTGCAGGGATACATTGGATATCAAGACACGTGGAAAAAACGTACAAAACAAGAGATTGGAGACATCAAGATTTTGGACGAATTTTTTAAGAATTTTCAAATTTTCAGATAGGAGGTTCCAGATAAGGTCAAAAACTACATACTCAGATCTTCACCAAACTTTGCAGGGATACATTGGATGTCAAGACACGTGGAAAAAACGTACAAAACAAGAGATTGGGGTCATCAAGATTTTGCACGGATTTTTTAGGAATTTTCAAATTTTCAGATGGGAGGTTCCAGATAAGGTCAAAAACTACATACTCAGATCTTCACCAAACTTTGCAGGGATACATTGGATGTCAAGACACGTGGAAAAAACGTACAAAACAAGAGATTGGAGACATCAAGATTTTGGACGAATTTTTTAAGAATTTTCAAATTTTCAGATAGGAGGTTCCATATAAGGTCAAAAACTACATACTCAGATCTTCACCAAACTTTGCATGGATACATTATGTGTCAAGACACGTGGAAAAAACGTACAAAACAAAAGATTGGAGACATCAAGATTTTGGTCGAATTTTTTAAGAATTTTCAAATTTTCAGATGGGAGGTTCCAGATAAGGTCAAAAACTACATACTCAGATCTTCACCAAACTTTGCAGGGATACATTGGATGTCAAGACACGTGGAAAAAACGTACAAAAAAGAGATTGGAGACATCAAGATTTTGGACGAATTTTTTAACAATTTTCAAATTTTCAGAAAGGATGTTCCAGATAAGGTCAAAAACGACGTACTCAGATCTTCACCAAACTTTGCAGGGATACATTGGATATCAAGACACGTGGAAAAAACGTACAAAACAAGAGATTGGAGACATCAAGATTTTCGACGAATTTTTTAAGAATTTTCAAATTTTCAGATAGGAGGTTCCAGATAAGGTCAAAAACTACATACTCAGATCTTCACCAAACGTTGCAGGGATACTTTGCATGTCAAGACACGTGGAAAAAACGTACAAAACAAAAGATTGGAGACATCAAGATTTTCGACGAATTTTTTAAGAATTTTCAAATTTTCAGATGGGAGGTTCCAGATAAGGTCAAAAACGACATACTCAGATCTTCACCAAACTTTGCATGGATACATTGGATGTCAAGACACGTGGAAAAAACGTACAAAACAAGAGATTGGAGACATCAAGATTTTGGACGAATTTTTTAAGAATTCTCAAATTTTCAGAAAGGAGGTTCCATATAAGGTCAAAAACTACATACTCAGATCTTCACCAAACTTTGCAGGGATACTTTGGATGTCAAGACACGTGGAAAAAACGTACAAAACAAGAGATTGGGGTCATCAAGATTTTGGACGAATTTTTTAAGAATTTTCAAATTTTCAGATGGGAGGTTCAATATAAGGTCAAAAACTACATACTCAGATCTTCACCAAACTTTGCAGGGATACATTGGATGTCAAGACACGTGGAAAAAACATACAAAACATAGGATTCGGAACATCAAGATTTTGGTCGAATTTTTTAAGAATTTTCAAATTTTCAGATAGGAGGTTCCATATAAGGTCAAAAACTACATACTCAGATCTTCACCAAACATTGCAGGAATACATTGGATGTCAAGACACGTGGAAAAAACGTACAAAACAAGAGATTGGGGTCATCAAGATTTTGCACGGATTTTTTAGGAATTTTCAAATTTTCAGATGGGAGGTTCCAGATAAGGTCAAAAACTACATACTCAGATCTTCACCAAACTTTGCAGGGATACATTGGATGTCAAGACACGTGGAAAAAACGTACAAAACAAGAGATTGGGGTCATCAAGATTTTGCACGGATTTTTTAGGAATTTTCAAATTTTCAGATGGGAGGTTCCAGATAAGGTCAAAAACTACATACTCAGATCTTCACCAAACTTTGCAGGGATACATTGGATGTCAAGACACGTGGAAAAAACGTACAAAACAAGAGATTGGAGACATCAAGATTTTGGACGAATTTTTTAAGAATTTTCAAATTTTCAGATAGGAGGTTCCATATAAGGTCAAAAACTACATACTCAGATCTTCACCAAACTTTGCATGGATACATTATGTGTCAAGACACGTGGAAAAAACGTACAAAACAAAAGATTGGAGACATCAAGATTTTGGTCGAATTTTTTAAGAATTTTCAAATTTTCAGATGGGAGGTTCCAGATAAGGTCAAAAACTACATACTCAGATCTTCACCAAACTTTGCAGGGATACATTGGATGTCAAGACACGTGGAAAAAACGTACAAAAAAGAGATTGGAGACATCAAGATTTTGGACGAATTTTTTAACAATTTTCAAATTTTCAGAAAGGATGTTCCAGATAAGGTCAAAAACGACATACTCAGATCTTCACCAAACTTTGCAGGGATACATTGGATATCAAGACACGTGGAAAAAACGTACAAAACAAGAGATTGGAGACATCAAGATTTTCGACGAATTTTTTAAGAATTTTCAAATTTTCAGATAGGAGGTTCCAGATAAGGTCAAAAACTACATACTCAGATCTTCACCAAACGTTGCAGGGATACTTTGCATGTCAAGACACGTGGAAAAAACGTACAAAACAAAAGATTGGAGACATCAAGATTTTCGACGAATTTTTTAAGAATTTTCAAATTTTCAGATGGGAGGTTCCAGATAAGGTCAAAAACGACATACTCAGATCTTCACCAAACTTTGCATGGATACATTGGATGTCAAGACACGTGGAAAAAACGTACAAAACAAGAGATTGGAGACATCAAGATTTTGGACGAATTTTTTAAGAATTCTCAAATTTTCAGAAAGGAGGTTCCATATAAGGTCAAAAACTACATACTCAGATCTTCACCAAACTTTGCAGGGATACTTTGGATGTCAAGACACGTGGAAAAAACGTACAAAACAAGAGATTGGGGTCATCAAGATTTTGGACGAATTTTTTAAGAATTTTCAAATTTTCAGATGGGAGGTTCAATATAAGGTCAAAAACTACATACTCAGATCTTCACCAAACTTTGCAGGGATACATTGGATGTCAAGACACGTGGAAAAAACATACAAAACATAGGATTCGGAACATCAAGATTTTGGTCGAATTTTTTAAGAATTTTCAAATTTTCAGATAGGAGGTTCCATATAAGGTCAAAAACTACATACTCAGATCTTCACCAAACATTGCAGGAATACATTGGATGTCAAGACACGTGGAAAAAACGTACAAAACAAGAGATTGGGGTCATCAAGATTTTGCACGGATTTTTTAGGAATTTTCAAATTTTCAGATGGGAGGTTCCAGATAAGGTCAAAAACTACATACTCAGATCTTCACCAAACTTTGCAGGGATACATTGGATGTCAAGACACGTGGAAAAAACGTACAAAACAAGAGATTGGAGACATCAAGATTTTGGACGAATTTTTTAAGAATTTTCAAATTTTCAGATAGGAGGTTCCATATAAGGTCAAAAACTACATACTCAGATCTTCACCAAACTTTGCATGGATACATTATGTGTCAAGACACGTGGAAAAAACGTACAAAACAAAAGATTGGAGACATCAAGATTTTGGTCGAATTTTTTAAGAATTTTCAAATTTTCAGATGGGAGGTTCCAGATAAGGTCAAAAACTACATACTCAGATCTTCACCAAACTTTGCAGGGATCCATTGGATGTCAAGACACGTGGAAAAAACGTACAAAAAAGTGATTGGAGACATCAAGATTTTGGACGAATTTTTTAACAATTTTCAAATTTTCAGAAAGGATTTTCCTGATAAGGTCAAAAACGACATACTCAGATCTTCACCAAACTTTGCAGGGATACATTGGATATCAAGACACGTGGAAAAAACGTACAAAACAAGAGATTGGAGACATCAAGATTTTGGACGAATTTTTTAAGAATTTTCAAATTTTCAGATAGGAGGTTCCAGATAAGGTCAAAAACTACATACTCAGATCTTCACCAAACTTTGCAGGGATACATTGGATGTCAAGACACGTGGAAAAAACGTACAAAACAAGAGATTGGGGTCATCAAGATTTTGCACGGATTTTTTAGGAATTTTCAAATTTTCAGATGGGAGGTTCCAGATAAGGTCAAAAACTACATACTCAGATCTTCACCAAACTTTGCAGGGATACATTGGATGTCAAGACACGTGGAAAAAACGTACAAAACAAGAGATTGGAGACATCAAGATTTTGGACGAATTTTTTAAGAATTTTCAAATTTTCAGATAGGAGGTTCCATATAAGGTCAAAAACTACATACTCAGATCTTCACCAAACTTTGCATGGATACATTATGTGTCAAGACACGTGGAAAAAACGTACAAAACAAAAGATTGGAGACATCAAGATTTTGGTCGAATTTTTTAAGAATTTTCAAATTTTCAGATGGGAGGTTCCAGATAAGGTCAAAAACTACATACTCAGATCTTCACCAAACTTTGCAGGGATCCATTGGATGTCAAGACACGTGGAAAAAACGTACAAAAAAGTGATTGGAGACATCAAGATTTTGGACGAATTTTTTAACAATTTTCAAATTTTCAGAAAGGATGTTCCTGATAAGGTCAAAAACGACATACTCAGATCTTCACCAAACTTTGCAGGGATACATTGGATATCAAGACACGTGGAAAAAACGTACAAAACAAGAGATTGGAGACATCAAGATTTTGGACGAATTTTTTAAGAATTTTCAAATTTTCAGATAGGAGGTTCCAGATAAGGTCAAAAACTACATACTCAGATCTTCACCAAACTTTGCAGGAATACTTTGCATGTCAAGACACGTGGAAAAAACGTACAAAACAAGAGATCGGAGACATCAAGATTTTCGACGAATTTTTTAAGAATTTTCAAATTTTCAGATGGGAGGTTCCAGATAAGGTCAAAAACGACATACTCAGATCTTCACCAAACTTTGCAGGGATCCATTGGAGGTCGAGACACGTGGAAAAAACGTACAAAACAAGAGATTGGAGACATCAAGATTTTGGACGAATTTTTTAAGAATTTTCAAATTTTCAGATAGGAGGTTCCAGATAAGGTCAAAAACTACATACTCAGATCTTCACCAAACTTTGCAGGGATACATTGGATGTCAAGACACGTGGAAAAAACGTACAAAACAAGAGATTGGAGACATCAAGATTTTGGACGATTTTTTTAAAAATTTTCAAATTTTCAGAAATGCGGTTCCAGATAAGGTCAAAAACTACATACTCAGATCTTCACCAAACTTTGCAGGGATACATTGGATGTCAAGACACGTGGAAAAAACGTACAAAACAAGAGATTCGGGTCAACAAGATTTTGGACGGATTTTTTAGGAATTTTCAAATTTTCAGATGGGAGGTTCCAGATAAGGTCAAAAACTACATACTCAGATCTTCACCAAACTCTGCAGGGATACATTGTATGTCAAGACACGTGGAAAAAACATACAAAACATAGGATTTGGGACATCAAGATTTTGTTAAATTCTTTTAAGAATTTTCAAATTTTCAGATAGGAGGTTCCATATAAGGTCAAAAACTACATACTCAGATCTTCACCAAACATTGCAGGGATACATTGGATGTCAAGACACGTGGAAAGAACGTACAAAACAAGAGATTGGAGACATCAAGATTTTGGACGAATTTTTTAAGAATTTTCAAATTTTCAGATAGGAGGCTCCATATAAGGTCAAAAACTACATACTCAGATCTTCACCAAACATTGCAGGGATACATTGGATGTCAAGACACGTGGAAAAAACGTACAAAACAAGAGATTGGAGACATCAAGATTTTGGACGAATTTTTTAAGAATTTTCAAATTTTCAGATAGGAGGTTCCAGATAAGGTCAAAAACTACATACTCAGATCTTCACCAAACGTTGCAGGGATACTTTGCATGTCAAGACACGTGGAAAAAACGTACAAAACAAGAGATCGGAGACATCAAGATTTTCGACGAATTTTTTAAGAATTTTCAAATTTTCAGATGGGAGGTTCCAGATAAGGTCAAAAACGACATACTCAGATCTTCACCAAACTTTGCATGGATACATTGGATGTCAAGACACGTGGAAAAAACATACAAAACATAGGATTGGTGACATCAAGATTTTGGACGAATTTTTTAAGAATTTTCAAATTTTCAGATAGGAGGTTCCATATAAGGTCAAAAACTACATACTCAGATCTTCACCAAACTTTGCAGGGATACATTGGAGGACGAGACACGTGGAAAAAAAGTACAAAACAAGAGATTGGGGTCATCAAGATTTTGGACGGATTTTTTAGGAATTTTCAAATTTTCAGATGGGAGGTTCCAGATAAGGTCAAAAACTACATACTCAGATCTTCACCAAACATTGCAGGGATACATTGGATGTCAAGACACGTGGAAAAAACGTACAAAACAAGAGATTGGAGACATCAAGATTTTGGACGAATTTTTTAAGAATTTTCAAATTTTCAGATAGGAGGTTCCAGATGAGGTCAAAAACTACATACTCAGATCTTCACCAAACTTTGCAGGAATACTTTGCATGTCAAGACACGTGGAAAAAACGTACAAAACAAGAGATCGGAGACATCAAGATTTTCGAAGAATTTTTTAAGAATTTTCAAATTTTCAGATGGGAGGTTCCAGATAAGGTCAAAAACGACATACTCAGATCTTCACCAAACTTTGCAGGGATCCATTGGAGGTCGAGACACGTGGAAAAAACGTACAAAACAAGAGATTGGAGACATCAAGATTTTCGACGAATTTTTTAAGAATTTTCAAACTTTCAGATGGGAGGTTCCAGATAAGGTCAAAAACGACATACTCAGATCTTCACCAAACTTTGCATGGATACATTGGATGTCAAGACACGTGGAAAAAACATACAAAACATAGGATTGGTGACATCAAGATTTTGGACGAATTTTTTAAGAATTTTCAAATTTTCAGATAGGAGGTTCCATATAAGGTCAAAAACTACATACTCAGATCTTCACCAAACTTTGCAGGGATACATTGGAGATCGAGACACGTGGAAAAAAAGTACAAAACAAGAGATTGGGGTCATCAAGATTTTGGACGGATTTTTTAGGAATTTTCAAATTTTCAGATGGGAGGTTCAATATAAGGTCAAAAACTACATACTCAGATCTTCACCAAACATTGCAGGGATACATTGGATGTCAAGACACGTGGAAAAAACGTACAAAACAAGAGATTGGAGACATCAAGATTTTGGACGAATTTTTTAAGAATTTTCAAATTTTCAGATAGGAGGTTCCAGATGAGGTCAAAAACTACATACTCAGATCTTCACCAAACGTTGCAGGGATACTTTGCATGTCAAGACACGTGGAAAAAACGTACAAAACAAGAGATTGGGGTCATCAAGATTTTGGACGAATTTTTTAAGAATTTTCAAATTTTCAGATGGGAGGTTCAATATAAGGTCAAAAACTACATACTCAGATCTTCACCAAACTTTGCAGGGATACATTGGATGTCAAGACACGTGGAAAAAACATACAAAACATAGGATTCGGAACATCAAGATTTTGGTCGAATTTTTTAAGAATTTTCAAATTTTCAGATAGGAGGTTCCATATAAGGTCAAAAACTACATACTCAGATCTTCACCAAACATTGCAGGAATACATTGGATGTCAAGACACGTGGAAAAAACGTACAAAACAAGAGATTGGGGTCATCAAGATTTTGCACGGATTTTTTAGGAATTTTCAAATTTTCAGATGGGAGGTTCCAGATAAGGTCAAAAACTACATACTCAGATCTTCACCAAACTTTGCAGGGATACATTGGATGTCAAGACACGTGGAAAAAACGTACAAAACAAGAGATTGGAGACATCAAGATTTTGGACGAATTTTTTAAGAATTTTCAAATTTTCAGATAGGAGGTTCCATATAAGGTCAAAAACTACATACTCAGATCTTCACCAAACTTTGCATGGATACATTATGTGTCAAGACACGTGGAAAAAACGTACAAAACAAAAGATTGGAGACATCAAGATTTTGGTCGAATTTTTTAAGAATTTTCAAATTTTCAGATGGGAGGTTCCAGATAAGGTCAAAAACTACATACTCAGATCTTCACCAAACTTTGCAGGGATCCATTGGATGTCAAGACACGTGGAAAAAACGTACAAAAAAGTGATTGGAGACATCAAGATTTTGGACGAATTTTTTAACAATTTTCAAATTTTCAGAAAGGATGTTCCTGATAAGGTCAAAAACGACATACTCAGATCTTCACCAAACTTTGCAGGGATACATTGGATATCAAGACACGTGGAAAAAACGTACAAAACAAGAGATTGGAGACATCAAGATTTTGGACGAATTTTTTAAGAATTTTCAAATTTTCAGATAGGAGGTTCCAGATAATGTCAAAAACTACATACTCAGATCTTCACCAAACTTTGCAGGGATACATTGGATGTCAAGACACGTGGAAAAAACGTACAAAACAAGAGATTGGGGTCATCAAGATTTTGCACGGATTTTTTAGGAATTTTCAAATTTTCAGATGGGAGGTTCCAGATAAGGTCAAAAACTACATACTCAGATCTTCACCAAACTTTGCAGGGATACATTGGATGTCAAGACACGTGGAAAAAACGTACAAAACAAGAGATTGGAGACATCAAGATTTTGGACGAATTTTTTAAGAATTTTCAAATTTTCAGATAGGAGGTTCCATATAAGGTCAAAAACTACATACTCAGATCTTCACCAAACTTTGCATGGATACATTATGTGTCAAGACACGTGGAAAAAACGTACAAAACAAAAGATTGGAGACATCAAGATTTTGGTCGAATTTTTTAAGAATTTTCAAATTTTCAGATGGGAGGTTCCAGATAAGGTCAAAAACTACATACTCAGATCTTCACCAAACTTTGCAGGGATCCATTGGATGTCAAGACACGTGGAAAAAACGTACAAAAAAGTGATTGGAGACATCAAGATTTTGGACGAATTTTTTAACAATTTTCAAATTTTCAGAAAGGATGTTCCTGATAAGGTCAAAAACGACATACTCAGATCTTCACCAAACTTTGCAGGGATACATTGGATATCAAGACACGTGGAAAAAACGTACAAAACAAGAGATTGGAGACATCAAGATTTTGGACGAATTTTTTAAGAATTTTCAAATTTTCAGATAGGAGGTTCCAGATAAGGTCAAAAACTACATACTCAGATCTTCACCAAACTTTGCAGGAATACTTTGCATGTCAAGACACGTGGAAAAAACGTACAAAACAAGAGATCGGAGACATCAAGATTTTCGACGAATTTTTTAAGAATTTTCAAATTTTCAGATGGGAGGTTCCAGATAAGGTCAAAAACGACATACTCAGATCTTCACCAAACTTTGCAGGGATCCATTGGAGGTCGAGACACGTGGAAAAAACGTACAAAACAAGAGATTGGAGACATCAAGATTTTGGACGAATTTTTTAAGAATTTTCAAATTTTCAGATAGGAGGTTCCAGATAAGGTCAAAAACTACATACTCAGATCTTCACCAAACTTTGCAGGGATACATTGGATGTCAAGACACGTGGAAAAAACGTACAAAACAAGAGATTGGAGACATCAAGATTTTGGACGATTTTTTTAAAAATTTTCAAATTTTCAGAAATGCGGTTCCAGATAAGGTCAAAAACTACATACTCAGATCTTCACCAAACTTTGCAGGGATACATTGGATGTCAAGACACGTGGAAAAAACGTACAAAACAAGAGATTCGGGTCAACAAGATTTTGGACGGATTTTTTAGGAATTTTCAAATTTTCAGATGGGAGGTTCCAGATAAGGTCAAAAACTACATACTCAGATCTTCACCAAACTCTGCAGGGATACATTGTATGTCAAGACACGTGGAAAAAACATACAAAACATAGGATTTGGGACATCAAGATTTTGTTAAATTCTTTTAAGAATTTTCAAATTTTCAGATAGGAGGTTCCATATAAGGTCAAAAACTACATACTCAGATCTTCACCAAACATTGCAGGGATACATTGGATGTCAAGACACGTGGAAAGAACGTACAAAACAAGAGATTGGAGACATCAAGATTTTGGACGAATTTTTTAAGAATTTTCAAATTTTCAGATAGGAGGCTCCATATAAGGTCAAAAACTACATACTCAGATCTTCACCAAACATTGCAGGGATACATTGGATGTCAAGACACGTGGAAAAAACGTACAAAACAAGAGATTGGAGACATCAAGATTTTGGACGAATTTTTTAAGAATTTTCAAATTTTCAGATAGGAGGTTCCAGATAAGGTCAAAAACTACATACTCAGATCTTCACCAAACGTTGCAGGGATACTTTGCATGTCAAGACACGTGGAAAAAACGTACAAAACAAGAGATCGGAGACATCAAGATTTTCGACGAATTTTTTAAGAATTTTCAAATTTTCAGATGGGAGGTTCCAGATAAGGTCAAAAACGACATACTCAGATCTTCACCAAACTTTGCATGGATACATTGGATGTCAAGACACGTGGAAAAAACATACAAAACATAGGATTGGTGACATCAAGATTTTGGACGAATTTTTTAAGAATTTTCAAATTTTCAGATAGGAGGTTCCATATAAGGTCAAAAACTACATACTCAGATCTTCACCAAACTTTGCAGGGATACATTGGAGGACGAGACACGTGGAAAAAAAGTACAAAACAAGAGATTGGGGTCATCAAGATTTTGGACGGATTTTTTAGGAATTTTCAAATTTTCAGATGGGAGGTTCCAGATAAGGTCAAAAACTACATACTCAGATCTTCACCAAACATTGCAGGGATACATTGGATGTCAAGACACGTGGAAAAAACGTACAAAACAAGAGATTGGAGACATCAAGATTTTGGACGAATTTTTTAAGAATTTTCAAATTTTCAGATAGGAGGTTCCAGATGAGGTCAAAAACTACATACTCAGATCTTCACCAAACTTTGCAGGAATACTTTGCATGTCAAGACACGTGGAAAAAACGTACAAAACAAGAGATCGGAGACATCAAGATTTTCGAAGAATTTTTTAAGAATTTTCAAATTTTCAGATGGGAGGTTCCAGATAAGGTCAAAAACGACATACTCAGATCTTCACCAAACTTTGCAGGGATCCATTGGAGGTCGAGACACGTGGAAAAAACGTACAAAACAAGAGATTGGAGACATCAAGATTTTCGACGAATTTTTTAAGAATTTTCAAACTTTCAGATGGGAGGTTCCAGATAAGGTCAAAAACGACATACTCAGATCTTCACCAAACTTTGCATGGATACATTGGATGTCAAGACACGTGGAAAAAACATACAAAACATAGGATTGGTGACATCAAGATTTTGGACGAATTTTTTAAGAATTTTCAAATTTTCAGATAGGAGGTTCCATATAAGGTCAAAAACTACATACTCAGATCTTCACCAAACTTTGCAGGGATACATTGGAGATCGAGACACGTGGAAAAAAAGTACAAAACAAGAGATTGGGGTCATCAAGATTTTGGACGGATTTTTTAGGAATTTTCAAATTTTCAGATGGGAGGTTCAATATAAGGTCAAAAACTACATACTCAGATCTTCACCAAACTTTGCAGGGATACATTGGAGATCGAGACACGTGGAAAAAACTTACAAAACAAGAGATTGGAGACATCAAGATTTTGGACGAATTTTTTAAGAATTTTCAAATTTTCAGATAGGAGGTTCCATATAAGGTCAAAAACTACATACTCAGATCTTCACCAAACTTTGCAGGGATACATTGGATGTCAAGACACGTGGAAAAAACGTACAAAACAAAAGATTGGAGACATCAAGATTTTCGACGAATTTTTTAAGAATTTTCAAATTTTCAGATAGGAGGTTCCAGATAAGGTCAAAAACTACATACTCAGATCTTCACCAAACTTTGCAGGGATACATTATGTGTCAAGACACGTGGAAAAAACGTACAAAACAAAAGATTGGAGACATCAAGATTTTGGTCGAATTTTTTAAGAATTTTCAAATTTTCAGATGGGAGGTTCCAGATAAGGTCAAAAACGACATACTCAGATCTTCACCAAACTTTGCAGGGATCCATTGGAGGTCGAGACACGTGGAAAAAACGTACAAAACAAGAGATTGGAGACATCAAGATTTTGGACGAATTTTTTAAGAATTTTCAAATTTTCAGATAGGAGGTTCCATATAAGGTCAAAAACTACATACTCAGATCTTCACCAAACTTTGCAGGGATACATTGGATATCAAGACACGTGGAAAAAACGTACAAAACAAGAGATTGGAGACATCAAGATTTTGGACGAATTTTTTAAGAATTTTCAAATTTTCAGATGGGAGGTTCAATATAAGGTCAAAAACTACATACTCAGATCTTCACCAAACTTTGCAGGGATACATTGGATGTCAAGACACGTGGAAAAAACGTACAAAACAAGAGATTGGGGTCATCAAGATTTTGGACGGATTTTTTAGGAATTTTCAAATTTTCAGATGGGAGGTTCCAGATAAGGTCAAAAACTACATACTCAGATCTTCACCAAACATTGCAGGGATACATTGGATGTCAAGACACGTGGAAAAAACGTACAAAACAAGAGATTGGAGACATCAAAATTTTGGACGAATTTTTTAAGAATTTTCAAATTTTCAGATAGGAGGTTCCATATAAGGTCAAAAACTACATACTCAGATCTTCACCAAACTTTGCAGGGATACATTGGATATCAAGACACGTGGAAAAAACGTACAAAACAAGAGATTGGAGACATCAAGATTTTGGACGAATTTTTTAAGAATTTTCAAATTTTCAGATGGGAGGTTCAATATAAGGTCAAAAACTACATACTCAGATCTTCACCAAACTTTGCAGGGATACATTGGATGTCAAGACACGTGGAAAAAACGTACAAAACAAGAGATTGGAGACATCAAGATTTTGGACGAATTTTTTAAGAATTTTCAAATTTTCAGATAGGAGGTTCCATATAAGGTCAAAAACTACATACTCAGATCTTCACCAAACTTTGCAGGGATACATTGGATATCAAGACACGTGGAAAAAACGTACAAAACAAGAGATTGGAGACATCAAGATTTTGGACGAATTTTTTAAGAATTTTCAAATTTTCAGATAGGAGGTTCCAGATAAGGTCAAAAACTACATACTCAGATCTTCACCAAACTTTGCAGGGATACATTGGATGTCAAGACACGTGGAAAAAACGTACAAAACAAGAGATTGGGGTCATCAAGATTTTGGACGGATTTTTTAGGAATTTTCAAATTTTCAGATGGGAGGTTCCATATAAGGTCAAAAACTACATACTCAGATCTTCACCAAACATTGCAGGGATACATTGGATGTCAAGACACGTGGAAAAAACGTACAAAACAAGAGATTGGAGACATCAAAATTTTGGACGAATTTTTTAAGAATTTTCAAATTTTCAGATAGGAGGTTCCAGATGAGGTCAAAAACTACATACTCAGATCTTCACCAAACTTTGCAGGAATACTTTGCATGTCAAGACACGTGGAAAAAACGTACAAAACAAGAGATCGGAGACATCAAGATTTTCGACGAATTTTTTAAGAATTTTCAAATTTTCAGATGGGAGGTTCCAGATAAGGTCAAAAACGACAGACTCAGATATTCACCAAACTTTGCATGGATACATTGGATGTCAAGACACGTGGAAAAAACATACAAAACATAGGATTGGTGACATCAAGATTTTGGACGAATTTTTTAAGAATTTTCAAATTTTCAGATAGGAGGTTCCATATAAGGTCAAAAACTACATACTCAGATCTTCACCAAACTTTGCAGGGATACATTGGAGGTCGAGACACGTGGAAAAAAAGTACAAAACAAGAGATTGGGGTCATCAAGATTTTGGACGGATTTTTTAGGAATTTTCAAATTTTCAGATGGGAGGTTCCAGATAAGGTCAAAAACTACATACTCAGATCTTCACCAAACATTGCAGGGATACATTGGATGTCAAGACACGTGGAAAAAACGTACAAAACAAGAGATTGGAGACATCAAGATTTTGGACGAATTTTTTAAGAATTTTCAAATTTTCAGATAGGAGGTTCCAGATGAGGTCAAAAACTACATACTCAGATCTTCACCAAACTTTGCAGGAATACTTTGCATGTCAAGACACGTGGAAAAAACGTACAAAACAAGAGATCGGACACATCAATATTTTCGACGAATTTTTTAAGAATTTTCAAATTTTCAGATGGGAGGTTCCAGATAAGGTCAAAAACGACATACTCAGATCTTCACCAAACTTTGCAGGGATCCATTGGAGGTCGAGACACGTGGAAAAAACGTACAAAACAAGAGATTGGAGACATCAAGATTTTGGACGAATTTTTTAAGAATTTTCAAATTTTCAGATAGGAGGTTCCATATAAGGTCAAAAACTACATACTCAGATCTTCACCAAACTTTGCAGGGATACATTGGATGTCAAGACACGTGGAAAAAACGTACAAAACAAGAGATTGGAGACATCAAGATTTTCGACGAATTTTTTAAGAATTTTCAAATTTTCAGAAAGGATGTTCCAGATAAGGTCAAAAACGACATACTCAGATCTTCACCAAACTTTGCAGGGATCCATTGGAGGTCGAGACACGTGGAAAAAACGTACAAAACAAGAGATTGGAGACATCAAGATTTTGGACGAATTTTTGAAGAATTTTCAAATTTTCAGATAGGAGGTTCCAGATAAGGTCTAAAACTACATACTCAGATCTCCACCAAACATTGCAGGAATACATTGGATGTCAAGACACGTGGAAAAAACGTACAAAACAAGAGATTGGAGACATCAAGATTTTCGACGAATTTTTTAAGAATTTTCAAATTTTCAGATAGGAGGTTCCATATAAGGTCAAAAACTACATACTCAGATCTTCACCAAACATTGCAGGAATACATTGGATGTCAAGACACGTGGAAAAAACGTACAAAACAAGAGATTGGAGACATCAAGATTTTCGACGAATTTTTGAAGAATTTTCAAATTTTCAGATAGGAGGTTCCAGATAAGGTCAAAAACTACATACTCAGATCTTCACCAAACGTTGCAGGGATACTTTGCATGTCAAGACACGTGGAAAAAACGTACAAAACAAGAGATTGGAGACATCAAGATTTTCGACGAATTTTTTAAGAATTTTCAAATTTTCAGATAGGAGGTTCCATATAAGGTCAAAAACTACATACTCAGATCTTCACCAAACATTGCAGGAATACATTGGATGTCAAGACACGTGGAAAAAACGTACAAAACAAGAGATTGGGGTCATCAAGATTTTGCACGGATTTTTTAGGAATTTTCAAATTTTCAGATGGGAGGTTCCAGATAAGGTCAAAAACTACATACTCAGATCTTCACCAAACTTTGCAGGGATACATTGGATGTCAAGACACGTGGAAAAAACGTACAAAACAAGAGATTGGAGACATCAAGATTTTGGACGAATTTTTTAAGAATTTTCAAATTTTCAGATAGGAGGTTCCATATAAGGTCAAAAACTACATACTCAGATCTTCACCAAACTTTGCATGGATACATTGGATGTCAAGACACGTGGAAAAAACGTACAAAACAAGAGATTGGAGACATCAAGATTATGGACGAATTTTTTGAGAATTTTCAAATTTTCAGAAAGGAGGTTCCATATAAGGTCAAAAACTACATACTCAGATCTTCACTAAACTTTGCAGGGATACATTGGATGTCAAGACACGTGGAAAAAACGTACAAAACAAGAGATTGGAGACATCAAGATTTTCGACGAATTTTTGAAGAATTTTCAAATTTTCAGATGGGAGGTTCCAGATAAGGTCAAAAACTACATACTCAGATCTTCACCAAACTTTGCAGGGATACATTGGATGTCAAGACACGTGGAAAAAACGTACAAAACAAGAGATTGGAGACATCAAGATTTTCGACGAATTTTTGAAGAATTTTCAAATTTTCAGATGGGAGGTTCCAGATAAGGTCAAAAACTACATACTCAGATCTTCACCAAACTTTGCAGGGATACATTGGATGTCAAGACACGTGGAAAAAACGTACAAAAAAGAGATTGGAGACATCAAGATTTTGGACGAATTTTTTAACAATTTTCAAATTTTCAGAAAGGATGTTCCAGATAAGGTCAAAAACGACATACTCAGATCTTCACCAAACTTTGCATGGATACATTGGATGTCAAGACACGTGGAAAAAACGTACAAAACAAGAGATTGGGGTCATCAAGATTTTGCACGGATTTTTTAGGAATTTTCAAATTTTCAGATGGGAGGTTCCAGATAAGGTCAAAAACTACATACTCAGATCTTCACCAAACTTTGCAGGGATACATTGGATGTCAAGACACGTGGAAAAAACGTACAAAACAAGAGATTGGAGACATCAAGATTATGGACGAATTTTTTAAGAATTTTCAAATTTTCAGATAGGAGGTTCCATATAAGGTCAAAAACTACATACTCAGATCTTCACCAAACTTTGCATGGATACATTATGTGTCAAGACACGTGGAAAAAACGTACAAAACAAAAGATTGGAGACATCAAGATTTTGGTCGAATTTTTTAAGAATTTTCAAATTTTCAGATGGGAGGTTCCAGATAAGGTCAAAAACTACATACTCAGATCTTCAACAAACTTTGCAGGGATACATTGGATGTCAAGACACGTGGAAAAAACGTACAAAAAAGAGATTGGAGACATCAAGATTTTGGACGAATTTTTTAACAATTTTCAAATTTTCAGAAAGGATGTTCCAGATAAGGTCAAAAACGACATACTCAGATCTTCACCAAACTTTGCAGGGATACATTGGATATCAAGACACGTGGAAAAAACGTACAAAACAAGAGATTGGAGACATCAAGATTTTCGACGAATTTTTTAAGAATTTTCAAATTTTCAGATAGGAGGTTCCAGATAAGGTCAAAAACTACATACTCAGATCTTCACCAAACGTTGCAGGGATACTTTGCATGTCAAGACACGTGGAAAAAACGTACAAAACAAAAGATTGGAGACATCAAGATTTTCGACGAATTTTTTAAGAATTTTCAAATTTTCAGATGGGAGGTTCCAGATAAGGTCAAAAACGACATACTCAGATCTTCACCAAACTTTGCATGGATACATTGGATGTCAAGACACGTGGAAAAAACGTACAAAACAAGAGATTGGAGACATCAAGATTTTGGACGAATTTTTTAAGAATTCTCAAATTTTCAGAAAGGAGGTTCCATATAAGGTCAAAAACTACATACTCAGATCTTCACCAAACTTTGCAGGGATACTTTGGATGTCAAGACACGTGGAAAAAACGTACAAAACAAGAGATTGGGGTCATCATGATTTTGGACGAATTTTTTAAGAATTTTCAAATTTTCAGATGGGAGGTTCCATATAAGGTCAAAAACTACATACTCAGATCTTCACCAAACATTGCAGGAATACATTGGATGTCAAGACACGTGAAAAAAACGTACAAAACAAGAGATTTGAGTCATCAAGATTTTGCACGGATTTTTTAGGAATTTTCAAATTTTCAGATGGGAGGTTCCAGATAAGGTCAAAAACTACATACTCAGATCTTCACCAAACTTTGCAGGGATACATTGGATGTCAAGACACGTGGAAAAAACGTACAAAACAAGAGATTGGAGACATCAAGATTTTGGACGAATTTTTTAAGAATTTTCAAATTTTCAGATAGGAGGTTCCATATAAGGTCAAAAACTACATACTCAGATCTTCACCAAACTTTGCATGGATACATTATGTGTCAAGACACGTGGAAAAAACGTACAAAACAAAAGATTGGAGACATCAAGGTTTTGGTCGAATTTTTTAAGAATTTTCAAATTTTCAGATGGGAGGTTCCAGATAAGGTCAAAAACTACATACTCAGATCTTCACCAAACTTTGCAGGGATCCATTGGATGTCAAGACACGTGGAAAAAACGTACAAAAAAGAGATTGGAGACATCAAGATTTTGGACGAATTTTTTAACAATTTTCAAATTTTCAGAAAGGATGTTCCAGATAAGGTCAAAAACGACATACTCAGATCTTCACCAAACTTTGCAGGGATACATTGGATATCAAGACACGTGGAAAAAACGTACAAAACAAGAGATTCGGGTCAACAAGATTTTGGTCGAATTTTTTAAGAATTTTCAAATTTTCAGATGGGAGGTTCCAGATAAGGTCAAAAACTACATACTCAGATCTTCACCAAACTTTGCATGGATACATTATGTGTCAAGACACGTGGAAAAAACGTACAAAACAAAAGATTGGAGACATCAAGATTTTGGTCGAATTTTTTAAGAATTTTCAAATTTTCAGATGGGAGGTTCCAGATAAGGTCAAAAACTACATACTCAGATCTTCACCAAACTTTGCAGGGATACATTGGATGTCAAGACACGTGGAAAAAACGTACAAAACAAGAGATTGGAGACATCAAGATTATGGACGAATTTTTTGAGAATTTTCAAATTTTCAGAAAGGAGGTTCCATATAAGGTCAAAAACTACATACTCAGATCTTCACTAAACTTTGCAGGGATACATTGGATGTCAAGACACGTGGAAAAAACGTACAAAACAAGAGATTGGAGACATCAAGATTTTCGACGAATTTTTTAAGAATTTTCAAATTTTCAGAAAGGATGTTCCAGATAAGGTCAAAAACGACATACTCAGATCTTCACCAAACTTTGCAGGGATACATTGGAGGTCGAGACACGTGGAAAAACGTACAAAACAAGAGATTGGAGACATCAAGATTTTGGACGAATTTTTGAAGAATTTTCAAATTTTCTGATAGGAGGTCCCAGATAAGGTCAAAAACTACATACTCAGATCTCCACCAAACATTGCAGGGATACATTGGATGTCAAGACACGTGGAAAAAACGTACAAAACAAGAGATTGGAGACATCAAGATTTTCGACGAATTTTTGAAGAATTTTCAAATTTTCAGATGGGAGGTTCCAGATAAGGTCAAAAACTACATACTCAGATCTTCACCAAACTTTGCAGGGATACATTGGATGTCAAGACACGTGGAAAAAACGTACAAAAAAGAGATTGGAGACATCAAGATTTTGGACGAATTTTTTAACAATTTTCAAATTTTCAGAAAGGATGTTCCAGATAAGGTCAAAAACGACATACTCAGATCTTCACCAAACTTTGCATGGATACATTGGATGTCAAGACACGTGGAAAAAACGTACAAAACAAGAGATTGGGGTCATCAAGATTTTGCACGGATTTTTTAGGAATTTTCAAATTTTCAGATGGGAGGTTCCAGATAAGGTCAAAAACTACATACTCAGATCTTCACCAAACTTTGCAGGGATACATTGGATGTCAAGACACGTGGAAAAAACGTACAAAACAAGAGATTGCAGACATCAAGATTATGGACGAATTTTTTAAGAATTTTCAAATTTTCAGATAGGAGGTTCCATATAAGGTCAAAAACTACATACTCAGATCTTCACCAAACTTTGCATGGATACATTATGTGTCAAGACACGTGGAAAAAACGTACAAAACAAAAGATTGGAGACATCAAGATTTTGGTCGAATTTTTTAAGAATTTTCAAATTTTCAGATGGGAGGTTCCAGATAAGGTCAAAAACTACATACTCAGATCTTCAACAAACTTTGCAGGGATACATTGGATGTCAAGACACGTGGAAAAAACGTACAAAAAAGAGATTGGAGACATCAAGATTTTGGACGAATTTTTTAACAATTTTCAAATTTTCAGAAAGGATGTTCCAGATAAGGTCAAAAACGACATACTCAGATCTTCACCAAACTTTGCAGGGATACATTGGATATCAAGACACGTGGAAAAAACGTACAAAACAAGAGATTGGAGACATCAAGATTTTCGACGAATTTTTTAAGAATTTTCAAATTTTCAGATAGGAGGTTCCAGATAAGGTCAAAAACTACATACTCAGATCTTCACCAAACGTTGCAGGGATACTTTGCATGTCAAGACACGTGGAAAAAACGTACAAAACAAAAGATTGGAGACATCAAGATTTTCGACGAATTTTTTAAGAATTTTCAAATTTTCAGATGGGAGGTTCCAGATAAGGTCAAAAACGACATACTCAGATCTTCACCAAACTTTGCATGGATACATTGGATGTCAAGACACGTGGAAAAAACGTACAAAACAAGAGATTGGAGACATCAAGATTTTGGACGAATTTTTTAAGAATTCTCAAATTTTCAGAAAGGAGGTTCCATATAAGGTCAAAAACTACATACTCAGATCTTCACCAAACTTTGCAGGGATACTTTGGATGTCAAGACACGTGGAAAAAACGTACAAAACAAGAGATTGGGGTCATCATGATTTTGGACGAATTTTTTAAGAATTTTCAAATTTTCAGATGGGAGGTTCAATATAAGGTCAAAAACTACATACTCAGATCTTCACCAAACTTTGCAGGGATACATTGGATGTCAAGACACGTGGAAAAAACATACAAAACATAGGATTCGGAACATCAAGATTTTGGTCGAATTTTTTAAGAATTTTCAAATTTTCAGATAGGAGGTTCCATATAAGGTCAAAAACTACATACTCAGATCTTCACCAAACATTGCAGGAATACATTGGATGTCAAGACACGTGAAAAAAACGTACAAAACAAGAGATTTGGGTCATCAAGATTTTGCACGGATTTTTTAGGAATTTTCAAATTTTCAGATGGGAGGTTCCAGATAAGGTCAAAAACTACATACTCAGATCTTCACCAAACTTTGCAGGGATACATTGGATGTCAAGACACGTGGAAAAAACGTACAAAACAAGAGATTGGAGACATCAAGATTTTGGACGAATTTTTTAAGAATTTTCAAATTTTCAGATAGGAGGTTCCATATAAGGTCAAAAACTACATACTCAGATCTTCACCAAACTTTGCATGGATACATTATGTGTCAAGACACGTGGAAAAAACGTACAAAACAAAAGATTGGAGACATCAAGGTTTTGGTCGAATTTTTTAAGAATTTTCAAATTTTCAGATGGGAGGTTCCAGATAAGGTCAAAAACTACATACTCAGATCTTCACCAAACTTTGCAGGGATCCATTGGATGTCAAGACACGTGGAAAAAACGTACAAAAAAGAGATTGGAGACATCAAGATTTTGGACGAATTTTTTAACAATTTTCAAATTTTCAGAAAGGATGTTCCAGATAAGGTCAAAAACTACATACTCAGATCTTCACCAAACTTTGCAGGGATACATTGGATATCAAGACACGTGGAAAAAACGTACAAAACAAGAGATTGGAGACATCAAGATTTTGGACGAATTTTTTAAGAATTTTCAAATTTTCAGATAGGAGGTTCCAGATAAGGTCAAAAACTACATACTCAGATCTTCACCAAACTTTGCAGGGATACATTGGATGTCAAGACACGTGGAAAAAACGTACAAAACAAGAGATTGGAGACATCAAGATTTTGGACGATTTTTTTAAGAATTTTCAAATTTTCAGATAGGAGGTTCCAGATGAGGTCAAAAACTACATACTCAGATCTTCACCAAACTTTGCAGGAATACTTTGCATGTCAAGACACGTGGAAAAAACGTACAAAACAAGAGATCGGAGACATCAAGATTTTCGACGAATTTTTTAAGAATTTTCAAATTTTCAGATGGGAGGTTCCAGAAGGTCAAAAACGACATACTCAGATCTTCACCAAACTTTGCAGGGATCCATTGGAGGTCGAGACACGTGGAAAAAACGTACAAAACAAGAGATTGGAGACATCAAGATTTTGGACGAATTTTTTAAGAATTTTCAAATTTTCAGATAGGAGGTTCCATATAAGGTCAAAAATTACATACTCAGATCTTCACCAAACTTTGCAGGGATACATTGGATGTCAAGACACGTGGAAAAAACGTACAAAACAAGAGATTGGAGACATCAAGATTTTGGACGATTTTTTTAAAAATTTTCAAATTTTCAGAAATGCGGTTCCAGATAAGGTCAAAAACTACATACTCAGATCTTCACCAAACTTTGCAGGGATACATTGGATGTCAAGACACGTGGAAAAAACGTACAAAACAAGAGATTCGGGTCAACAAGATTTTGGACGGATTTTTTAGGAATTTTCAAATTTTCAGATGGGAGGTTCCAGATAAGGTCAAAAACTACATACTCAGATCTTCACCAAACTCTGCAGGGATACATTGTATGTCAAGACACGTGGAAAAAACATACAAAACATAGGATTGGGGACATCAAGATTTTGTTAAATTCTTTTAAGAATTTTCAAATTTTCAGATAGGAGGTTCCATATAAGGTCAAAAACTACATACTCAGATCTTCACCAAACATTGCAGGGATACATTGGATGTCAAGACACGTGGAAAGAACGTACAAAACAAGAGATTGGAGACATCAAGATTTTGGACGAATTTTTTAAGAATTTTCAAATTTTCAGATAGGAGGCTCCATATAAGGTCAAAAACTACATACTCAGATCTTCACCAAACATTGCAGGGATACATTGGATGTCAAGACACGTGGAAAAAACGTACAAAACAAGAGATTGGAGACATCAAGATTTTGGACGAATTTTTTAAGAATTTTCAAATTTTCAGATAGGAGGTTCCAGATAAGGTCAAAAACTACATACTCAGATCTTCACCAAACGTTGCAGGGATACTTTGCATGTCAAGACACGTGGAAAAAACGTACAAAACAAGAGATCGGAGACATCAAGATTTTCGACGAATTTTTTAAGAATTTTCAAATTTTCAGATGGGAGGTTCCAGATAAGGTCAAAAACGACAGACTCAGATCTTCACCAAACTTTGCATGGATACATTGGATGTCAAGACACGTGGAAAAAACATACAAAACATAGGATTGGGGTCATCAAGATTTTGCACGGATTTTTTAAGAATTTTCAAATTTTCAGATGGGAGGTTCCAGATAAGGTCAAAAACTACATACTCAGATCTTCACCAAACTTTGCAGGGATCCATTGGAGGTCGAGACACGTGGAAAAAACGTACAAAACAAGAGATTGGAGACATCAAGATTTTGGACGAATTTTTTAAGAATTTTCAAATTTTCAGATAGGAGGTTCCATATAAGGTCAAAAACTACATACTCAGATCTTCACCAAACTTTGCAGGGATACATTGGATATCAAGACACGTGGAAAAAACGTACAAAACAAGAGATTGGAGACATCAAGATTTTGGACGAATTTTTTAAGAATTTTCAAATTTTCAGATGGGAGGTTCAATATAAGGTCAAAAACTACATACTCAGATCTTCACCAAACTTTGCAGGGATACATTGGATGTCAAGACACGTGGAAAAAACGTACAAAACAAGAGATTGGGGTCATCAAGATTTTGGACGGATTTTTTAGGAATTTTCAAATTTTCAGATGGGAGGTTCCAGATAAGGTCAAAAACTACATACTCAGATCTTCACCAAACATTGCAGGGATACATTGGATGTCAAGACACGTGGAAAAAACGTACAAAACAAGAGATTGGAGACATCAAAATTTTGGACGAATTTTTTAAGAATTTTCAAATTTTCAGATGGGAGGTTCAATATAAGGTCAAAAACTACATACTCAGATCTTCACCAAACTTTGCAGGGATACATTGGATGTCAAGACACGTGGAAAAAACGTACAAAACAAGAGATTGGAGACATCAAGATTTTGGACGAATTTTTTAAGAATTTTCAAATTTTCAGATAGGAGGTTCCATATAAGGTCAAAAACTACATACTCAGATCTTCACCAAACTTTGCAGGGATACATTGGATATCAAGACACGTGGAAAAAACGTACAAAACAAGAGATTGGAGACATCAAGATTTTGGACGAATTTTTTAAGAATTTTCAAATTTTCAGATAGGAGGTTCCAGATAAGGTCAAAAACTACATACTCAGATCTTCACCAAACTTTGCAGGGATACATTGGATGTCAAGACACGTGGAAAAAACGTACAAAACAAGAGATTGGGGTCATCAAGATTTTCGACGAATTTTTTAAGAATTTTCAAATTTTCAGATGGGAGGTTCCAGATAAGGTCAAAAACGACATACTCAGATCTTCACCAAACTTTGCATGGATACATTGGATGTCAAGACACGTGGAAAAACATACAAAACATAGGATTGGTGACATCAAGATTTTGGACGAATTTTTTAAGAATTTTCAAATTTTCAGATAGGAGGTTCCAGATGAGGTCAAAAACTACATACTCAGATCTTCACCAAACTTTGCAGGAATACTTTGCATGTCAAGACACGTGGAAAAAACGTACAAAACAAGAGATCGGAGACATAAAGATTTTCGACGAATTTTTTAAGAATTTTCAAATTTTCAGATGGGAGGTTCCAGATAAGGTCAAAAACGACATACTCAGATCTTCACCAAACTTTGCAGGGATCCATTGGAGGTCGAGACACGTGGAAAAAACGTACAAAACAAGAGATTGGAGACATCAAGATTTTGGACGAATTTTTTAAGAATTTTCAAATTTTCAGATAGGAGGTTCCATATAAGGTCAAAAACTACATACTCAGATCTTCACCAAACTTTGCAGGGATACATTGGATGTCAAGACACGTGGAAAAAACGTACAAAACAAGAGATTGGAGACATCAAGATTTTCGACGAATTTTTTAAGAATTTTCAAATTTTCAGAAAGAATGTTCCAGATAAGGTCAAAAACGACATACTCAGATCTTCACTAACTTTGCAGGGATACATTGGAGGTCGAGACACGTGGAAAAAACGTACAAAACAAGAGATTGGAGACATCAAGATTTTGGACGAATTTTTGAAGAATTTTCAAATTTTCAGATAGGAGGTTCCAGATAAGGTCTAAAACTACATACTCAGATCTCCACCAAACATTGCAGGAATACATTGGATGTCAAGACACGTGGAAAAAACGTACAAACAAGAGATTGGAGACATCAAGATTTTCGACGAATTTTTGAAGAATTTTCAAATTTTCAGATAGGAGGTTCCAGATAAGGTCAAAAACTACATACTCAGATCTTCACCAAACGTTGCAGGGATACTTTGCATGTCAAGACACGTGGAAAAAACGTACAAAACAAGAGATTGGAGACATCAAGATTTTCGACGAATTTTTTAAGAATTTTCAAATTTTCGGATGGGAGGTTCCAGATAAGGTCAAAAACGACATACTCAGATCTTCACCAAAGTTTGCATGGATACATTGGATGTCAAGACACGTGGAAAAAACGTACAAAACAATAGATTGGAGACATCAAGATTTTGGACGAATTTTTTAAGAATTCTCAAATTTTCAGAAAGGAGGTTCCATATAAGGTCAAAAACTACATACTCAGATCTTCACCAAACTTTGCAGGGATACATTGGATGTCAAGACACGTGGAAAAAACGTACAAAACAAGAGATTGGGGTCTTCAAGATTTTGGACGAATTTTTTAAGAATTTTCAAATTTTCAGATAGGAGGTTCCAGATAAGGTCAAAAACTACATACTCAGATCTTCACCAAACGTTGCAGGGATACTTTGCATGTCAAGACACGTGGAAAAAACGTACAAAACAAGAGATTGGAGACATCAAGATTTTCGACGAATTTTTTAAGAATTTTCAAATTTTCAGATAGGAGGTTCCATATAAGGTCAAAAACTACATACTCAGATCTTCACCAAACATTGCAGGAATACATTGGATGTCAAGACACGTGGAAAAAACGTACAAAACAAGAGATTGGAGACATCAAGATTTTCGACGAATTTTTGAAGAATTTTCAAATTTTCAGATAGGAGGTTCCAGATAAGGTCAAAAACTACATACTCAGATCTTCACCAAACGTTGCAGGGATACTTTGCATGTCAAGACACGTGGAAAAAACGTACAAAACAAGAGATTGGAGACATCAAGATTTTCGACGAATTTTTTAAGAATTTTCAAATTTTCAGATAGGAGGTTCCATATAAGGTCAAAAACTACATACTCAGATCTTCACCAAACATTGCAGGAATACATTGGATGTCAAGACACGTGGAAAAAACGTACAAAACAAGAGATTGGGGTCATCAAGATTTTGCACGGATTTTTTAGGAATTTTCAAATTTTCAGATGGGAGTTTCCAGATAAGGTCAAAAACTACATACTCAGATCTTCACCAAACTTTGCAGGGATACATTGGATGTCAAGACACGTGGAAAAAACGTACAAAACAAGAGATTGGAGACATCAAGATTTCGGACGAATTTTTTAAGAATTTTCAAATTTTCAGATAGGAGGTTCCATATAAGGTCAAAAACTACATACTCAGATCTTCACCAAACTTTGCATGGATACATTATGTGTCAAGACACGTGGAAAAAACGTACAAAACAAAAGATTGGAGACATCAAGATTTTGGTCGAATTTTTTAAGAATTTTCAAATTTTCAGATGGGAGGTTCCAGATAAGGTCAAAAACTACATACTCAGATCTTCACCAAACTTTGCAGGGATACATTGGATGTCAAGACACGTGGAAAAAACGTACAAAACAAGAGATTGGAGACATCAAGATTATGGACGAATTTTTTGAGAATTTTCAAATTTTCAGAAAGGAGGTTCCATATAAGGTCAAAAACTACATACTCAGATCTTCACCAAACTTTGCATTGATACATTGGATGTCAAGACATGTGGAAAAAACGTACAAAACAAGAGATTGGAGACATCAAGATTTTCGACGAATTTTTTAAGAATTTTCAAATTTTCAGAAAGGATGTTCCAGATAAGGTCAAAAACGACATACTCAGATCTTCACCAAACTTTGCAGGGATACATTGGAGGTCGAGACACGTGGAAAAAACGTACAAAACAAGAGATTGGAGACATCAAGATTTTGGACGAATTTTTGAAGAATTTTCAAATTTTCTGATAGGAGGTCCCAGATAAGGTCAAAAACTACATACTCAGATCTCCACCAAACATTGCAGGGATACATTGGATGTCAAGACACGTGGAAAAAACGTACAAAACAAGAGATTGGAGACATCAAGATTTTCGACGAATTTTTGAAGAATTTTCAAATTTTCAGATGGGAGGTTCCAGATAAGGTCAAAAACTACATACTCAGATCTTCACCAAACTTTGCAGGGATACATTGGATGTCAAGACACGTGGAAAAAACGTACAAAAAAGAGATTGGAGACATCAAGATTTTGGACGAATTTTTTAACAATTTTCAAATTTTCAGAAAGGATGTTCCAGATAAGGTCAAAAACGACATACTCAGATCTTCACCAAACTTTGCATGGATACATTGGATGTCAAGACACGTGGAAAAAACGTACAAAACAAGATATTGGGGTCATCAAGATTTTGCACGGATTTTTTAGGAATTTTCAAATTTTCAGATGGGAGGTTCCAGATAAGGTCAAAAACTACATACTCAGATCTTCACCAAACTTTGCAGGGATACATTGGATGTCAAGACACGTTTAAAAAAACGTACAAAACAAGAGATTGGAGACATCAAGATTTTGGACGAATTTTTTAAGAATTTTCAAATTTTCAGATAGGAGGTTCCATATAAGGTCAAAAACTACATACTCAGATCTTCACCAAACTTTGCATGGATACATTATGTGTCAAGACACGTGGAAAAAACGTACAAAACAAAAGATTGGAGACATCAAGATTTTGGTCGAATTTTTTAAGAATTTTCAAATTTTCAGATGGGAGGTTCCAGATAGGGTCAAAAACTACATACTCAGATCTTCACCAAACTTTGCAGGGATACATTGGATGTGAAGACACGTGGAAAAAACGTACAAAAAAGAGATTGGAGACATCAAGATTTTGGACGAATTTTTTAACAATTTTCAAATTTTCAGAAAGGATGTTCCAGATAAGGTCAAAAACGACATACTCAGATCTTCACCAAACTTTGCAGGGATACATTGGATATCAAGACACGTGGAAAAAACGTACAAAACAAGAGATTGGAGACATCAAGATTTTCGACGAATTTTTTAAGAATTTTCAAATTTTCAGATAGGAGGTTCCAGATAAGGTCAAAAACTACA
Organism: Lepisma saccharinum; assembly: GCF_977018435.1. Taxonomy (NCBI): domain Eukaryota; kingdom Metazoa; phylum Arthropoda; class Insecta; order Zygentoma; family Lepismatidae; genus Lepisma; species Lepisma saccharinum. The sequence continues at coordinate 1,498,159 of NW_028142921.1, read as the reverse complement.
TACTCAGATCTTCACCAAACGTTGCAGGGATACTTTGCATGTCAAGACACGTGGAAAAAACGTACAAAACAAAAGATTGGAGACATCAAGATTTTCGACGAATTTTTTAAGAATTTTCAAATTTTCAGATGGGAGGTTCCAGATAAGGTCAAAAACGACATACTCAGATCTTCACCAAACTTTGCATGGATACATTGGATGTCAAGACACGTGGAAAAAACGTACAAAACAAGAGATTGGAGACATCAAGATTTTGGACGAATTTTTTAAGAATTCTCAAATTTTCAGAAAGGAGGTTCCATATAAGGTCAAAAACTACATACTCAGATCTTCACCAAACTTTGCAGGGATACTTTGGATGTCAAGACACGTGGAAAAAACGTACAAAACAAGAGATTGGGGTCATCAAGATTTTGGACGGATTTTTTAGGAATTTTCAAATTTTCAGATGGGAGGTTCCAGATAAGGTCAAAAACTACATACTCAGATCTTCACCAAACATTGCAGGGATACATTGGATGTCAAGACACGTGGAAAAAACGTACAAAACAAGAGATTGGAGACATCAAAATTTTGGACGAATTTTTTAAGAATTTTCAAATTTTCAGATAGGAGGTTCCAGATGAGGTCAAAAACTACATACTCAGATCTTCACCAAACTTTGCAGGAATACTTTGCATGTCAAGACACGTGCAAAAAACGTACAAAACAAGAGATCGGAGACATCAAGATTTTCGACGAATTTTTTAAGAATTTTCAAATTTTCAGAAGGGAGGTTCCAGATAAGGTCAAAAACGACATACTCAGATCTTCACCAAACTTTGCATGGATACATTGGATGTCAAGACACGTGGAAAAAACATACAAAACATAGGATTGGTGACATCAAGATTTTGGACGAATTTTTTAAGAATTTTCAAATTTTCAGATAGGAGGTTCCATATAAGGTCAAAAACTACATACTCAGATCTTCACCAAACTTTGCAGGGATACATTGGAGGTCGAGACACGTGGAAAAAAAGTACAAAACAAGAGATTGGGGTCATCAAGATTTTGGACGGATTTTTTAGGAATTTTCAAATTTTCAGATGGGAGGTTCCAGATAAGGTCAAAAACTACATACTCAGATCTTCACCAAACATTGCAGGGATACATTGGATGTCAAGACACGTGGAAAAAACGTACAAAACAAGAGATTGGAGACATCAAGATTTTGGACGAATTTTTTAAGAATTTTCAAATTTTCAGATAGGAGGTTCCAGATGAGGTCAAAAACTACATACTCAGATCTTCACCAAACTTTGCAGGAATACTTTGCATGTCAAGACACGTGGAAAAAACGTACAAAACAAGAGATCGGAGACATCAAGATTTTCGACGAATTTTTTAAGAATTTTCAAATTTTCAGATGGGAGGTTCCAGATAAGGTCAAAAACGACATACTCAGATCTTCACCAAACTTTGCAGGGATCCATTGGAGGTCGAGACACGTGGAAAAAACGTACAAAACAAGAGATTGGAGACATCAAGATTTTGGACGAATTTTTTAAGAATTTTCAAATTTTCAGATAGGAGGTTCCATATAAGGTCAAAAACTACATACTCAGATCTTCACCAAACTTTGCAGGGATACATTGGATGTCAAGACACGTGGAAAAAACGTACAAAACAAGAGCTTGGAGACATCAAGATTTTGGACGAATTTTTTAAGAATTTTCAAATTTTCAGAAAGGATGTTCCAGATAAGGTCAAAAACGACATACTCAGATCTTCACTAACTTTGCAGGGATACATTGGAGGTCGAGACACGTGGAAAAAACGTACAAAACAAGAGATTGGAGACCTCAAGATTTTGGACGAATTTTTGAAGAATTTTCAAATTTTCAGATAGGAGGTTCCAGATAAGGTCTAAAACTACATACTCAGATCTCCACCAAACATTGCAGGAATACATTGGATGTCAAGACACGTGGAAAAAACGTACAAACAAGAGATTGGAGACATCAAGATTTTCGACGAATTTTTGAAGAATTTTCAAATTTTCAGATAGGAGGTTCCAGATAAGGTCAAAAACTACATACTCAGATCTTCACCAAACGTTGCAGGGATACTTTGCATGTCAAGACACGTGGAAAAAACGTACAAAACAAGAGATTGGAGACATCAAGATTTTGGACGAATTTTTTAAGAATTTTCAAATTTTCGGATGGGAGGTTCCAGATAAAGTCAAAAACGACATACTCAGATCTTCACCAAACTTTGCATGGATACATTGGATGTCAAGACACGTGGAAAAAACGTACAAAACAAGAGATTGGAGACATCAAGATTTTGGACGAATTTTTTAAGAATTCTCAAATTTTCAGAAAGGAGGTTCCATATAAGGTCAAAAACTACATACTCAGATCTTCACCAAACTTTGCAGGGATACATTGGATGTCAAGACACGTGGAAAAAACGTACAAAACAAGAGATTGGAGACATCAAGATTTTCGACGAATTTTTGAAGAATTTTCAAATTTTCAGATGGGAGGTTCCAGATAAGGTCAAAAACTACATACTCAGATCTTCACCAAACTTTGCAGGGATACATTGGATGTCAAGACACGTGGAAAAAACGTACAAAAAAGAGATTGGAGACATCAAGATTTTGGACGAATTTTTTAACAATTTTCAAATTTTCAGAAAGGATGTTCCAGATAAGGTCAAAAACGACATACTCAGATCTTCACCAAACTTTGCATGGATACATTGGATGTCAAGACACGTGGAAAAAACGTACAAAACAAGATATTGGGGTCATCAAGATTTTGCACGGATTTTTTAGGAATTTTCAAATTTTCAGATGGGAGGTTCCAGATAAGGTCAAAAACTACATACTCAGATCTTCACCAAACTTTGCAGGGATACATTGGATGTCAAGACACGTTTAAAAAAACGTACAAAACAAGAGATTGGAGACATCAAGATTTTGGACGAATTTTTTAAGAATTTTCAAATTTTCAGATAGGAGGTTCCATATAAGGTCAAAAACTACATACTCAGATCTTCACCAAACTTTGCATGGATACATTATGTGTCAAGACACGTGGAAAAAACGTACAAAACAAAAGATTGGAGACATCAAGATTTTGGTCGAATTTTTTAAGAATTTTCAAATTTTCAGATGGGAGGTTCCAGATAGGGTCAAAAACTACATACTCAGATCTTCACCAAACTTTGCAGGGATACATTGGATGTCAAGACACGTGGAAAAAACGTACAAAAAAGAGATTGGAGACATCAAGATTTTGGACGAATTTTTTAACAATTTTCAAATTTTCAGAAAGGATGTTCCAGATAAGGTCAAAAACGACATACTCAGATCTTCACCAAACTTTGCAGGGATACATTGGATATCAAGACACGTGGAAAAAACGTACAAAACAAGAGATTGGAGACATCAAGATTTTCGACGAATTTTTTAAGAATTTTCAAATTTTCAGATAGGAGGTTCCAGATAAGGTCAAAAACTACATACTCAGATCTTCACCAAACGTTGCAGGGATACTTTGCATGTCAAGACACGTGGAAAAAACGTACAAAACAAAAGATTGGAGACATCAAGATTTTCGACGAATTTTTTAAGAATTTTCAAATTTTCAGATGGGAGGTTCCAGATAAGGTCAAAAACGACATACTCAGATCTTCACCAAACTTTGCATGGATACATTGGATGTCAAGACACGTGGAAAAAACGTACAAAACAAGAGATTGGAGACATCAAGATTTTGGACGAATTTTTTAAGAATTCTCAAATTTTCAGAAAGGAGGTTCCACATAAGGTCAAAAACTACATACTCAGATCTTCACCAAACTTTGCAGGGATACTTTGGATGTCAAGACACGTGGAAAAAACGTACAAAACAAGAGATTGGGGTCATCAAGATTTTGGACGGATTTTTTAGGAATTTTCAAATTTTCAGATGGGAGGTTCCAGATAAGGTCAAAAACTACATACTCAGATCTTCACCAAACATTGCAGGGATACATTGGATGTCAAGACACGTGGAAAAAACGTACAAAACAAGAGATTGGAGACATCAAAATTTTGGACGAATTTTTTAAGAATTTTCAAATTTTCAGATAGGAGGTTCCAGATGAGGTCAAAAACTACATACTCAGATCTTCACCAAACTTTGCAGGAATACTTTGCATGTCAAGACACGTGGAAAAAACGTACAAAACAAGAGATCGGAGACATCAAGATTTTCGACGAATTTTTTAAGAATTTTCAAATTTTCAGAAGGGAGGTTCCAGATAAGGTCAAAAACGACATACTCAGATCTTCACCAAACTTTGCATGGATACATTGGATGTCAAGACACGTGGAAAAAACATACAAAACATAGGATTGGTGACATCAAGATTTTGGACGAATTTTTTAAGAATTTTCAAATTTTCAGATAGGAGGTTCCATATAAGGTCAAAAACTACATACTCAGATCTTCACCAAACTTTGCAGGGATACATTGGAGGTCGAGACACGTGGAAAAAAAGTACAAAACAAGAGATTGGGGTCATCAAGATTTTGGACGGATTTTTTAGGAATTTTCAAATTTTCAGATGGGAGGTTCCAGATAAGGTCAAAAACTACATACTCAGATCTTCACCAAACATTGCAGGGATACATTGGATGTCAAGACACGTGGAAAAAACGTACAAAACAAGAGATTGGAGACATCAAGATTTTCGACGAATTTTTTAAGAATTTTCAAATTTTCAGAAAGGATGTTCCAGATAAGGTCAAAAACGACATACTCAGATCTTCACTAACTTTGCAGGGATACATTGGAGGTCGAGACACGTGGAAAAAACGTACAAAACAAGAGATTGGAGACATCAAGATTTTGGACGAATTTTTGAAGAATTTTCAAATTTTCAGATAGGAGGTTCCAGATAAGGTCTAAAACTACATACTCAGATCTCCACCAAACATTGCAGGAATACATTGGATGTCAAGACACGTGGAAAAAACGTACAAACAAGAGATTGGAGACATCAAGATTTTCGACGAATTTTTGAAGAATTTTCAAATTTTCAGATAGGAGGTTCCAGATAAGGTCAAAAACTACATACTCAGATCTTCACCAAACGTTGCAGGGATACTTTGCATGTCAAGACACGTGGAAAAAACGTACAAAACAAGAGATTGGAGACATCAAGATTTTCGACGAATTTTTTAAGAATTTTCAAATTTTCGGATGGGAGGTTCCAGATAAAGTCAAAAACGACATACTCAGATCTTCACCAAACTTTGCATGGATACATTGGATGTCAAGACACGTGGAAAAAACGTACAAAACAAGAGATTGGAGACATCAAGATTTTGGACGAATTTTTTAAGAATTCTCAAATTTTCAGAAAGGAGGTTCCATATAAGGTCAAAAACTACATACTCAGATCTTCACCAAACTTTGCAGGGATACATTGGATGTCAAGACACGTGGAAAAAACGTACAAAACAAGAGATTGGGGTCTTCAAGATTTTGGACGAATTTTTTAAGAATTTTCAAATTTTCAGATAGGAGGTTCCAGATAAGGTCAAAAACTACATACTCAGATCTTCACCAAACGTTGCAGGGATACTTTGCATGTCAAGACACGTGGAAAAAACGTACAAAACAAGAGATTGGAGACATCAAGATTTTCGACGAATTTTTTAAGAATTTTCAAATTTTCAGATAGGAGGTTCCATATAAGGTCAAAAACTACATACTCAGATCTTCACCAAACATTGCAGGAATACATTGGATGTCAAGACACGTGGAAAAAACGTACAAAACAAGAGATTGGAGACATCAAGATTTTCGACGAATTTTTGAAGAATTTTCAAATTTTCAGATAGGAGGTTCCAGATAAGGTCAAAAACTACATACTCAGATCTTCACCAAACGTTGCAGGGATACTTTGCATGTCAAGACACGTGGAAAAAACGTACAAAACAAGAGATTGGAGACATCAAGATTTTCGACGAATTTTTTAAGAATTTTCAAATTTTCAGATAGGAGGTTCCATATAAGGTCAAAAACTACATACTCAGATCTTCACCAAACATTGCAGGAATACATTGGATGTCAAGACACGTGGAAAAAACGTACAAAACAAGAGATTGGGGTCATCAAGATTTTGCACGGATTTTTTAGGAATTTTCAAATTTTCAGATGGGAGGTTCCAGATAAGGTCAAAAACTACATACTCAGATCTTCACCAAACTTTGCAGGGATACATTGGATGTCAAGACACGTGGAAAAAACGTACAAAACAAGAGATTGGAGACATCAAGATTTTGGACGAATTTTTTAAGAATTTTAAAATTTTCAGATAGGAGGTTCCATATAAGGTCAAAAACTACATACTCAGATCTTCACCAAACTTTGCATGGATACATTATGTGTCAAGACACGTGGAAAAAACGTACAAAACAAAAGATTGGAGACATCAAGATTTTGGTCGAATTTTTTAAGAATTTTCAAATTTTCAGATGGGAGGTTCCAGATAAGGTCAAAAACTACATACTCAGATCTTCACCAAACTTTGCAGGGATACATTGGATGTCAAGACACGTGGAAAAAACGTACAAAACAAGAGATTGGAGACATCAAGATTATGGACGAATTTTTTGAGAATTTTCAAATTTTCAGAAAGGAGGTTCCATATAAGGTCAAAAACTACATACTCAGATCTTCACCAAACTTTGCAGGGATACATTGGATGTCAAGACACGTGGAAAAAACGTACAAAACAAGAGATTGGAGACATCAAGATTTTCGACGAATTTTTTAAGAATTTTCAAATTTTCAGAAAGGATGTTCCAGATAAGGTCAAAAACGACATACTCAGATCTTCACCAAACTTTGCAGGGATACATTGGAGGTCGAGACACGTGGAAAAAACGTACAAAACAAGAGATTGGAGACATCAAGATTTTGGACGAATTTTTGAAGAATTTTCAAATTTTCTGATTGGAGGTCCCAGATAAGGTCAAAAACTACATACTCAGATCTCCACCAAACATTGCAGGGATACATTGGATGTCAAGACACGTGGAAAAAACGTACAAAACAAGAGATTGGAGACATCAAGATTTTCGACGAATTTTTGAAGAATTTTCAAATTTTCAGATGGGAGGTTCCAGATAAGGTCAAAAACTACATACTCAGATCTTCACCAAACTTTGCAGGGATACATTGGATGTCAAGACACGTGGAAAAAACGTACAAAAAAGAGATTGGAGACATCAAGATTTTGGACGAATTTTTTAACAATTTTCAAATTTTCAGAAAGGATGTTCCAGATAAGGTCAAAAACGACATACTCAGATCTTCACCAAACTTTGCATGGATACATTGGATGTCAAGACACGTGGAAAAAACGTACAAAACAAGATATTGGGGTCATCAAGATTTTGCACGGATTTTTTAGGAATTTTCAAATTTTCAGATGGGAGGTTGCAGATAAGGTCAAAAACTACATACTCAGATCTTCACCAAACTTTGCAGGGATACATTGGATGTCAAGACACGTGGAAAAAACGTACAAAACAAGAGATTGGAGACATCAAGATTTTGGACGAATTTTTTAAGAATTTTCAAATTTTCAGATAGGAGGTTCCATATAAGGTCAAAAACTACATACTCAGATCTTCACCAAACTTTGCATGGATACATTATGTGTCAAGACACGTGGAAAAAACGTACAAAACAAAAGATTGGAGACATCAAGATTTTGGTCGAATTTTTTAAGAATTTTCAAATTTTCAGATGGGAGGTTCCAGATAAGGTCAAAAACTACATACTCAGATCTTCACCAAACTTTGCAGGGATACATTGGATGTCAAGACACGTGGAAAGAACGTACAAAACAAGAGATTGGAGACATCAAGATTTTGGACGAATTTTTTAAGAATTTTCAAATTTTCAGATAGGAGGCTCCATATAAGGTCAAAAACTACATACTCAGATCTTCACCAAACATTGCAGGGATACATTGGATATCAAGACACGTGGAAAAAACGTACAAAACAAGAGATTGGAGACATCAAGATTTTCGACGAATTTTTTAAGAATTTTCAAATTTTCAGATAGGAGGTTCCAGATAAGGTCAAAAACTACATACTCAGATCTTCACCAAACGTTGCAGGGATACTTTGCATGTCAAGACACGTGGAAAAAACGTACAAAACAAAAGATTGGAGACATCAAGATTTTCGACGAATTTTTTAAGAATTTTCAAATTTTCAGATGGGAGGTTCCAGATAAGGTCAAAAACGACATACTCAGATCTTCACCAAACTTTGCATGGATACATTGGATGTCAAGACACGTGGAAAAAACGTACAAAACAAGAGATTGGAGACATCAAGATTTTGGACGAATTTTTTAAGAATTCTCAAATTTTCAGAAAGGAGGTTCCATATAAGGTCAAAAACTACATACTCAGATCTTCACCAAACTTTGCAGGGATACTTTGGATGTCAAGACACGTGGAAAAAACGTACAAAACAAGAGATTGGAGTCATCAAGATTTTGGACGAATTTTTTAAGAATTTTCAAATTTTCAGATGGGAGGTTCAATATAAGGTCAAAAACTACATACTCAGATCTTCACCAAACTTTGCAGGGATACATTGGATGTCAAGACACGTGGAAAAAACATACAAAACATAGGATTCGGAACATCAAGATTTTGGTCGAATTTTTTAAGAATTTTCAAATTTTCAGATAGGAGGTTCCATATAAGGTCAAAAACTACATACTCAGATCTTCACCAAACATTGCAGGAATACATTGGATGTCAAGACACGTGGAAAAAACGTACAAAACAAGAGATTGGGGTCATCAAGATTTTGCACGGATTTTTTAGGAATTTTCAAATTTTCAGATGGGAAGTTCCAGATAAGGTCAAAAACTACATACTCAGATCTTCACCAAACTTTGCAGGGATACATTGGATGTCAAGACACGTGGAAAAAACGTACAAAACAAGAGATTGGAGACATCAAGATTTTGGACGAATTTTTTAAGAATTTTCAAATTTTCAGATAGGAGGTTCCATATAAGGTCAAAAACTACATACTCAGATCTTCACCAAACTTTGCATGGATACATTATGTGTCAAGACACGTGGAAAAAACGTACAAAACAAAAGATTGGAGACATCAAGATTTTGGTCGAATTTTTTAAGAATTTTCAAATTTAAGATGGGAGGTTCCAGATAAGGTCAAAAACTACATACTCAGATCTTCACCAAACTTTGCAGGGATCCATTGGATGTCAAGACACGTGGAAAAAACGTACAAAAAAGAGATTGGAGACATCAAGATTTTGGACGAATTTTTTAACAATTTTCAAATTTTCAGAAAGGATGTTCCAGATAAGGTCAAAAACGACATACTCAGATCTTCACCAAACTTTGCAGGGATACATTGGATATCAAGACACGTGGAAAAAACGTACAAAACAAGAGATTGGAGACATCAAGATTTTGGACGAATTTTTTAAGAATTTTCAAATTTTCAGATAGGAGGTTCCAGATAAGGTCAAAAACTACATACTCAGATCTTCACCAAACTTTGCAGGGATACATTGGATGTCAAGACACGTGGAAAAAACGTACAAAACAAGAGATTGGAGACATCAAGATTTTGGACGAATTTTTTAAGAATTTTCAAATTTTCAGATAGGAGGTTCCAGATGAGGTCAAAAACTACATACTCAGATCTTCACCAAACTTTGCAGGAATACTTTGCATGTCAAGACACGTGGAAAAAACGTACAAAACAAGAGATCGGAGACATCAAGATTTTCGACGAATTTTTTAAGAATTTTCAAATTTTCAGATGGGAGGTTCCAGATAAGGTCAAAAACGACATACTCAGATCTTCACCAAACTTTGCAGGGATCCATTGGATGTCAAGACACGTGGAAAAAACGTACAAAACAAGAGATTGGAGACATCAAGATTTTGGACGAATTTTTTAAGAATTTTCAAATTTTCAGATAGGAGGTTCCATATAAGGTCAAAAACTACATACTCAGATCTTCACCAAACTTTGCATGGATACATTATGTGTCAAGACACGTGGAAAAAACGTACAAAACAAAAGATTGGAGACATCAAGATTTTGGTCGAATTTTTTAAGAATTTTCAAATTTAAGATGGGAGGTTCCAGATAAGGTCAAAAACTACATACTCAGATCTTCACCAAACTTTGCAGGGATCCATTGGATGTCAAGACACGTGGAAAAAACGTACAAAAAAGAGATTGGAGACATCAAGATTTTGGACGAATTTTTTAACAATTTTCAAATTTTCAGAAAGGATGTTCCAGATAAGGTCAAAAACGACATACTCAGATCTTCACCAAACTTTGCAGGGATACATTGGATATCAAGACACGTGGAAAAAACGTACAAAACAAGAGATTTGAGACATCAAGATTTTGGACGAATTTTTTAAGAATTTTCAAATTTTCAGATAGGAGGTTCCAGATAAGGTCAAAAACTACATACTCAGATCTTCACCAAACTTTGCAGGGATACATTGGATGTCAAGACACGTGGAAAAAACGTACAAAACAAGAGATTGGAGACATCAAGATTTTGGACGAATTTTTTAAGAATTTTCAAATTTTCAGATAGGAGGTTCCAGATGAGGTCAAAAACTACATACTCAGATCTTCACCAAACTTTGCAGGAATACTTTGCATGTCAAGACACGTGGAAAAAACGTACAAAACAAGAGATTGGAGACATCAAGATTTTGGACGAATTTTTTAAGAATTTTCAAATTTTCAGATAGGAGGTTCCATATAAGGTCAAAAACTACATACTCAGATCTTCACCAAACTTTGCAGGGATACATTGGATGTCAAGACACGTGGAAAAAACGTACAAAACAAGAGATTGGACACATCAAGATTTTGGACGATTTTTTTAAAAATTTTCAAATTTTCAGAAATGCGGTTCCAGATAAGGTCAAAAACTACATACTCAGATCTTCACCAAACTTTGCAGGGATACATTGGATGTCAAGACACGTGGAAAAAACGTACAAAACAAGAGATTCGGGTCAACAAGATTTTGGACGGATTTTTTAGGAATTTTCAAATTTTCAGATGGGAGGTTCCAGATAAGGTCAAAAACTACATACTCAGATCTTCACCAAACTCTGCAGGGATACATTGTATGTCAAGACACGTGGAAAAAACATACAAAACATAGGATTTGGGACATCAAGATTTTGTTAAATTCTTTTAAGAATTTTCAAATTTTCAGATAGGAGGTTCCATATAAGGTCAAAAACTACATACTCAGATCTTCACCAAACATTGCAGGGATACATTGGATGTCAAGACACGTGGAAAGAACGTACAAAACAAGAGATTGGAGACATCAAGATTTTGGACGAATTTTTTAAGAATTTTCAAATTTTCAGATAGGAGGCTCCATATAAGGTCACAAACTACATACTCAGATCTTCACCAAACATTGCAGGGATACATTGGATGTCAAGACACGTGGAAAAAACGTACAAAACAAGAGATTGGAGACATCAAGATTTTGGACGAATTTTTTAAGAATTTTCAAATTTTCAGATAGGAGGTTCCAGATAAGGTCAAAAACTACATACTCAGATCTTCACCAAACGTTGCAGGGATACTTTGCATGTCAAGACACGTGGAAAAAACGTACAAAACAAGAGATCGGAGACATCAAGATTTTCGACGAATTTTTTAAGAATTTTCAAATTTTCAGATGGGAGGTTCCAGATAAGGTCAAAAACGACATACTCAGATCTTCACCAAACTTTGCATGGATACATTGGATGTCAAGACACGTGGAAAAAACATACAAAACATAGGATTGGTGACATCAAGATTTTGGACGAATTTTTTAAGAATTTTCAAATTTTCAGATAGGAGGTTCCATATAAGGTCAAAAACTACATACTCAGATCTTCACCAAACTTTGCAGGGATACATTGGAGGTCGAGACACGTGGAAAAAAAGTACAAAACAAGAGATTGGGGTCATCAAGATTTTGGACGGATTTTTTAGGAATTTTCAAATTTTCAGATGGGAGGTTCCAGATAAGGTCAAAAACTACATACTCAGATCTTCACCAAACATTGCAGGGATACATTGGATTTCAAGACACGTGGAAAAAACGTACAAAACAAGAGATTGGAGACATCAAGATTTTGGACGAATTTTTTAAGAATTTTCAAATTTTCAGATAGGAGGTTCCAGATGAGGTCAAAAACTACATACTCAGATCTTCACCAAACTTTGCAGGAATACTTTGCATGTCAAGACACGTGGAAAAAACGTACAAAACAAGAGAGCGGAGACATCAAGATTTTCGACGAATTTTTTAAGAATTTTCAAATTTTCAGATGGGAGGTTCCAGATAAGGTCAAAAACGACATACTCAGATCTTCACCAAACTTTGCAGGGATCCATTGGAGGTCGAGACACGTGGAAAAAACGTACAAAACAAGAGATTGGAGACATCAAGATTTTGGACGAATTTTTTAAGAATTTTCAAATTTTCAGATGGGAGGTTCCAGATAAGGTCAAAAACGACATACTCAGATCTTCACCAAACTTTGCATGGATACATTGGATGTCAAGACACGTGGAAAAAACATACAAAACATAGGATTGGTGACATCAAGATTTTGGACGAATTTTTTAAGAATTTTCAAATTTTCAGATAGGAGGTTCCATATAAGGTCAAAAACTACATACTCAGATCTTCACCAAACTTTGCAGGGATACATTGGAGGTCGAGACACGTGGAAAAAAAGTACAAAACAAGAGATTGGGGTCATCAAGATTTTGGACGGATTTTTTAGGAATTTTCAAATTTTCAGATGGGAGGTTCCAGATAAGGTCAAAAACTACATACTCAGATCTTCACCAAACATTGCAGGGATACATTGGATGTCAAGACACGTGGAAAAAACGTACAAAACAAGAGATTGGAGACATCAAGATTTTGGACGAATTTTTTAAGAATTTTCAAATTTTCAGATAGGAGGTTCCAGATGAGGTCAAAAACTACATACTCAGATCTTCACCAAACTTTGCAGGAATACTTTGCATGTCAAGACACGTGGAAAAAACGTACAAAACAAGAGATCGGAGACATCAAGATTTTCGACGAATTTTTTAAGAATTTTCAAATTTTCAGATGGGAGGTTCCAGATAAGGTCAAAAACGACATACTCAGATCTTCACCAAACTTTGCAGGGATCCATTGGAGGTCGAGACACGTGGAAAAAACGTACAAAACAAGAGATTGGAGACATCAAGATTTTGGACGAATTTTTTAAGAATTTTCAAATTTTCAGATAGGAGGTTCCATATAAGGTCAAAAACTACATACTCAGATCTTCACCAAACTTTGCAGGGATACATTGGATGTCAAGACACGTGGAAAAAACGTACAAAACAAAAGATTGGAGACATCAAGATTTTCGACGAATTTTTTAAGAATTTTCAAATTTTCAGATAGGAGGTTCCAGATAAGGTCAAAAACTACATACTCAGATCTTCACCAAACTTTGCAGGGATACATTATGTGTCAAGACACGTGGAAAAAACGTTCAAAACAAAAGATTGGAGACATCAAGATTTTGGTCGAATTTTTTAAGAATTTTCAAATTTTCAGATGGGAGGTTCCAGATAAGGTCAAAAACTACATACTCAGATCTTCACCAAACTTTGCAGGGATCCATTGGAGGTCGAGACACGTGGAAAAAACGTACAAAACAAGAGATTGGAGACATCAAGATTTTGGACGAATTTTTTAAGAATTTTCAAATTTTCAGATAGGAGGTTCCATATAAGGTCAAAAACTACATACTCAGATCTTCACCAAACTTTGCAGGGATACATTGGATATCAAGACACGTGGAAAAAACGTACAAAACAAGAGATTGGAGACATCAAGATTTTGGACGAATTTTTTAAGAATTTTCAAATTTTCAGATGGGAGGTTCAATATAAGGTCAAAAACTACATACTCAGATCTTCAACAAACTTTGCAGGGATACATTGGATGTCAAGACACGTGGAAAAAACGTACAAAACAAGAGATTGGGGTCATCAAGATTTTGGACGGATTTTTTAGGAATTTTCAAATTTTCAGATAGGAGGTTCCAGATAAGGTCAAAAACTACATACTCAGATCTTCACCAAACATTGCAGGGATACATTGGATGTCAAGACACGTGGAAAAAACGTACAAAACAAGAGATTGGAGACATCAAAATTTTGGACGAATTTTTTAAGAATTTTCAAATTTTCAGATAGGAGGTTCCAGATGAGGTCAAAAACTACATACTCAGATCTTCACCAAACTTTGCAGGAATACTTTGCATGTCAAGACACGTGGAAAAAACGTACAAAACAAGAGATCGGAGACATCAAGATTTTCGACGAATTTTTTAAGAATTTTCAAATTTTCAGATGGGAGGTTCCAGATAAGGTCAAAAACGACATACTCAGATCTTCACCAAACTTTGCATGGATACATTGGATGTCAAGACACGTGGAAAAAACATACAAAACATAGGATTGGTGACATCAAGATTTTGGACGAATTTTTTAAGAATTTTCAAATTTTCAGATAGGAGGTTCCATATAAGGTCAAAAACTACATACTCAGATCTTCACCAAACTTTGCAGGGATACATTGGAGGTCGAGACACGTGGAAAAAAAGTACAAAACAAGAGATTGGGGTCATCAAGATTTTGGACGGATTTTTTAGGAATTTTCAAATTTTCAGATGGGAGGTTCCAGATAAGGTCAAAAACTACATACTCAGATCTTCACCAAACATTGCAGGGATACATTGGATGTCAAGACACGTGGAAAAAACGTACAAAACAAGAGATTGGAGACATCAAGATTTTGGACGAATTTTTTAAGAATTTTCAAATTTTCAGATAGGAGGTTCCAGATGAGGTCAAAAACTACATACTCAGATCTTCACCAAACTTTGCAGGAATACTTTGCATGTCAAGACACGTGGAAAAAACGTACAAAACAAGAGATCGGAGACATCAAGATTTTCGACGAATTTTTTAAGAATTTTCAAATTTTCAGATGGGAGGTTCCAGATAAGGTCAAAAACGACATACTCAGATCTTCACCAAACTTTGCAGGGATCCATTGGAGGTCGAGACACGTGGAAAAAACGTACAAAACAAGAGATTGGAGACATCAAGATTTTGGACGAATTTTTTAAGAATTTTCAAATTTTCAGATAGGAGGTTCCATATAAGGTCAAAAACTACATACTCAGATCTTCACCAAACTTTGCAGGGATACATTGGATGTCAAGACACGTGGAAAAAACGTACAAAACAAAAGATTGGAGACATCAAGATTTTCGACGAATTTTTTAAGAATTTTCAAATTTTCAGATAGGAGGTTCCAGATAAGGTCAAAAACTACATACTCAGATCTTCACCAAACTTTGCAGGGATACATTATGTGTCAAGACACGTGGAAAAAACGTTCAAAACAAAAGATTGGAGACATCAAGATTTTGGTCGAATTTTTTAAGAATTTTCAAATTTTCAGATGGGAGGTTCCAGATAAGGTCAAAAACTACATACTCAGATCTTCACCAAACTTTGCAGGGATCCATTGGAGGTCGAGACACGTGGAAAAAACGTACAAAACAAGAGATTGGAGACATCAAAATTTGGACGAATTTTTTAAGAATTTTCAAATTTTCAGATAGGAGGTTCCATATAAGGTCAAAAACTACATACTCAGATCTTCACCAAACTTTGCAGGGATACATTGGATATCAAGACACGTGGAAAAAACGTACAAAACAAGAGATTGGAGACATCAAGATTTTGGACGAATTTTTTAAGAATTTTCAAATTTTCAGATGGGAGGTTCAATATAAGGTCAAAAACTACATACTCAGATCTTCAACAAACTTTGCAGGGATACATTGGATGTCAAGACACGTGGAAAAAACGTACAAAACAAGAGATTGGGGTCATCAAGATTTTGGACGGATTTTTTAGGAATTTTCAAATTTTCAGATAGGAGGTTCCAGATAAGGTCAAAAACTACATACTCAGATCTTCACCAAACATTGCAGGGATACATTGGATGTCAAGACACGTGGAAAAAACGTACAAAACAAGAGATTGGAGACATCAAAATTTTGGACGAATTTTTTAAGAATTTTCAAATTTTCAGATAGGAGGTTCCAGATGAGGTCAAAAACTACATACTCAGATCTTCACCAAACTTTGCAGGAATACTTTGCATGTCAAGACACGTGGAAAAAACGTACAAAACAAGAGATCGGAGACATCAAGATTTTCGACGAATTTTTTAAGAATTTTCAAATTTTCAGATGGGAGGTTCCAGATAAGGTCAAAAACGACATACTCAGATCTTCACCAAACTTTGCAGGGATACATTGGATGTCAAGACACGTGAAAAAAACATACAAAACATAGGATTGGTGACATCAAGATTTTGGACGAATTTTTTAAGAATTTTCAAATTTTCAGATAGGAGGTTCCATATAAGGTCAAAAACTACATACTCAGATCTTCACCAAACTTTGCAGGGATACATTGGAGGTCGAGACACGTGGAAAAAAAGTACAAAACAAGAGATTGGGGTCATCAAGATTTTGGACGAATTTTTTAAGAATTTTCAAATTTTCAGATAGGAGGTTCCAGATGAGGTCAAAAACTACATACTCAGATCTTCACCAAACTTTGCAGGAATACTTTGCATGTCAAGACACGTGGAAAAAACGTACAAAACAAGAGATCGGAGACATCAAGATTTTCGACGAATTTTTTAAGAATTTTCAAATTTTCAGATGGGAGGTTCCAGATAAGGTCAAAAACGACATACTCAGATCTTCACCAAACTTTGCAGGGAACCATTGGAGGTCGAGACACGTGGAAAAAACGTACAAAACAAGAGATTGGAGACATCAAGATTTTGGACGAATTTTTTAAGAATTTTCAAATTTTCAGATAGGAGGTTCCATATAAAGTCAAAAACTACATACTCAGATCTTCACCAAACTTTGCAGGGATACATTGGATGTCAAGACACGTGGAAAAAACGTACAAAACAAGAGATTGGAGACATCAAGATTTTCGACGAATTTTTGAAGAATTTTCAAATTTTCAGAAAGGATGTTCCAGATAAGGTCAAAAACGACGTACTCAGATCTTCACCAAACTTTGCAGGGATCCATTGGAGGTCGAGACACGTGGAAAAAACGTACAAAACAAGAGATTGGAGACATCAAGATTTTCGACGAATTTTTTAAGAATTTTCAAATTTTCAGAAAGGATGTTCCAGATAAGGTCAAAAACGACATACTCAGATCTTCACCAAACTTTGCATGGATACATTGGATGTCAAGACACGTGGAAAAAACGTACAAAACAAGAGATTGGAGACATCAAGATTTTCGACGAATTTTTGAAGAATTTTCAAATTTTCAGATAGGAGGTTCCAGATAAGGTCAAAAACTACATACTCAGATCTTCACCAAACGTTGCAGGGATACTTTGCATGTCAAGACACGTGGAAAAAACGTACAAAACAAAAGATTGGAGACATCAAGATTTTCGACGAATTTTTTAAGAATTTTCAAATTTTCAGATGGGAGGTTCCAGATAAGGTCAAAAACGACATACTCAGATCTTCACCAAACTTTGCATGGATACCTTGGATGTCAAGACACGTGGAAAAAACGTACAAAACAAGAGATTTGAGACATCAAGATTTTGGACGAATTTTTTAAGAATTTTCAAATTTTCAGGTGGGAGGTTCCTTATAAGGTCAAAAACTACATACTCAGATCTTCACCAAACTTTGCAGGGATACTTTGGATGTCAAGACACGTGGAAAAAACGTACAAAACAAGAGATTGGGGTCATCAAGATTTTGGACGATTTTTTTAAGAATTTTCAAATTTTCAGATGGGAGGTTCAATATAAGGTAAAAAACTACATACTCAGATCTTCACCAAACTTTGCATGGATACATTGGATGTCAAGACACGTGGAAAAAACATACAAAACATAGGATTCGGAACATCAAGATTTTGGTCGAATTTTTTAAGAATTTTCAAATTTTCAGATAGGAGGTTCCATATAAGGTCAAAAACTACATACTCAGATCTTCACCAAACATTGCAGGAATACATTGGATGTCAAGACACGTGGAAAAAACGTACAAAACAAGAGATTGGGGTCATCAAGATTTTGCACGGATTTTTTAGGAATTTTCAAATTTTCAGATGGGAGGTTCCAGATAAGGTCAAAAACTACATACTCAGATCTTCACCAAACTTTGCAGGGATACATTGGATGTCAAGACACGTGGAAAAAACGTACAAAACAAGAGATTGGAGACATCAAGATTTTGGACGAATTTTTTAAGAATTTTCAAATTTTCAGATAGGAGGTTCCATATAAGGTCAAAAACTACATACTCAGATCTTCACCAAACTTTGCATGGATACATTATGTGTCAAGACACGTGGAAAAAACGTACAAAACAAAAGATTGGAGACATCAAGATTTTGGTCGAATTTTTTAAGAATTTTCAAATTTTCAGATGGGAGGTTCCAGATAAGGTCAAAAACTACATACTCAGATCTTCACCAAACTTTGCAGGGATACATTGGATGTCAAGACACGTGGAAAAAACGTACAAAAAAGAGATTGGAGACATCAAGATTTTGGACGAATTTTTTAACAATTTTCAAATATTCAGAAAGGATGTACCAGATAAGGTCAAAAACGACATCTCAGATCTTCACCAAACTTTGCAGGGATACATTGGATATCAAGACACGTGGAAAAAACGTACAAAACAAGAGATTGGAGACATCAAGATTTTCGACGAATTTTTTAAGAATTTTCAAATTTTCAGATAGGAGGTTCCAGATAAGGTCAAAAACTACATACTCAGATCTTCACCAAACGTTGCAGGGATACTTTGCATGTCAAGACACGTGGAAAAAACGTACAAAACAAAAGATTGGAGACATCAAGATTTTCGACGAATTTTTTAAGAATTTTCAAATTTTCAGATGGGAGGTTCCAGATAAGGTCAAAAACGACATACTCAGATCTTCACCAAACTTTGCATGGATACATTGGATGTCAAGACACGTGGAAAAAACGTACAAAACAAGAGATTGGAGACATCAAGATTTTGGACGAATTTTTTAAGAATTCTCAAATTTTCAGAAAGGAGGTTCCATATAAGGTCAAAAACTACATACTCAGATCTTCACCAAACTTTGCAGGGATACTTTGGATGTCAAGACACGTGGAAAAAACGTACAAAACAAGAGATTGGGGTCATCAAGATTTTGGACGAATTTTTCAAGAATTTTCAAATTTTCAGATGGGAGGTTCAATATAAGGTCAAAAACTACATACTCAGATCTTCACCAAACTTTGCAGGGATACATTGGATGTCAAGACACGTGGAAAAAACATACAAAACATAGGATTCGGAACATCAAGATTTTGGTCGAATTTTTTAAGAATTTTCAAATTTTCAGATAGGAGGTTCCATATAAGGTCAAAAACTACATACTCAGATCTTCACCAAACATTGCAGGAATACATTGGATGTCAAGACACGTGGAAAAACGTACAAAACAAGAGATTGGGGTCATCAAGATTTTGCACGGATTTTTTAGGAATTTTCAAATTTTCAGATGGGAGGTTCCAGATAAGGTCAAAAACTACATACTCAGATCTTCACCAAACTTTGCAGGGATACATTGGATGTCAAGACACGTGGAAAAAACGTACAAAACAAGAGATTGGAGACATCAAGATTTTGGACGAATTTTTTAAGAATTTTCAAATTTTCAGATAGGAGGTTCCATATAAAGTCAAAAACTACATACTCAGATCTTCACCAAACTTTGCATGGATACATTATGTGTCAAGACACGTGGAAAAAACGTACAAAACAAAAGATTGGAGACATCAAGATTTTGGTCGAATTTTTTAAGAATTTTCAAATTTTCAGATGGGAGGTTCCAGATAAGGTCAAAAACTACATACTCAGATCTTCACCAAACTTTGCAGGGATCCATTGGATGTCAAGACACGTGGAAAAAACGTACAAAAAAGAGATTGGAGACATCAAGATTTTGGACGAATTTTTTAACAATTTTCAAATTTTCAGAAAGGATGTTCCAGATAAGGTCAAAAACGACATACTCAGATCTTCACCAAACTTTGCATGGATACATTGGATGTCAAGACACGTGGAAAAAACGTACAAAACAAGAGATTGGGGTCATCAAGATTTTGCACGGATTTTTTAGGAATTTTCAAATTTTCAGATGGGAGGTTCCATATAAGGTCAAAAACTACATACTCAGATCTTCACCAAACTTTGCAGGGATACATTGGATGTCAAGACACGTGGAAAAAACGTACAAAACAAGAGATTGGAGACATCAAGATTTTGGACGAATTTTTTAAGAATTTTCAAATTTTCAGATAGGAGGTTCCATATAAGGTCAAAAACTACATACTCAGATCTTCACCAAACTTTGCATGGATACATTATGTGTCAAGACACGTGGAAAAAACGTACAAAACAAAAGATTGGAGACATCAAGATTTTGGTCGAATTTTTTAAGAATTTTCAAATTTTCAGATGGGAGGTTCCAGATAAGGTCAAAAACTACATACTCAGATCTTCACCAAACTTTGCAGGGATACATTGGATGTCAAGACACGTGGAAAAAACGTACAAAAAAGAGATTGGAGACATCAAGATTTTGGACGAATTTTTTAACAATTTTCAAATTTTCAGAAAGGATGTTCCAGATAAGGTCAAAAACGACATACTCAGATCTTCACCAAACTTTGCAGGGATACATTGGATATCAAGACACGTGGAAAAAACGTACAAAACAAGAGATTGGAGACATCAAGATTTTCGACGAATTTTTTAAGAATTTTCAAATTTTCAGATAGGAGGTTCCAGATAAGGTCAAAAACTACATACTCAGATCTTCACCAAACGTTGCAGGGATACTTTGCATGTCAAGACACGTGGAAAAAACGTACAAAACAAAAGATTGGAGACATCAAGATTTTCGACGAATTTTTTAAGAATTTTCAAATTTTCAGATGGGAGGTTCCAGATAAGGTCAAAAACGACATACTCAGATCTTCACCAAACTTTGCATGGATACATTGGATGTCAAGACACGTGGAAAAAACGTACAAAACAAGAGATTGGAGACATCAAGATTTTGGACGAATTTTTTAAGAATTCTCAAATTTTCAGAAAGGAGGTTCCATATAAGGTCAAAAACTACATACTCAGATCTTCACCAAACTTTGCAGGGATACTTTGGATGTCAAGACACGTGGAAAAAACGTACAAAACAAGAGATTGGGGTCATCAAGATTTTGGACGAATTTTTTAAGAATTTTCAAATTTTCAGATGGGAGGTTCAATATAAGGTCAAAAACTACATACTCAGATCTTCACCAAACTTTGCAGGGATACATTGGATGTCAAGACACGTGGAAAAAACATACAAAACATAGGATTCGGAACATCAAGATTTTGGTCGAATTTTTTAAGAATTTTC
Organism: Lepisma saccharinum; assembly: GCF_977018435.1. Lineage (NCBI taxonomy): Eukaryota > Metazoa > Arthropoda > Insecta > Zygentoma > Lepismatidae > Lepisma > Lepisma saccharinum. The sequence continues at coordinate 1,476,457 of NW_028142921.1, read as the reverse complement.
AAATTTTCAGATAGGAGGTTCCATATAAAGTCAAAAACTACATACTCAGATCTTCACCAAACATTGCAGGAATACATTGGATGTCAAGACACGTGGAAAAAACGTACAAAACAAGAGATTGGGGTCATCAAGATTTTGCACGGATTTTTTAGGAATTTTCAAATTTTCAGATGGGAGGTTCCAGATAAGGTCAAAAACTACATACTCAGATCTTCACCAAACTTTGCAGGGATACATTGGATGTCAAGACACGTGGAAAAAACGTACAAAACAAGAGATTGGAGACATCAAGATTTTGGACGAATTTTTTAAGAATTTTCAAATTTTCAGATAGGAGGTTCCATATAAGGTCAAAAACTACATACTCAGATCTTCACCAAACTTTGCATGGATACATTATGTGTCAAGACACGTGGAAGAAACGTACAAAACAAAAGATTGGAGACTTCAAGATTTTGGTCGAATTTTTTAAGAATTTTCAAATTTTCAGATGGGAGGTTCCAGATAAGGTCAAAAACTACATACTCAGATCTTCACCAAACTTTGCAGGGATCCATTGGATGTCAAGACACGTGGAAAAAACGTACAAAAAAGAGATTGGAGACATCAAGATTTTGGACGAATTTTTTAACAATTTTCAAATTTTCAGAAAGGATGTTCCAGATAAGGTCAAAAACGACATACTCAGATCTTCACCAAACTTTGCAGGGATACATTGGATATCAAGACACGTGGAAAAAACGTACAAAACAAGAGATTGGAGACATCAAGATTTTGGACGAATTTTTTAAGAATTTTCAAATTTTCAGATAGGAGGTTCCAGATAAGGTCAAAAACTACATACTCAGATCTTCACCAAACTTTGCAGGGATACATTGGATGTCAAGACACGTGGAAAAAACGTACAAAACAAGAGATTGGAGACATCAAGATTTTGGACGAATTTTTTAAGAATTTTCAAATTTTCAGATAGGAGGTTCCAGATGAGGTCAAAAACTACATACTCAGATCTTCACCAAACTTTGCAGGAATACTTTGCATGTCAAGACACGTGGAAAAAACGTACAAAACAAGAGATCGGAGACATCAAGATTTTCGACGAATTTTTTAAGAATTTTCAAATTTTCAGATGGGAGGTTCCAGATAAGGTCAAAAACGACATACTCAGATCTTCACCAAACTTTGCAGGGATCCATTGGAGGTCGAGACACGTGGAAAAAACGTACAAAACAAGAGATTGGAGACATCAAGATTTTGGACGATTTTTTTGAGAATTTTCAAATTTTCAGATAGGAGGTTCCATATAAGGTCAAAAACTACATACTCAGATCTTCACCAAACTTTGCAGGGATACATTGGATGTCAAGACACGTGGAAAAAACGTACAAAACAAGAGATTGGAGACATCAAGATTTTGGACGATTTTTTTAAAAATTTTCAAATTTTCAGAAATGCGGTTCCAGATAAGGTCAAAAACTACATACTCAGATCTTCACCAAACTTTGCAGGGATACATTGGATGTCAAGACACGTGGAAAAAACGTACAAAACAAGAGATTCGGGTCAACAAGATTTTGGACGGATTTTTTAGGAATTTTCAAATTTTCAGATGGAGGTTCCAGATAAGGTCAAAAACTACATACTCAGTTCTTCACCAAACTCTGCAGGGATACATTGTATGTCAAGACACGTGCAAAAAACATACAAAACATAGGATTGGGGACATCAAGATTTTGTTAAATTCTTTTAAGAATTTTCAAATTTTCAGATAGGAGGTTCCATATAAGGTCAAAAACTACATACTCAGATCTTCACCAAACATTGCAGGGATTCATTGGATGTCAAGACACGTGGAAAGAACGTACAAAACAAGAGATTGGAGACATCAAGATTTTGGACGAATTTTTTAAGAATTTTCAAATTTTCAGATAGGAGGCTCCATATAAGGTCAAAAACTACATACTCAGATCTTCACCAAACATTGCAGGGATACATTGGATGTCAAGACACGTGGAAAAAACGTACAAAACAAGAGATTGGAGACATCAAGATTTTGGACGAATTTTTTAAGAATTTTCAAATTTTCAGATAGGAGGTTCCAGATAAGGTCAAAAACTACATACTCAGATCTTCACCAAACGTTGCAGGGATACTTTGCATGTCAAGACACGTGGAAAAAACGTACAAAACAAGAGATCGGAGACATCAAGATTTTCGACGAATTTTTTAAGAATTTTCAAATTTTCAGATGGGAGGTTCCAGATAAGGTCAAAAACGACATACTCAGATCTTCACCAAACTTTGCATGGATACATTGGATGTCAAGACTCGTGGAAAAAACATACAAAACATAGGATTGGTGACATCAAGATTTTGGACGAATTTTTTAAGAATTTTCAAATTTTCAGATAGGAGGTTCCATATAAGGTCAAAAACTACATACTCAGATCTTCACCAAACATTGCAGGGATACATTGGATGTCAAGACACGTGGAAAAAACGTACAAAACAAGAGATTGGAGACATCAAGATTTTGGACGAATTTTTTAAGAATTTTCAAATTTTCAGATAGGAGGTTCCAGATGAGGTCAAAAACTACATACTCAGATCTTCACCAAACTTTGCAGGAATACTTTGCATGTCAAGACACGTGGAAAAAACGTACAAAACAAGAGATCGGAGACATCAAGATTTTCGACGAATTTTTTAAGAATTTTCAAATTTTCAGATGGGAGGTTCCAGATAAGGTCAAAAACGACATACTCAGATCTTCACCAAACTTTGCAGGGATCCATTGGAGGTCGAGACACGTGGAAAAAACGTACAAAACAAGAGATTGGAGACATCAAGATTTTCGACGAATTTTTTAAGAATTTTCAAATTTTCAGATGGGAGGTTCCAGATAAGGTCAAAAACGACATACTCAGATCTTCACCAAACTTTGCATGGATACATTGGATGTCAAGACACGTGGAAAAAACATACAAAACATAGGATTGGTGACATCAAGATTTTGGACGAATTTTTTAAGAATTTTCAAATTTTCAGATAGGAGGTTCCATATAAGGTCAAAAACTACATACTCAGATCTTCACCAAACTTTGCAGGGATACATTGGAGGTCGAGACACGTGGAAAAAAAGTACAAAACAAGAGATTGGGGTCATCAAGATTTTGGACGGATTTTTTAGGAATTTTCAAATTTTCAGATGGGAGGTTCCAGATAAGGTCAAAAACTACATACTCAGATCTTCACCAAACATTGCAGGGATACATTGGATGTCAAGACACGTGGAAAAAACGTACAAAACAAGAGATTGGAGACATCAAGATTTTGGACGAATTTTTTAAGAATTTTCAAATTTTCATATAGGAGGTTCCAGATGAGGTCAAAAACTACATACTCAGATCTTCACCAAACTTTGCAGGAATACTTTGCATGTCAAGACACGTGGAAAAAACGTACAAAACAAGAGATCGGAGACATCAAGATTTTCGACGAATTTTTTAAGAATTTTCAAATTTTCAGATGGGAGTTTCCAGATAAGGTCAAAAACGACATACTCAGATCTTCACCAAACTTTGCAGGGATCCATTGGAGGTCGAGACACGTGGAAAAAACGTACAAAACAAGAGATTGGAGACATCAAGATTTTGGACGAATTTTTAAAGAATTTTCAAATTTTCAGATAGGAGGTTCCATATAAGGTCAAAAACTACATACTCAGATCTTCACCAAACTTTGCAGGGATACATTGGATGTCAAGACACGTGGAAAAAACGTACAAAACAAAAGATTGGAGACATCAAGATTTTCGACGAATTTTTTAAGAATTTTCAAATTTTCAGATAGGAGGTTCCAGATAAGGTCAAAAACTACATACTCAGATCTTCACCAAACATTGCAGGGATACATTGGATGTCAAGACACGTGGAAAAAACGTACAAAACAAGAGATTGGAGACATCAAGATTTTGGACGAATTTTTTAAGAATTTTCAAATTTTCAGATAGGAGGTTCCATATAAGGTCAAAAACTACATACTCAGATCTTCACCAAACTTTGCAGGGATACATTGGATATCAAGACACGTGGAAAAAACGTACAAAACAAGAGATTGGAGACATCAAGATTTTGGACGAATTTTTTAAGAATTTTCAAATTTTCAGATAGGAGGTTCCAGATAAGGTCAAAAACTACATACTCAGATCTTCACCAAACTTTGCAGGGATACATTGGATGTCAAGACACGTGGAAAAAACGTACAAAACAAGAGATTGGGGTCATCAAGATTTTGGACGGATTTTTTAGGAATTTTCAAATTTTCAGATGGGAGGTTCCAGATAAGGTCAAAAACTACATACTCAGATCTTCACCAAACATTGCAGGGATACATTGGATGTCAAGACACGTGGAAAAAACGTACAAAACAAGAGATTGGAGACATCAAAATTTTGGACGAATTTTTTAAGAATTTTCAAATTTTCAGATAGGAGGTTCCAGATGAGGTCAAAAACTACATACTCAGATCTTCACCAAACTTTGCAGGGATACATTGGATGTCAAGACACGTGGAAAAAACGTACAAAACAAGAGATTGGAGACATCAAGATTTTGGACGAATTTTTTAAGAATTTTCAAATTTTCAGATAGGAGGTTCCAGATGAGGTCAAAAACTACATACTCAGATCTTCACCAAACTTTGCAGGAATACTTTGCATGTCAAGACACGTGGAAAAAACGTACAAAACAAGAGATCGGAGACATCAAGATTTTCGACGAATTTTTTAAGAATTTTCAAATTTTCAGATGGGAGGTTCCAGATAAGGTCAAAAACGACATACTCAGATCTTCACCAAACTTTGCAGGGATCCATTGGAGGTCGAGACACGTGGAAAAAACGTACAAAACAAGAGATTGGAGACATCAAGATTTTAGACGAATTTTTTAAGAATTTTCAAATTTTCAGATAGGAGGTTCCATATAAGGTCAAAAACTACATACTCAGATCTTCACCAAACTTTGCAGGGATACATTGGATGTCAAGACACGTGGAAAAAAACTTACAAAACAAGAGATTCGGGTCAACAAGATTTTGGACGGATTTTTTAGGAATTTTCAAATTTTCAGATGGGAGGTTCCAGATAAGGTCAAAAACTACATACTCAGATCTTCACCAAACTCTGCAGGGATACATTGTATGTCAAGACACGTGCAAAAAACATACAAAACATAGGATTGGGGACATCAAGATTTTGTTAAATTCTTTTAAGAATTTTCAAATTTTCAGATAGGAGGTTCCATATAAGGTCAAAAACTACATACTCAGATCTTCACCAAACATTGCAGGGATACATTGGATGTCAAGACACGTGGAAAGAACGTACAAAACAAGAGATTGGAGACATCAAGATTTTGGACGAATTTTTTAAGAATTTTCAAATTTTCAGATAGGAGGCTCCATTTAAGGTCAAAAACTACATACTCAGATCTTCACCAAACATTGCAGGGATACATTGGATGTCAAGACACGTGGAAAAAACGTACAAAACAAGAGATTGGAGACATCAAGATTTTGGACGAATTTTTTAAGAATTTTCAAATTTTCAGATAGGAGGTTCCAGATAAGGTCAAAAACTACATACTCAGATCTTCACCAAACGTTGCAGGGATACTTTGCATGTCAAGGCACGTGGAAAAAACGTACAAAACAAGAGATCGGAGACATCAAGATTTTCGACGAATTTTTTAAGAATTTTCAAATTTTCAGATGGGAGGTTCCAGATAAGGTCAAAAACGACATACTCAGATCTTCACCAAACTTTGCATGGATACATTGGATGTCAAGACACGTGGAAAAAACATACAAAACATAGGATTGGTGACATCAAGATTTTGGACGAATTTTTTAAGAATTTTCAAATTTTCAGATAGGAGGTTCCATATAAGGTCAAAAACTACATACTCAGATCTTCACCAAACTTTGCAGGGATACATTGGAGGTCGAGACACGTGGAAAAAAAGTACAAAACAAGAGATTGGGGTCATCAAGATTTTGGACGAATTTTTTAAGAATTTTCAAATTTTCAGATGGGAGGTTCAATATAAGGTCAAAAACTACATACTCAGATCTTCACCAAACTTTGCAGGGATACATTGGATGTCAAGACACGTGGAAAAAACGTACAAAACAAGAGATTGGAGACATCAAGATTTTGGACGAATTTTTTAAGAATTTTCAAATTTTCAGATAGGAGGTTCCATATAAGGTCAAAAACTACATACTCAGATCTTCACCAAACTTTGCAGGGATACATTGGATATCAAGACACGTGGAAAAAACGTACAAAACAAGAGATTGGAGACATCAAGATTTTAGACGAATTTTTTAAGAATTTTCAAATTTTCAGATAGGAGGTTCCATATAAGGTCAAAAACTACATACTCAGATCTTCACCAAACTTTGCAGGGATACATTGGATGTCAAGACACGTGGAAAAAACGTACAAAACAAGAGATTCGGGTCAACAAGATTTTGGACGGATTTTTTAGGAATTTTCAAATTTTCAGATGGGAGGTTCCAGATAAGGTCAAAAACTACATACTCAGATCTTCACCAAACTCTGCAGGGATACATTGTATGTCAAGACACGTGCAAAAAACATACAAAACATAGGATTGGGGACATCAAGATTTTGTTAAATTCTTTTAAGAATTTTCAAATTTTCAGATAGGAGGTTCCATATAAGGTCAAAAACTACATACTCAGATCTTCACCAAACATTGCAGGGATACATTGGATGTCAAGACACGTGGAAAGAAAGTACAAAACAAGAGATTGGAGACATCAAGATTTTGGACGAATTTTTTAAGAATTTTCAAATTTTCAGATAGGAGGCTCCATATAAGGTCAAAAACTACATACTCAGATCTTCACCAAACATTGCAGGGATACATTGGATGTCAAGACACGTGGAAAAAACGTACAAAACAAGAGATTGGAGACATCAAGATTTTGGACGAATTTTTTAAGAATTTTCAAATTTTCAGATAGGAGGTTCCAGATAAGGTCAAAAACTACATACTCAGATCTTCACCAAACGTTGCAGGGATACTTTGCATGTCAAGACACGTGGAAAAAACGTACAAAACAAGAGATCGGAGACATCAAGATTTTCGACGAATTTTTTAAGAATTTTCAAATTTTCAGATGGGAGGTTCCAGATAAGGTCAAAAACGACATACTCAGATCTTCACCAAACTTTGCATGGATACATTGGATGTCAAGACACGTGGAAAAAACATACAAAACATAGGATTGGTGACATCAAGATTTTGGACGAATTTTTTAAGAATTTTCAAATTTTCAGATAGGAGGTTCCATATAAGGTCAAAAACTACATACTCAGATCTTCACCAAACTTTGCAGGGATACATTGGAGGTCGAGACACGTGGAAAAAAAGTACAAAACAAGAGATTGGGGTCATCAAGATTTTGGACGGATTTTTTAGGAATTTTCAAATTTTCAGATGGGAGGTTCCAGATAAGGTCAAAAACTACATACTCAGATCTTCACCAAACATTGCAGGGATACATTGGATGTCAAGACACGTGGAAAAAACGTACAAAACAAGAGATTGGAGACATCAAGATTTTGGACGAATTTTTTAAGAATTTTCAAATTTTCAGATAGGAGGTTCCAGATGAGGTCAAAAACTACATACTCAGATCTTCACCAAACTTTGCAGGAATACTTTGCATGTCAAGACACGTGGAAAAAACGTACAAAACAAGAGATCGGAGACATCAAGATTTTCGACGAATTTTTTAAGAATTTTCAAATTTTCAGATGGGAGGTTCCAGATAAGGTCAAAAACGACATACTCAGATCTTCACCAAACTTTGCAGGGATCCATTGGAGGTCGAGACACGTGGAAAAAACGTACAAAACAAGAGATTGGAGACATCAAGATTTTCGACGAATTTTTTAAGAATTTTCAAATTTTCAGATGGGAGGTTCCAGATAAGGTCAAAAACGACATACTCAGATCTTCACCAAACTTTGCATGGATACATTGGATGTCAAGACACGTGGAAAAAACATACAAAACATAGGATTGGTGACATCAAGATTTTGGACGAATTTTTTAAGAATTTTCAAATTTTCAGATAGGAGGTTCCATATAAGGTCAAAAACTACATACTCAGATCTTCACCAAACTTTGCAGGGATACATTGGAGGTCGAGACACGTGGAAAAAAAGTACAAAACAAGAGATTGGGGTCATCAAGATTTTGGACGGATTTTTTAGGAATTTTCAAATTTTCAGATGGGAGGTTCCAGATAAGGTCAAAAACTACATACTCAGATCTTCACCAAACATTGCAGGGATACATTGGATGTCAAGACACGTGGAAAAAACGTACAAAACAAGAGATTGGAGACATCAAGATTTTGGACGAATTTTTTAAGAATTTTCAAATTTTCAGATAGGAGGTTCCAGATGAGGTCAAAAACTACATACTCAGATCTTCACCAAACTTTGCAGGAATACTTTGCATGTCAAGACACGTGGAAAAAACGTACAAAACAAGAGATCGGAGACATCAAGATTTTCGACGAATTTTTTAAGAATTTTCAAATTTTCAGATGGGAGGTTCCAGATAAGGTCAAAAACGACATACTCAGATCTTCACCAAACTTTGCAGGGATCCATTGGAGGTCGAGACACGTGGAAAAAACGTACAAAACAAGAGATTGGAGACATCAAGATTTTGGACGAATTTTTTAAGAATTTTCAAATTTTCAGATAGGAGGTTCCATATAAGGTCAAAAACTACATACTCAGATCTTCACCAAACTTTGCAGGGATACATTGGATGTCAAGACACGTGGAAAAAACGTACAAAACAAAAGATTGGAGACATCAAGATTTTCGACGAATTTTTTAAGAATTTTCAAATTTTCAGATAGGAGGTTCCAGATAAGGTCAAAAACTACATACTCAGATCTTCACCAAACTTTGCAGGGATACATTATGTGTCAAGACACGTGGAAAAAACGTACAAAACAAAAGATTGGAGACATCAAGATTTTGGTCGAATTTTTTAAGAATTTTCAAATTTTCAGATGGGAGGTTCCAGATAAGGTCAAAAACTACATACTCAGATCTTCACCAAACTTTGCAGGGATCCATTGGAGGTCGAGACACGTGGAAAAAACGTACAAAACAAGAGATTGGAGACATCAAGATTTTGGACGAATTTTTTAAGAATTTTCAAATTTTCAGATAGGAGGTTCCATATAAGGTCAAAAACTACATACTCAGATCTTCACCAAACTTTGCAGGGATACATTGGATATCAAGACACGTGGAAAAAACGTACAAAACAAGAGATTGGAGACATCAAGATTTTGGACGAATTTTTTAAGAATTTTCAAATTTTCAGATGGGAGGTTCAATATAAGGTCAAAAACTACATACTCAGATCTTCACCAAACTTTGCAGGGATACATTGGATGTCAAGACACGTGGAAAAAACGTACAAAACAAGAGATTGGGGTCATCAAGATTTTGGACGGATTTTTTAGGAATTTTCAAATTTTCAGATGGGAGGTTCCAGATAAGGTCAAAAACTACATACTCAGATCTTCACCAAACATTGCAGGGATACATTGGATGTCAAGACACGTGGAAAAACGTACAAAACAAGAGATTGGAGACATCAAAATTTTGGACGAATTTTTTAAGAATTTTCAAATTTTCAGATAGGAGGTTCCATATAAGGTCAAAAACTACATACTCAGATCTTCACCAAACTTTGCAGGGATACATTGGATATCAAGACACGTGGAAAAAACGTACAAAACAAGAGATTGGAGACATCAAGATTTTGGACGAATTTTTTAAGAATTTTCAAATTTTCAGATGGGAGGTTCAATATAAGGTCAAAAACTACATACTCAGATCTTCACCAAACTTTGCAGGGATACATTGGATGTCAAGACACGTGGAAAAAACGTACAAAACAAGAGATTGGAGACATCAAGATTTTGGACGAATTTTTTAAGAATTTTCAAATTTTCAGATAGGAGGTTCCATATAAGGTCAAAAACTACATACTCAGATCTTCACCAAACTTTGCAGGGATACATTGGATATCAAGACACGTGGAAAAAACGTACAAAACAAGAGATTGGAGACATCAAGATTTTGGACGAATTTTTTAAGAATTTTCAAATTTTCAGATAGGAGGTTCCAGATAAGGTCAAAAACTACATACTCAGATCTTCACCAAACTTTGCAGGGATACATTGGATGTCAAGACACGTGGAAAAAACGTACAAAACAAGAGATTGGGGTCATCAAGATTTTGGACGGATTTTTTAGGAATTTTCAAATTTTCAGATGGGAGGTTCCAGATAAGGTCAAAAACTACATACTCAGATCTTCACCAAACATTGCAGGGATACATTGGATGTCAAGACACGTGGAAAAAACGTACAAAACAAGAGATTGGAGACATCAAAATTTTGGACGAATTTTTTAAGAATTTTCAAATTTTCAGATAGGAGGTTCCAGATGAGGTCAAAAACTACATACTCAGATCTTCACCAAACTTTTCAGGAATACTTTGCATGTCAAGACACGTGGAAAAAACGTACAAAACAAGAGATCGGAGACATCAAGATTTTCGACGAATTTTTTAAGAATTTTCAAATTTTCAGATGGGAGGTTCCAGATAAGGTCAAAAACGACATACTCAGATCTTCACCAAACTTTGCATGGATACATTGGATGTCAAGACACGTGGAAAAAACATACAAAACATAGGATTGGTGACATCAAGATTTTGGACGAATTTTTTAAGAATTTTCAAATTTTCAGATGGGAGGTTCCAGATAAGGTCAAAAACGACATACTCAGATCTTCACCAAACTTTGCAGGGATCCATTGGAGGTCGAGACACGTGGAAAAACCGTACAAAACAAGAGATTGGAGACATCAAGATTTTAGACGAATTTTTTAAGAATTTTCAAATTTTCAGATAGGAGGTTCCATATAAGGTCAAAAACTACATACTCAGATCTTCACCAAACTTTGCAGGAATACATTGGATGTCAAGACACGTGGAAAAAACGTACAAAACAAGAGATTGGAGACATCAAGATTTTGGACGATTTTTTTAAAAATTTTCAAATTTTCAGAAATGCGGTTCCAGATAAGGTCAAAAACTACATACTCAGATCTTCACCAAACTTTGCAGGGATACATTGGATGTCAAGACACGTGGAAAAAACGTACAAAACAAGAGATTCGGGTCAACAAGATTTTGCACGGATTTTTTAGGAATTTTCAAATTTTCAGATGGGAGGTTCCAGATAAGGTCAAAAACTACATACTCAGATCTTCACCAAACTCTGCAGGGATACATTGTATGTCAAGACACGTGCAAAAAACCTACAAAACATAGGATTGGGGACATCAAGATTTTGTTAAATTCTTTTAAGAATTTTCAAATTTTCAGATAGGAGGTTCCATATAAGGTCAAAAACTACATACTCAGATCTTCACCAAACATTGCAGGGATACATTGGATGTCAAGACACGTGGAAAGAACGTACAAAACAAGAGATTGGAGACATCAAGATTTTGGACGAATTTTTTAAGAATTTTCAAATTTTCAGATAGGAGGCTCCATATAAGGTCAAAAACTACATACTCAGATCTTCACCAAACATTGCAGGGATACATTGGATGTCAAGACACGTGGAAAAAACGTACAAAACAAGAGATTGGAGACATCAAGATTTTGGACGAATTTTTTAAGAATTTTCAAATTTTCAGATAGGAGGTTCCAGATAAGGTCAAAAACTACATACTCAGATCTTCACCAAACGTTGCAGGGATACTTTGCATGTCAAGACACGTGGAAAAAACGTACAAAACAAGAGATCGGAGACATCAAGATTTTCGACGAATTTTTTAAGAATTTTCAAATTTTCAGATGGGAGGTTCCAGATAAGGTCAAAAACGACATACTCAGATCTTCACCAAACTTTGCATGGATACATTGGATGTCAAGACACGTGGAAAAAACATACAAAACATAGGATTGGTGACATCAAGATTTTGGACGAATTTTTTAAGAATTTTCAAATTTTCAGATAGGAGGTTCCATATAAGGTCAAAAACTACATACTCAGATCTTCACCAAACTTTGCAGGGATACATTGGAGGTCGAGACACGTGGAAAAAAAGTACAAAACAAGAGATTGGGGTCATCAAGATTTTGGACGGATTTTTTAGGAATTTTCAAATTTTCAGATGGGAGGTTCCAGATAAGGTCAAAAACTACATACTCAGATCTTCACCAAACATTGCAGGGATACATTGGATGTCAAGACACGTGGAAAAAACGTACAAAACAAGAGATTGGAGACATCAAGATTTTGGACGAATTTTTTAAGAATTTTCAAATTTTCAGATAGGAGGTTCCAGATGAGGTCAAAAACTACATACTCAGATCTTCACCAAACTTTGCAGGAATACTTTGCATGTCAAGACACGTGGAAAAAACGTACAAAACAAGAGATTGGAGACATCAAGATTTTCGACGAATTTTTTAAGAATTTTCAAATTTTCAGATGGGAGGTTCCAGATAAGGTCAAAAACGACATACTCAGATCTTCACCAAACTTTGCAGGGATCCATTGGAGGTCGAGACACGTGGAAAAAACGTACAAAACAAGAGATTGGAGACATCAAGATTTTCGACGAATTTTTTAAGAATTTTCAAATTTTCAGATGGGAGGTTCCAGATAAGGTCAAAAACGACATACTCAGATCTTCACCAAACTTTGCATGGATACATTGGATGTCAAGACACGTGGAAAAAACATACAAAACATAGGATTGGTGACATCAAGATTTTGGACGAATTTTTTAAGAATTTTCAAATTTTCAGATAGGAGGTTCCATATAAGGTCAAAAACTACATACTCAGATCTTCACCAAACATTGCAGGGATACATTGGATGTCAAGACACGTGGAAAGAACGTACAAAACAAGAGATTGGAGACATCAAGATTTTGGACGAATTTTTTAAGAATTTTCAAATTTTCAGATAGGAGGCTCCATATAAGGTCAAAAACTACATACTCAGATCTTCACCAAACATTGCAGGGATACATTGGATGTCAAGACACGTGGAAAAAACGTACAAAACAAGAGATTGGAGACATCAAGATTTTGGACGAATTTTTTAAGAATTTTCAAATTTTCAGATAGGAGGTTCAGATAAGGTCAAAAACTACATACTCAGATCTTCACCAAACGTTGCAGGGATACTTTGCATGTCAAGACACGTGGAAAAAACGTACAAAACAAGAGATCGGAGACATCAAGATTTTCGACGAATTTTTTAAGAATTTTCAAATTTTCAGATGGGAGGTTCCAGATAAGGTCAAAAACGACATACTCAGATCTTCACCAAACTTTGCATGGATACATTGGATGTCAAGACACGTGGAAAAAACATACAAAACATAGGATTGGTGACATCAAGATTTTGGACGAATTTTTTAAGAATTTTCAAATTTTCAGATAGGAGGTTCCATATAAGGTCAAAAACTACATACTCAGATCTTCACCAAACTTTGCAGGGATACATTGGAGGTCGAGACACGTGGAAAAAAAGTACAAAACAAGAGATTGGGGTCATCAAGATTTTGGACGGATTTTTTAGGAATTTTCAAATTTTCAGATGGGAGGTTCCAGATAAGGTCAAAAACTACATACTCAGATCTTCACCAAACATTGCAGGGATACATTGGATGTCAAGACACGTGGAAAAAACGTACAAAACAAGAGATTGGAGACATCAAGATTTTGGACGAATTTTTTAAGAATTTTCAAATTTTCAGATAGGAGGTTCCAGATGAGGTCAAAAACTACATACTCAGATCTTCACCAAACTTTGCAGGAATACTTTGCATGTCAAGACACGTGGAAAAAACGTACAAAACAAGAGATCGGAGACATCAAGATTTTCGACGAATTTTTTAAGAATTTTCAAATTTTCAGATGGGAGGTTCCAGATAAGGTCAAAAACGACATACTCAGATCTTCACCAAACTTTGCAGGGATCCATTGGAGGTCGAGACACGTGGAAAAAACGTACAAAACAAGAGATTGGAGACATCAAGATTTTCGACGAATTTTTTAAGAATTTTCAAATTTTCAGATGGGAGGTTCCAGATAAGGTCAAAAACGACATACTCAGATCTTCACCAAACTTTGCAGGAATACTTTGCATGTCAAGACACGTGGAAAAAACGTACAAAACAAGAGATCGGAGACATCAAGATTTTCGACGAATTTTTTAAGAATTTTCAAATTTTCAGATGGGAGGTTCCAGATAAGGTCAAAAACGACATACTCAGATCTTCACCAAACTTTGCAGGGATCCATTGGAGGTCGAGACACGTGGAAAAAAAGTACAAAACAAGAGATTGGGGTCATCAAGATTTTGGACGGATTTTTTAGGAATTTTCAAATTTTCAGATGGGAGGTTCCAGATAAGGTCAAAAACTACATACTCAGATCTTCACCAAACATTGCAGGGATACATTGGATGTCAAGACACGTGGAAAAAACGTACAAAACAAGAGATTGGAGACATCAAGATTTTGGACGAATTTTTTAAGAATTTTCAAATTTTCAGATAGGAGGTTCCAGATGAGGTCAAAAACTACATACTCAGATCTTCACCAAACTTTGCAGGAATACTTTGCATGTCAAGACACGTGGAAAAAACGTACAAAACAAGAGATCGGAGACATCAAGATTTTCGACGAATTTTTTAAGAATTTTCAAATTTTCAGATGGGAGGTTCCAGATAAGGTCAAAAACGACATACTCAGATCTTCACCAAACTTTGCAGGGATCCATTGGAGGTCGAGACACGTGGAAAAAACGTACAAAACAAGAGATTGGAGA
Organism: Lepisma saccharinum; assembly: GCF_977018435.1. Classification (NCBI taxonomy): domain Eukaryota; kingdom Metazoa; phylum Arthropoda; class Insecta; order Zygentoma; family Lepismatidae; genus Lepisma; species Lepisma saccharinum. Next base: position 1,461,455 of record NW_028142921.1, on the reverse strand, counting down.
CATCAAGATTTTGGACGAATTTTTTAAGAATTTTCAAATTTTCAGATAGGAGGTTCCATATAAGGTCAAAAACTACATACTCAGATCTTCACCAAACTTTGCAGGGATACATTGGATGTCAAGACACGTGGAAAAAACGTACAAAACAAAAGATTGGAGACATCAAGATTTTCGACGAATTTTTTAAGAATTTTCAAATTTTCAGATAGGAGGTTCCAGATAAGGTCAAAAACTACATACTCAGATCTTCACCAAACTTTGCAGGGATACATTATGTGTCAAGACACGTGGAAAAAACGTACAAAACAAAAGATTGGAGACATCAAGATTTTGGTCGAATTTTTTAAGAATTTTCAAATTTTCAGATGGGAGGTTCCAGATGAGGTCAAAAACTACATACTCAGATCTTCACCAAACTTTGCAGGGATCCATTGGAGGTCGAGACACGTGGAAAAAACGTACAAAACAAGAGATTGGAGACATCAAGATTTTGGACGAATTTTTTAAGAATTTTCAAATTTTCAGATAGGAGGTTCCATATAAGGTCAAAAACTACATACTCAGATCTTCACCAAACTTTGCAGGGATACATTGGATATCAAGACACGTGGAAAAAACGTACAAAACAAGAGATTGGAGACATCAAGATTTTGGACGAATTTTTTAAGAATTTTCAAATTTTCAGATGGGAGGTTCAATATAAGGTCAAAAACTACATACTCAGATCTTCACCAAACTTTGCAGGGATACATTGGATGTCAAGACACGTGGAAAAAACGTACAAAACAAGAGATTGGGGTCATCAAGATTTTGGACGGATTTTTTAGGAATTTTCAAATTTTCAGATGGGAGGTTCCAGATAAGGTCAAAAACTACATACTCAGATCTTCACCAAACATTGCAGGGATACATTGGATGTCAAGACACGTGGAAAAAACGTACAAAACAAGAGATTGGAGACATCAAAATTTTGGACGAATTTTTTAAGAATTTTCAAATTTTCAGATAGGAGGTTCCATATAAGGTCAAAAACTACATACTCAGATCTTCACCAAACTTTGCAGGGATACATTGGATATCAAGACACGTGGAAAAAACGTACAAAACAAGAGATTGGAGACATCAAGATTTTGGACGAATTTTTTAAGAATTTTCAAATTTTCAGATGGGAGGTTCAATATAAGGTCAAAAACTACATACTCAGATCTTCACCAAACTTTGCAGGGATACATTGGATGTCAAGACACGTGGAAAAAACGTACAAAACAAGAGATTGGAGACATCAAGATTTTGGACGAATTTTTTAAGAATTTTCAAATTTTCAGATAGAAGGTTCCATATAAGGTCAAAAACTACATACTCAGATCTTCACCAAACTTTGCAGGGATACATTGGATATCAAGACACGTGGAAAAAACGTACAAAACAAGAGATTGGAGACATCAAGATTTTGGACGAATTTTTTAAGAATTTTCAAATTTTCAGATAGGAGGTTCCAGATAAGGTCAAAAACTACATACTCAGATCTTCACCAAACTTTGCAGGGATACATTGGATGTCAAGACACGTGGAAAAAACGTACAAAACAAGAGATTGGGGTCATCAAGATTTTGGACGGATTTTTTAGGAATTTTCAAATTTTCAGATGGGAGGTTCCAGATAAGGTCAAAAACTACATACTCAGATCTTCACCAAACATTGCAGGGATATATTGGATGTCAAGACACGTGGAAAAAACGTACAAAACAAGAGATTGGAGACATCAAAATTTTGGACGAATTTTTTAAGAATTTTCAAATTTTCAGATGCGAGGTTCCAGATAAGGTCAAAAACGACATACTCAGATCTTCACCAAACTTTGCATGGATACATTGGATGTCAAGACACGTGGAAAAAACATACAAAACATAGGATTGGTGACATCAAGATTTTGGACGAATTTTTTAAGAATTTTCAAATTTTCAGATAGGAGGTTCCATATAAGGTCAAAAACTACATACTCAGATCTTCACCAAACTTTGCAGGGATACATTGGAGGTCGAGACACGTGGAAAAAAAGTACAAAACAAGAGATTGGGGTCATCAAGATTTTGGACGGATTTTTTAGGAATTTTCAAATTTTCAGATGGGAGGTTCCAGATAAGGTCAAAAACTACATACTCAGATCTTCACCAAACATTGCAGGGATACATTGGATGTCAAGACACGTGGAAAAAACGTACAAAACAAGAGATTGGAGACATCAAGATTTTGGACGAATTTTTTAAGAATTTTCAAATTTTCAGATAGGAGGTTCCAGATGAGGTCAAAAACTACATACTCAGATCTTCACCAAACTTTGCAGGAATACTTTGCATGTCAAGACACGTGGAAAAAACGTACAAAACAAGAGATCGGAGACATCAAGATTTTCGACGAATTTTTTAAGAATTTTCAAATTTTCAGATGGGAGGTTCCAGATAAGGTCAAAAACGACATACTCAGATCTTCACCAAACTTTGCAGGGATCCATTGGAGGTCGAGACACGTGGAAAAAACGTACAAAACAAGAGATTGGAGACATCAAGATTTTGGACGAATTTTTTAAGAATTTTCAAATTTTCAGATAGGAGGTTCCATATAAGATCAAAAACTACATACTCAGATCTTCGCCAAACTTTGCAGGGATACATTGGATGTCAAGACACGTGGAAAAAACGTACAAAACAAGAGATTGGAGACATCAAGATTTTCGACGAATTTTTTAAGAATTTTCAAATTTTCAGAAAGGATGTTCCAGATAAGGTCAAAAACGACATACTCAGATCTTCACCAAACATTGCAGGGATACATTGGATGTCAAGACACGTGGAAAAAACGTACAAAACAAGAGATTGGAGACATCAAGATTTTGGACGAATTTTTTAAGAATTTTCAAATTTTCAGATAGGAGGTTCCAGATGAGGTCAAAAACTACATACTCAGATCTTCACCAAACTTTGCAGGAATACTTTGCATGTCAAGACACGTGGAAAAAACGTACAAAACAAGAGATCGGAGACATCAAGATTTTCGACGAATTTTTTAAGAATTTTCAAATTTTCAGATGGGAAGTTCCAGATAAGGTCAAAAACGACATACTCAGATCTTCACCAAACTTTGCAGGGATCCATTGGAGGTCGAGACACGTGGAAAAAACGTACAAAACAAGAGATTGGAGACATCAAGATTTTGGACGAATTTTTTAAGAATTTTCAAATTTTCAGATAGGAGGTTCCATATAAGATCAAAAACTACATACTCAGATCTTCGCCAAACTTTGCAGGGATACATTGGATGTCAAGACACGTGGAAAAAACGTACAAAACAAGAGATTGGAGACATCAAGATTTTCGACGAATTTTTTAAGAATTTTCAAATTTTCAGAAAGGATGTTCCAGATAAGGTCAAAAACGACATACTCAGATCTTCACCAAACTTTGCAGGGATCCATTGGAGGTCGAGACACGTGGAAAAAACGTACAAAACAAGAGATTGGAGACATCAAGATTTTCGACGAATTTTTGAAGAATTTTCAAATTTTCAGATAGGAGGTTCCAGATAAGGTCAAAAACTACATACTCAGATCTTCACCAAACGTTGCAGGAATACTTTGCATGTCAAGACACGTGGAAAAAACGTACAAAACAAAAGATTGGAGACATCAAGATTTTCGACGAATTTTTTAAGAATTTTCAAATTTTCAGATGGGAGGTTCCAGATAAGGTCAAAAACGACATACTCAGATCTTCACCAAACTTTGCATGGATACATTGGATGTCAAGACAAGTGGAAAAAACGTACAAAACAAGAGATTGGAGACATCAAGATTTTGGACGAATTTTTTAAGAATTTTCAAATTTTCAGATGGGAGGTTCAATATAAGGTCAAAAACTACATACTCAGATCTTCACCAAACTTTGCAGGGATACTTTGGATGTCAAGACACGTGGAAAAAACGTACAAAACAAGAGATTGGGGTCATCAAGATTTTGGACGAATTTTTTAAGAATTTTCAAATTTTCAGATGGGAGGTTCAATATAAGGTCAAAAACTACATACTCAGATCTTCACCAAACTTTGCATGGATACATTGGATGTCAAGACACGTGGAAAAAACATACAAAACATAGGATTCGGAACATCAAGATTTTGGTCGAATTTTTTAAGAATTTTCAAATTTTCAGATAGGAGGTTCCATATAAGGTCAAAAACTACATACTCAGATCTTCACCAAACATTGCAGGAATACATTGGATGTCAAGACACGTGGAAAAAACGTACAAAACAAGAGATTGGGGTCATCAAGATTTTGCACGGATTTTTTAGGAATTTTCAAATTTTCAGATGGGAGGTTCCAGATAAGGTCAAAAACTACATACTCAGATCTTCACCAAACTTTGCAGGGATACATTGGATGTCAAGACACGTGGAAAAAACGTACAAAACAAGAGATTGGAGACATCAAGATTTTGGACGAATTTTTTAAGAATTTTCAAATTTTCAGATAGGAGGTTCCATATAAGGTCAAAAACTACATACTCAGATCTTCACCAAACTTTGCATGGATACATTATGTGTCAAGACACGTGGAAAAAACGTACAAAACAAAAGATTGGAGACATCAAGATTTTGGTCGAATTTTTTAAGAATTTTCAAATTTTCAGATGGGAGGTTCCAGATAAGGTCAAAAACTACATACTCAGATCTTCACCAAACTTTGCAGGGATACATTGGATGTCAAGACACGTGGAAAAAACGTACAAAACAAGAGATTGGAGACATCAAGATTTTGGACGAATTTTTTAAGAATTTTCAAATTTTCAGAAAGGATGTTCCAGATAAGGTCAAAAACTACATACTCAGATCTTCACCAAACTTTGCAGGGATACATTGGATGTCAAGACACGTGGAAAAAACGTACAAAACAAGAGATTGGAGACATCAAGATTTTGGACGAATTTTTTAAGAATTTTCAAATTTTCAGAAAGGAGGTTCCATATAAGGTCAAAAACTACATACTCAGATCTTCACCAAACTTTGCAGGGATACATTGGATGTCAAGACACGTGGAAAAAACGTACAAAACAAGAGATTGGAGACATCAAGATTTTCGACGAATTTTTTAAGAATTTTCAAATTTTCAGAAAGGATGTTCCAGATAAGGTCAAAAACGACATACTCAGATCTTCACCAAACTTTGCAGGGATACATTGGAGGTCGAGACACGTGGAAAAAACGTACAAAACAAGAGATTGGAGACATCAAGATTTTGGACGAATTTTTGAAGAATTTTCAAATTTTCTGATAGGAGGCCCCAGATAAGGTCAAAAACTACATACTCAGATCTCCACCAAACATTGCAGGGATACATTGGATGTCAAGACACGTGGAAAAAACGTACAAAACAAGAGATTGGAGACATCAAGATTTTCGACGAATTTTTGAAGAATTTTCAAATTTTCAGATGGGAGGTTCCAGATAAGGTCAAAAACGACATACTCAGATCTTCACCAAACTTTGCAGGGATACATTGGATATCAAGACACGTGGAAAAAACGTACAAAACAAGAGATTGGAGACATCAAGATTTTCGACGAATTTTTTAAGAATTTTCAAATTTTCAGATAGGAGGTTCCAGATAAGGTCAAAAACTACATACTCAGATCTTCACCAAACTTTGCATGGATACATTGGATGTCAAGACACGTGGAAAAAACGTACAAAACAAGAGATTGGAGACATCAAGATTTTGGACGAATTTTTTAAGAATTCTCAAATTTTCAGAAAGGAGGTTCCATATAAGGTCAAAAACTACATACTCAGATCTTCACCAAACTTTGCAGGGATACTTTGGATGTCAAGACACGTGGAAAAAACGTACAAAACAAGAGATTGGGGTCATCAAGATTTTGGACGAATTTTTTAAGAATTTTCAAATTTTCAGATGGGAGGTTCAATATAAGGTCAAAAACTACATACTCAGATCTTCACCAAACTTTGCAGGGATACATTGGATGTCAAGACACGTGGAAAAAACGTACAAAAAAGAGATTGGAGACATCAAGATTTTGGACGAATTTTTTAACAATTTTCAAATTTTCAGAAAGGATGTTCCAGATAAGGTCAAAAACGACATACTCAGATCTTCACCAAACTTTGCATGGATACATTGGATGTCAAGACACGTGGAAAAAACGTACAAAACAAGAGATTGGGGTCATCAAGATTTTGCACGGATTTTTTAGGAATTTTCAAATTTTCAGATGGGAGGTTCCAGATAAGGTCAAAAACTACATACTCAGATCTTCACCAAACTTTGCAGGGATACATTGGATGTCAAGACACGTGGAAAAAACGTACAAAACAAGAGATTGGAGACATCAAGATTTTGGACGAATTTTTTAAGAATTTTCAAATTTTCAGATAGGAGGTTCCATATAAGGTCAAAAACTACATACTCAGATCTTCACCAAACTTTGCATGGATACATTATGTGTCAAGACACGTGGAAAAAACGTACAAAACAAAAGATTGGAGACATCAAGATTTTGGTCGAATTTTTTAAGAATTTTCAAAATTTCAGATGGGAGGTTCCAGATAAGGTCAAAAACTACATACTCAGATCTTCAACAAACTTTGCAGGGATACATTGGATGTCAAGACACGTGGAAAAAACGTACAAAAAAGAGATTGGAGACATCAAGATTTTGGACGAATTTTTTAACAATTTTCAAATTTTCAGAAAGGATGTTCCAGATATGGTCAAAAACGACATACTCAGATCTTCACCAAACTTTGCAGGGATACATTGGATATCAAGACACGTGGAAAAAACGTACAAAACAAGAGATTGGAGACATCAAGATTTTCGACGAATTTTTTAAGAATTTTCAAATTTTCAGATAGGAGGTTCCAGATAAGGTCAAAAACTACATACTCAGATCTTCACCAAACTTTGCATGGATACATTGGATGTCAAGACACGTGGAAAAAACGTACAAAACAAGAGATTGGAGACATCAAGATTTTGGACGAATTTTTTAAGAATTCTCAAATTTTCAGAAAGGAGGTTCCATATAAGGTCAAAAACTACATACTCAGATCTTCACCAAACTTAGCAGGGATACTTTGGATGTCAAGACACGTGGAAAAAACGTACAAAACAAGAGATTGGGGTCATCAAGATTTTGGACGAATTTTTTAAGAATTTTCAAATTTTCAGATGGGAGGTTCAATATAAGGTCAAAAACTACATACTCAGATCTTCACCAAACTTTGCAGGGATACATTGGATGTCAAGACACGTGGAAAAAACATCCAAAACATAGGATTCGGAACATCAAGATTTTGGTCGAATTTTTTAAGAATTTTCAAATTTTCAGATAGGAGGTTCCATATAAGGTCAAAAACTACATACTCAGATCTTCACCAAACATTGCAGGAATACATTGGATGTCAAGACACGTGGAAAAAACGTACAAAACAAGAGATTGGGGTCATCAAGATTTTGCACGGATTTTTTAGGAATTTTCAAATTTTCAGATGGGAGGTTCCAGATAAGGTCAAAAACTACATACTCAGATCTTCACCAAACTTTGCAGGGATACATTGGATGTCAAGACACGTGGAAAAAACGTACAAAACAAGAGATTGGAGACATCAAGATTTTGGACGAATTTTTTAAGAATTTTCAAATTTTCAGATAGGAGGTTCCATATAAGGTCAAAAACTACATACTCAGATCTTCACCAAACTTTGCATGGATACATTATGTGTCAAGACACGTGGAAAAAACGTACAAAACAAAAGATTGGAGACATCAAGATTTTGGTCGAATTTTTTAAGAATTTTCAAATTTTCAGATGGGAGGTTCCAGATGAGGTCAAAAACTACATACTCAGATCTTCACCAAACTTTGCAGGGATCCATTGGATGTCAAGACACGTGGAAAAAACGTACAAAAAAGAGATTGGAGACATCAAGATTTTGGACGAATTTTTTAACAATTTTCAAATTTTCAGAAAGGATGTTCCAGATAAGATCAAAAACGACATACTCAGATCTTCACCAAACTTTGCAGGGATACATTGGATATCAAGACACGTGGAAAAAACGTACAAAACAAGAGATTGGAGACATCAAGATTTTGGACGAATTTTTTAAGAATTTTCAAATTTTCAGATAGGAGGTTCCAGATAAGGTCAAAAACTACATACTCAGATCTTCACCAAACTTTGCAGGGATACATTGGATGTCAAGACACGTGGAAAAAACGTACAAAACAAGAGATTGGGGTCATCAAGATTTTGGACGGATTTTTTAGGAATTTTCAAATTTTCAGATGGGAGGTTCCAGATAAGGTCAAAAACTACATACTCAGATCTTCACCAAACATTGCAGGGATACATTGGATGTCAAGACACGTGGAAAAAACGTACAAAACAAGAGATTGGAGACATCAAAATTTTGGACGAATTTTTTAAGAATTTTCAAATTTTCAGATAGGAGGTTCCAGATGAGGTCAAAAACTACATACTCAGATCTTCACCAAACTTTGCAGGAATACTTTGCATGTCAAGACACGTGGAAAAAACGTACAAAACAAGAGATCGGAGACATCAAGATTTTCGACGAATTTTTTAAGAATTTTCAAATTTTCAGATGGGAGGTTCCAGATAAGGTCAAAAACGACATACTCAGATCTTCACCAAACTTTGCATGGATACATTGGATGTCAAGACACGTGGAAAAAACATACAAAACATAGGATTGGTGACATCAAGATTTTGGACGAATTTTTTAAGAATTTTCAAATTTTCAGATAGGAGGTTCCATATAAGGTCAAAAACTACATACTCAGATCTTCACCAAACTTTGCAGGGATACATTGGAGGTCGAGACACGTGGAAAAAAGTACAAAACAAGAGATTGGGGTCATCAAGATTTTGGACGGATTTTTTAGGAATTTTCAAATTTTCAGATGGGAGGTTCCAGATAAGGTCAAAAACTACATACTCAGATCTTCACCAAACATTGCAGGGATACATTGGATGTCAAGACACGTGGAAAAAACGTACAAAACAAGAGATTGGAGACATCAAGATTTTGGACGAATTTTTTAAGAATTTTCAAATTTTCAGATAGGAGGTTCCAGATGAGGTCAAAAACTACATACTCAGATCTTCACCAAACTTTGCAGGAATACTTTGCATGTCAAGACACGTGGAAAAAACGTACAAAACAAGAGATCGGAGACATCAAGATTTTCGACGAATTTTTTAAGAATTTTCAAATTTTCAGATGGGAGGTTCCAGATAAGGTCAAAAACGACATACTCAGATCTTCACCAAACTTTGCATTGATCCATTGGAGGTCGAGACACGTAGAAAAAACGTACAAAACAAGAGATTGGAGACATCAAGATTTTGGACGAATTTTTTAAGAATTTTCAAATTTTCAGATAGGAGGTTCCATATAAGGTCAAAAACTACATACTCAGATCTTCACCAAACTTTGCAGGGATACATTGGATGTCAAGACACGTGGAAAAAACGTACAAAACAAGAGATTGGAGACATCAAGATTTTCGACGAATTTTTTAAGAATTTTCAAATTTTCAGATAGGAGGTTCCATATAAGGTCAAAAACTACATACTCAGATCTTCACCAAACTTTGCATGGATACATTATGTGTCAAGACACGTGGAAAAAACGTACAAAACAAAAGATTGGAGACATCAAGATTTTGGTCGAATTTTTTAAGAATTTTCAAATTTTCAGATGGGAGGTTCCAGATAAGGTCAAAAACTACATACTCAGATCTTCACCAAACTTTGCAGGGATACATTGGATGTCAAGACACGTGGAAAAAACGTACAAAAAAGAGATTGGAGACATCAAGATTTTGGACGAATTTTTTAACAATTTTCAAATTTTCAGAAAGGATGTTCCAGATAAGGTCAAAAACTACATACTCAGATCTTCACCAAACTTTGCAGGGATACATTGGATGTCAAGACACGTGGAAAAAACGTACAAAACAAGAGATTGGAGACATCAAGATTTTGGACGAATTTTTTAAGAATTTTCAAATTTTCAGAAAGGAGGTTCCATATAAGGTCAAAAACTACATACTCAGATCTTCACCAAACTTTGCAGGGATACATTGGATGTCAAGACACGTGGAAAAAACGTACAAAACAAGAGATTGGAGACATCAAGATTTTCGACGAATTTTTTAAGAATTTTCAAATTTTCAGAAAGGATGTTCCAGATAAGGTCAAAAACGACATACTCAGATCTTCACCAAACTTTGCAGGGATACATTGGAGGTCAAGACACGTGGAAAAAACGTACAAAACAAGAGATTGGAGACATCAAGATTTTGGACGAATTTTTGAAGAATTTTCAAATTTTCTGATAGGAGGCCCCAGATAAGGTCAAAAACTACATACTCAGATCTCCACCAAACATTGCAGGGATACATTGGATGTCAAGACACGTGGAAAAAACGTACAAAACAAGAGATTGGAGACATCAAGATTTTCGACGAATTTTTGAAGAATTTTCAAATTTTCAGATGGGAGGTTCCAGATAAGGTCAAAAACTACATACTCAGATCTTCACCAAACTTTGCAGGGATACATTGGATGTCAAGACACGTGGAAAAAACGTACAAAAAAGAGATTGGAGACATCAAGATTTTGGACGAATTTTTTAACAATTTTCAAATTTTCAGAAAGGATGTTCCAGATAAGGTCAAAAACGACATACTCAGATCTTCACCAAACTTTGCATGGATACATTGGATGTCAAGACACGTGGAAAAAACGTACAAAACAAGAGATTGGGGTCATCAAGATTTTGCACGGATTTTTTAGGAATTTTCAAATTTTCAGATGGGAGGTTCCAGATAAGGTCAAAAACTACATACTCAGATCTTCACCAAACTTTGCAGGGACACATTGGATGTCAAGACACGTGGAAAAAACGTACAAAACAAGAGATTGGAGACATCAAGATTTTGGACGAATTTTTTAAGAATTTTCAAATTTTCAGATAGGAGGTTCCATATAAGGTCAAAAACTACATACTCAGATCTTCACCAAACTTTGCATGGATACATTATGTGTCAAGACACGTGGAAAAAACGTACAAAACAAAAGATTGGAGACATCAAGATTTTGGTCGAATTTTTTAAGAATTTTCAAATTTTCAGATGGGAGGTTCCAGATAAGGTCAAAAACTACATACTCAGATCTTCAACAAACTTTGCAGGGATACATTGGATGTCAAGACACGTGGAAAAAACGTACAAAAAAGAGATTGGAGACATCAAGATTTTGGACGAATTTTTTAACAATTTTCAAATTTTCAGAAAGGATGTTCCAGATAAGGTCAAAAACGACATACTCAGATCTTCACCAAACTTTGCAGGGATACATTGGATATCAAGACACGTGGAAAAAACGTACAAAACAAGAGATTGGAGACATCAAGATTTTCGACGAATTTTTTAAGAATTTTCAAATTTTCAGATAGGAGGTTCCAGATAAGGTCAAAAACTACATACTCAGATCTTCACCAAACGTTGCAGGGATACTTTGCATGTCAAGACACGTGGAAAAAACGTACAAAACAAAAGATTGGAGACATCAAGATTTTCGACGAATTTTTTAAGAATTTTCAAATTTTCAGATGGGAGGTTCCAGATAAGGTCAAAAACGACATACTCAGATCTTCACCAAACTTTGCATGGATACATTGGATGTCAAGACACGTGGAAAAAACGTACAAAACAAGAGATTGGAGACATCAAGATTTTGGACGAATTTTTTAAGAATTCTCAAATTTTCAGAAAGGAGGTTCCATATAAGGTCAAAAACTACATACTCAGATCTTCACCAAACTTTGCAGGGATACTTTGGATGTCAAGACACGTGGAAAAAACGTACAAAACAAGAGATTGGGGTCATCAAGATTTTGGACGAATTTTTTAAGAATTTTCAAATTTTCAGATGGGAGGTTCCAGATAAGGTCAAAAACGACATACTCAGATCTTCACCAAACTTTGCAGGGATACATTGGATATCAAGACACGTGGAAAAAACGTACAAAACAAGAGATTGGAGACATCAAGATTTTGGACGAATTTTTTAAGAATTTTCAAATTTTCAGATAGGAGGTTCCAGATAAGGTCAAAAACTACATACTCAGATCTTCACCAAACTTTGCAGGGATACATTGGATGTCAAGACACGTGGAAAAAACGTACAAAACAAGAGATTGGGGTCATCAAGATTTTGAACGGATTTTTTAGGAATTTTCAAATTTTCAGATGGGAGGTTCCAGATAAGGTCAAAAACTACATACTCAGATCTTCACCAAACATTGCAGGGATACATTGGATGTCAAGACACGTGGAAAAAACGTACAAAACAAGAGATTGGAGACATCAAAATTTTGGACGAATTTTTTAAGAATTTTCAAATTTTCAGATAGGAGGTTCCAGATGAGGTCAAAAACTACATACTCAGATCTTCACCAAACTTTGCAGGAATACTTTGCATGTCAAGACACGTGGAAAAAACGTACAAAACAAGAGATCGGAGACATCAAGATTTTCGACGAATTTTTTAAGAATTTTCAAATTTTCAGATGGGAGGTTCCAGATAAGGTCAAAAACGACATACTCAGATCTTCACCAAACTTTGCATGGATACATTGGATGTCAAGACACGTGGAAAAAACATACAAAACATAGGATTGGTGACATCAAGATTTTGGACGAATTTTTTAAGAATTTTCAAATTTTCAGATAGGAGGTTCCATATAAGGTCAAAAACTACATACTCAGATCTTCACCAAACTTTGCAGGGATACATTGGAGGTCGAGACACGTGGAAAAAAAGTACAAAACAAGAGATTGGGGTCATCAAGATTTTGGACGGATTTTTTAGGAATTTTCAAATTTTCAGATGGGAGGTTCCAGATGAGGTCAAAAACTACATACTCAGATCTTCACCAAACATTGCAGGGATACATTGGATGTCAAGACACGTGGAAAAAACGTACAAAACAAGAGATTGGAGACATCAAGATTTTGGACGAATTTTTTAAGAATTTTCAAATTTTCAGATAGGAGGTTCCAGATGAGGTCAAAAACTACATACTCAGATCTTCACCAAACTTTGCAGGAATACTTTGCATGTCAAGACACGTGGAAAAAACGTACAAAACAAGAGATCGGAGACATCAAGATTTTCGACGAATTTTTTAAGAATTTTCAAATTTTCAGATGGGAGGTTCCAGATAAGGTCAAAAACGACATACTCAGATCTTCACCAAACTTTGCAGGGATCCATTGGAGGTCGAGACACGTGGAAAAAACGTACAAAACAAGAGATTGGAGACATCAAGATTTTGGACGAATTTTTTAAGAATTTTCAAATTTTCAGATAGGAGGTTCCATATAAGGTCAAAAACTACATACTCAGATCTTCACCAAACTTTGCAGGGATACATTGGATGTCAAGACACGTGGAAAAAACGTACAAAACAAGAGATTGGAGACATCAAGATTTTCGACGAATTTTTTAAGAATTTTCAAATTTTCAGAAAGGATGTTCCAGATAAGGTCAAAAACGACATTATCAGATCTTCACCAAACTTTGCAGGGATCCATTGGAGGTCGAGACACGTGGAAAAAACGTACAAAACAAGAGATTGGAGACATCAAGATTTTGGACGAATTTTTGAAGAATTTTCAAATTTTCAGATAGGAGGTTCCAGATAAGGTCTCAAACTACATACTCAGATCTCCACCAAACATTGCAGGAATACATTGGATGTCAAGACACGTGGAAAAAACGTACAAAACAAGAGATTGGAGACATCAAGATTTTCTACGAATTTTTGAAGAATTTTCAAATTTTCAGATAGGAGGTTCCAGATAAGGTCAAAAACTACATACTCAGATCTTCACCAAACGTTGCAGGGATACTTTGCATGTCAAGACACGTGGAAAAAACGTACAAAACAAAAGATTGGAGACATCAAGATTTTGGTCGAATTTTTTAAGAATTTTCAAATTTTCAGATGGGAGGTTCCAGATAAGGTCAAAAACGACATACTCAGATCTTCACCAAACTTTGCATGGATACATTGGATGTCAAGACACGTGGAAAAAACGTACAAAACAAGAGATTGGAGACATCAAGATTTTGGACGAATTTTTTAAGAATTTTCAAATTTTCAGATGGGAGGTTCAATATAAGGTCAAAAACTACATACTCAGATCTTCACCAAACTTTGCAGGGATACTTTGGATGTCAAGACACGTGGAAAAAACGTACAAAACAAGAGATTGGGGTCATCAAGATTTTGGACGAATTTTTAAAGAATTTTCAAATTTTCAGATGGGAGGTTCAATATAAGGTCAAAAACTACATACTCAGATCTTCACCAAACTTTGCATGGATACATTGGATGTCAAGACACGTGGAAAAAACATACAAAACATAGGATTCGGAACATCAAGATTTTGGTCGAATTTTTTAAGAATTTTCAAATTTTCAGATAGGAGGTTCCATATAAGGTCAAAAACTACATACTCAGATCTTCACCAAACATTGCAGGAATACATTGGATGTCAAGACACGTGGAAAAAACGTACAAAACAAGAGATTGGGGTCATCAAGATTTTGCACGGATTTTTTAGGAATTTTCAAATTTTCAGATGGGAGGTTCCAGATAAGGTCAAAAACTACATACTCAGATCTTCACCAAACTTTGCAGGGATACATTGGATGTCAAGACACGTGGAAAAAACGTACAAAACAAGAGATTGGAGACATCAAGATTTTGGACGAATTTTTTAAGAATTTTCAAATTTTCAGATAGGAGGTTCCATATAAGGTCAAAAACTACATACTCAGATCTTCACCAAACTTTGCATGGATACATTATGTGTCAAGACACGTGGAAAAAACGTACAAAACAAAAGATTGGAGACATCAAGATTTTGGTCGAATTTTTTAAGAATTTTCAAATTTTCAGATGGGAGGTTCCAGATAAGGTCAAAAACTACATACTCAGATCTTCACCAAACTTTGCAGGGATACATTGGATGTCAAGACACGTGGAAAAAACGTACAAAAAAGAGATTGGAGACATCAAGATTTTGGAAGAATTTTTTAACAATTTTCAAATTTTCAGAAAGGATGTTCCAGATAAGGTCAAAAACTACATACTCAGATCTTCCCCAAACTTTGCAGGGATACATTGGATGTCAAGACACGTGGAAAAAACGTACAAAACAAGAGATTGGAGACATCAAGATTATGGACGAATTTTTTAAGAATTTTCAAATTTTCAGAAAGGAGGTTCCATATAAGGTCAAAAACTACATACTCAGATCTTCACCAAACTTTGCAGGGATACATTGGATGTCAAGACACGTGGAAAAAACGTACAAAACAAGAGATTGGAGACATCAAGATTTTCGACGAATTTTTTAAGAATTTTCAAATTTTCAGAAAGGATGTTCCAGATAAGGTCAAAAACGACATACTCAGATCTTCACCAAACTTTGCAGGGATACATTGGAGGTCGAGACACGTGGAAAAAACGTACAAAACAAGAGATTGGAGACATCAAGATTTTGGACGAATTTTTGAAGAATTTTCAAATTTTCTGATAGGAGGTCCCAGATAAGGTCAAAAACTACATACTCAGATCTCCACCAAACATTGCAGGGATACATTGGATGTCAAGACACGTGGAAAAAACGTACAAAACAAGAGATTGGAGACATCAAGATTTTCGACGAATTTTTGAAGAATTTTCAAATTTTCAGATGGGAGGTTCCAGATAAGGTCAAAAACTACATACTCAGATCTTCACCAAACTTTGCAGGGATACATTGGATGTCAAGACACGTGGAAAAAACGTACAAAAAAGAGATTGGAGACATCAAGATTTTGGACGAATTTTTTAACAATTTTCAAATTTTCAGAAAGGATGTTCCAGATAAGGTCAAAAACGACATACTCAGATCTTCACCAAACTTTGCATGGATACATTGGATGTCAAGACACGTGGAAAAAACGTACAAAACAAGAGATTGGGGTCATCAAGATTTTGCACGGATTTTTTAGGAATTTTCAAATTTTCAGATGGGAGGTTCCAGATAAGGTCAAAAACTACATACTCAGATCTTCACCAAACTTTGCAGGGATACATTGGATGTCAAGACACGTGGAAAAAACGTACAAAACAAGAGATTGGAGACATCAAGATTTTGGACGAATTTTTTAAGAATTTTCAAATTTTCAGATAGGAGGTTCCTTGTAAGGTCAAAAACTACATACTCAGATCTTCACCAAACTTTGCATGGATACATTATGTGTCAAGACACGTGGAAAAAACGTACAAAACAAAAGATTAGAGACATCAAGATTTTGGTCGAATTTTTTAAGAATTTTCAAATTTTCAGATGGGAGGTTCCAGATAAGGTCAAAAACTACATACTCAGATCTTCACCAAACTTTGCAGGGATACATTGGATGTCAAGACACGTGGAAAAAACGTACAAAAAAGAGATTGGAGACATCAAGATTTTGGACGAATTTTTTAACAATTTTCAAATTTTCAGAAAGGATGTTCCAGATAAGGTCAAAAACGACATACTCAGATCTTCACCAAACTTTGCAGGGATACATTGGATATCAAGACACGTGGAAAAAACGTACAAAACAAGAGATTGGAGACATCAAGATTTTCGACGAATTTTTTAAGAATTTTCAAATTTTCAGATAGGAGGTTCCAGATAAGGTCAAAAACTACATACTCAGATCTTCACCAAACGTTGCAGGGATACTTTGCATGTCAAGACACGTGGAAAAAACGTACAAAACAAAAGATTGGAGACATCAAGATTTTCGACGAATTTTTTAAGAATTTTCAAATTTTCAGATGGGAGGTTCCAGATAAGGTCAAAAACGACATACTCAGATCTTCACCAAACTTTGCATGGATACATTGGATGTCAAGACACGTGGAAAAAACGTACAAAACAAGAGATTGGAGACATCAAGATTTTGGACGAATTTTTTAAGAATTCTCAAATTTTCAGAAAGGAGGTTCCATATAAGGTCAAAAACTACATACTCAGATCTTCACCAAACTTTGCTGGGATACTTTGGATGTCAAGACACGTGGAAAAAACGTACAAAACAAGAGATTGGGGTCATCAAGATTTTGGAAGAATTTTTTAAGAATTTTCAAATTTTCAGATGGGAGGTTCAATATAAGGTCAAAAACTACATACTCAGATCTTCACCAAACTTTGCAGGGATACATTGGATGTCAAGACACGTGGAAAAAACATACAAAACATAGGATTCGGAACATCAAGATTTTGGTCGAATTTTTTAAGAATTTTCAAATTTTCAGATAGGAGGTTCCATATAAGGTCAAAAACTACATACTCAGATCTTCACCAAACATTGCAGGAATACATTGGATGTCAAGACACGTGGAAAAAACGTACAAAACAAGAGATTGGGGTCATCAAGATTTTGCACGGATTTTTTAGGAATTTTCAAATTTTCAGATGGGAGGTTCCAGATAAGGTCAAAAACTACATACTCAGATCTTCACCAAACTTTGCAGGGATACATTGGATGTCAAGACACGTGGAAAAAACGTACAAAACAAGAGATTGGAGACATCAAGATTTTGGACGAATTTTTTAAGAATTTTCAAATTTTCAGATAGGAGGTTCCATATAAGGTCAAAAACTACATACTCAGATCTTTACCAAACTTTGCATGGATACATTATGTGTCAAGACACGTGGAAAAAACGTACAAAACAAAAGATTGGAGACATCAAGATTTTGGTCGAATTTTTTAAGAATTTTCAAATTTTCAGATGGGAGGTTCCAGATAAGGTCAAAAACTACATACTCAGATCTTCACCAAACTTTGCAGGGATCCATTGGATGTCAAGACACGTGGAAAAAACGTACAAAAAAGAGATTGGAGACATCAAGATTTTGGACGAATTTTTTAACAATTTTCAAATTTTCAGAAAGGATGTTCCAGATAAGGTCAAAAACGACATACTCAGATCTTCACCAAACTTTGCAGGGATACATTGGATATCAAGACACGTGGAAAAAACGTACAAAACAAGAGATTGGAGACATCAAGATTTTGGACGAATTTTTTAAGAATTTTCAAATTTTCAGATAGGAGGTTCCAGATAAGGTCAAAAACTACATACTCAGATCTTCACCAAACTTTGCAGGGATACATTGGATGTCAAGACACGTGGAAAAAACGTACAAAACAAGAGATTGGAGACATCAAGATTTTGGACGAATTTTTTAAGAATTTTCAAATTTTCAGATAGGAGGTTCCAGATGAGGTCAAAAACTACATACTCAGATCTTCACCAAACTTTGCAGGAATACTTTGCATGTCAAGACACGTGGAAAAAACGTACAAAACAAGAGATCGGAGACATCAAGATTTTCGACGAATTTTTTAAGAATTTTCAAATTTTCAGATGGGAGGTTCCAGATAAGGTCAAAAACGACATACTCAGATCTTCACCAAACTTTGCAGGGATCCATTGGAGGTCGAGACACGTGGAAAAAACGTACAAAACAAGAGATTGGAGACATCAAGATTTTGGACGAATTTTTTAAGAATTTTCAAATTTTCAGATAGGAGGTTCCATATAAGGTCAAAAACTACATACTCAGATCTTCACCAAACTTTGCAGGGATACATTGGATGTCAAGACACGTGGAAAAAACGTACAAAACAAGAGATTGGACACATCAAGATTTTGGACGATTTTTTTAAAAATTTTCAAATTTTCAGAAATGCGGTTCCAGATAAAGTCAAAAACTACATACTCAGATCTTCACCAAACTTTGCAGGGATACATTGGATGTCAAGACACGTGGAAAAAACGTACAAAACAAGAGATTCGGGTCAACAAGATTTTGGACGGATTTTTTAGGAATTTTCAAATTTTCAGATGGGAGGTTCCAGATAAGGTCAAAAACTACATACTCAGATCTTCACCAAACTCTGCAGGGATACATTGTATGTCAAGACACGTGGAAAAAACATACAAAACATAGGATTGGGGACATCAAGATTTTGTTAAATTCTTTGAAGAATTTTCAAATTTTCAGATAGGAGGTTCCATATAAGGTCAAAAACTACATACTCAGATCTTCACCAAACATTGCAGGGATACATTGGATGTCAAGACACGTGGAAAGAACGTACAAAACAAGAGATTGGAGACATCAAGATTTTGGACGAATTTTTTAAGAATTTTCAAATTTTCAGATAGGAGGCTCCATATAAGGTCAAAAACTACATACTCAGATCTTCACCAAACATTGCAGGGATACATTGGATGTCAAGACACGTGGAAAAAACGTACAAAACAAGAGATTGGAGACATCAAGATTTTGGACGAATTTTTTAAGAATTTTCAAATTTTCAGATAGGAGGTTCCAGATAAGGTCAAAAACTACATACTCAGATCTTCACCAAACGTTGCAGGGATACTTTGCATGTCAAGACACGTGGAAAAAACGTACAAAACAAGAGATTGGAGACATCAAGATTTTCGACGAATTTTTTAAGAATTTTCAAATTTTCAGATGGGAGGTTCCAGATAAGGTCAAAAACGACATACTCAGATCTTCACCAAACATTGCATGGATACATTGGATGTCAAGACACGTGGAAAAAACGTACAAAACAAGAGATTGGGGTCATCAAGATTTTGCACGGATTTTTTAAGAATTTTCAAATTTTCAGATGGGAGGTTCCAGATAAGGTCAAAAACGACATACTCAGATCTTCACCAAACTTTGCATGGATACATTGGATGTCAAGACACGTGGAAAAAACGTACAAAACAAGAGATTGGAGACATCAAGATTTTGGACGAATTTTTTAAGAATTCTCAAATTTTCAGAAAGGAGGTTCCATATAAGGTCAAAAACTACATACTCAGATCTTCACCAAACTTTGCAGGGATACTTTGGATGTCAAGACACGTGGAAAAAACGTACAAAACAAGAGATTGGGGTCATCAAGATTTTGGACGAATTTTTTAAGAATTTTCAAATTTTCAGATGGGAGGTTCAATATAAGGTCAAAAACTACATACTCAGATCTTCACCAAACTTTGCATGGATACATTGGATGTCAAGACACGTGGAAAAAACATACAAAACATAGGATTCGGAACATCAAGATTTTGGTCGAATTTTTTAAGAATTTTCAAATTTTCAGATAGGAGGTTCCATATAAGGTCAAAAACTACATACTCAGATCTTCACCAAACTTTGCAGGGATACATTGGATGTCAAGACACGTGGAAAAAACGTACAAAACAAGAGATTGGAGACATCAAGATTTTCGACGAATTTTTTAAGAATTTTCAAATTTTCAGAAAGGATGTTCCAGATAAGGTCAAAAACGACATACTCAGATCTTCACCAAACTTTGCAGGGATACATTGGAGGTCGAGACACGTGGAAAAAACGTACAAAACAAGAGATTGGAGATATCAAGATTTTGGACGATGTTTGAAGAATTTTCAAATTTTCTGATAGGAGGTCCCAGATAAGGTCAAAAACTACATACTCAGATCTCCACCAAACATTGCAGGGATACATTGGATGTCAAGACACGTGGAAAAAACGTACAAAACAAGAGATTGGAAACATCAAGATTTTCGACGAATTTTTGAAGAATTTTCAAATTTTCAGATAGGAGGTTCCAGATAAGGTCAAAAACTACATACTCAGATCTTCACCAAACGTTGCAGGGATACTTTGCATGTCAAGACACGTGGAAAAAACGTACAAAACAAGAGATTGGAGACATCAAGATTTTCGACGAATTTTTTAAGAATTTTCAAATTTTCAGATGGGAGGTTCCAGATAAGGTCAAAAACGACATACTCAGATCTTCACCAAACTTTGCATGGATACATTGGATGTCAAGACACGTGGAAAAAACGTACAAAACAAGAGATTGGGGTCATCAAGATTTTGCACGGATTTTTTAAGAATTTTCAAATTTTCAGATGGGAGGTTCCAGATAAGGTCAAAAACTACATACTCAGATCTTCACCAAACGTTGCAGGGATACTTTGCATGTCAAGACACGTGGAAAAAACGTACAAAACAAAAGATTGGAGACATCAAGATTTTCGACGAATTTTTTAAGAATTTTCAAATTTTCAGATGGGAGGTTCCAGATAAGGTCAAAAACGACATACTCAGATCTTCACCAAACTTTGCATGGATACATTGGATGTCAAGACACGTGGAAAAAACGTACAAAACAAGAGATTGGAGACATCAAGATTTTGGACGATTTTTTTAAGAATTTTCAATTTTTCAGATAGGAGGTTCCAGATAAGGTCAAAAACTACATACTCAGATCTTCACCAAACTTTGCAGTGATACATTGGATGTCAAGACACGTGGGAAAAACGTACAAAACAAGAGATTGGGGTCATCAAGATTTTGGACGGATTTTTTAGGAATTTTCAAATTTTCAGATGGGAGGTTCCAGATAAGGTCAAAAACTACATACTCAGATCTTCACCAAACTTTGCAGGGATCCATTGGATGTCAAGACACGTGGAAATAACATACAAAACATAGGATTGGTGACATTAAGATTTTCGACGAATTTTTGAAGAATTTTCAAATTTTCAGAAATGCGGTTCCAGATAAGGTCTAAAACTACATACTCAGATCTTCACCAAACTTTGCAGGGATACATTGGAGGTCGAGACACGTGGAAAAAACGTACAAAACAAGAGATTGGAGACATCAAGATTTTGGACGAATTTTTTAAGAATTTTCAAATTTTCAGATAGGTTTCATATAAGGTCAAAAACTACATACTCAGATCTTCACCAAACTTTGCAGGAATACTTTGCATGTCAAGACTCGTGGAAAAAACGTACAAAACAAGAGATTGGAGACATCAAGATTTTCGACGAATTTTTTAAGAATTTTCAAATTTTCAGAAAGGATGTTCCAGATAAGGTCAAAAACGACATACTCAGATCTTCACCAAACTTTGCAGGGATACATTGGAGGTCGAGACACGTGGAAAAAACGTACAAAACAAGAGATTGGAGACATCAAGATTTTGGACGAATTTTTGAAGAATTTTCAAATTTTCTGATAGGAGGTCCCAGATAAGGTCAAAAACTACATACTCAGATCTCCACCAAACATTGCAGGGATACATTGGATGTCAAGACACGTGGAAAAAACGTACAAAACAAGAGATTGGAGACATCAAGATTTTCGACGAATTTTTGAAGAATTTTCAAATTTTCAGATAGGAGGTTCCAGATAAGGTCAAAAACTACATACTCAGATCTTCACCAAACGTTGCAGGGATACTTTGCATGTCAAGACACGTGGAAAAAACGTACAAAACAAGAGATTGGAGACATCAAGATTTTCGACGAATTTTTTAAGAATTTTCAAATTTTCAGATGGGAGGTTCCAGATAAGGTCAAAAACGACATACTCAGATCTTCACCAAACTTTGCATGGATACATTGGATGTCAAGACACGTGGAAAAAACGTACAAAACAAGAGATTGGGGTCATCAAGATTTTGCACGGATTTTTTAGGAATTTTCAAATTTTCAGATGGGAGGTTCCAGATAAGTCAAAAACTACATACTCAGATCTTCACCAAACTTTGCAGGGATCCATTGGAGGTCGAGACACGTGGAAAAAACGTACAAAACAAGAGATTGGAGACATCAAGATTTTGGACGAATTTTTTAAGAATTTTCAAATTTTCAGATAGGAGGTTCCATATAAGGTCAAAAACTACATACTCAGATCTTCACCAAACTTTGCAGGGATACATATGATGTCAAGACACGTGGAAAAAACGTACAAAACAAGAGATTGGAGACATCAAGATTTTCGACGAATTTTTTAAGAATTTTCAAATTTTCAGAAAGGATGTTTCAGATAAGGTCAAAAACGACATACTCAGATCTTCACCAAACTTTGCAGGGATCCATTGGAGGTCGAGACACGTGGAAAAAACGTACAAAACAAGAGATTGGAGACATCAAGATTTTGGACGAATTTTTTAAGAATTTTCAAATTTTCAGATAGGAGGTTCCAGATAAGGTCTAAAACTACATACTCAGATCTCCACCAAACATTGCAGGAATACATTGGATGTCAAGACACGTGGAAAAAACGTACAAAACAAGAGATTGGAGACATCAAGATTTTCGACGAATTTTTGAAGAATTTTCAAATTTTCAGATAGGAGGTTCCAGATAAGGTCAAAAACTACATACTCAGATCTTCACCAAACGTTGCAGGGATACTTTGCATGTCAAGACACGTGGAAAAAACGTACAAAACAAAAGATTGGAGACATCAAGATTTTCGACGAATTTTTTAAGAATTTTCAAATTTTCAGATGGGAGGTTCCAGATAAGGTCAAAAACGACATACTCAGATCTTCACCAAACTTTGCATGGATACATTGGATGTCAAGACACGTGGAAAAAACGTACAAAACAAGAGATTGGAGACATCAAGATTTTGGACGAATTTTTTAAGAATTCTCAAATTTTCAGAAAGGAGGTTCCATATAAGGTCAAAAACTACATACTCAGATCTTCACCAAACTTTGCAGGGATACTTTGGATGTCAAGACACGTGGAAAAAACGTACAAAACAAGAGATTGGGGTCATCAAGATTTTGGACGAATTTTTTAAGAATTTTCAAATTTTCAGATGGGAGGTTCAATATAAGGTCAAAAACTACATACTCAGATCTTCACCAAACTTTGCATGGATACATTGGATGTCAAGACACGTGGAAAAAACATACAAAACATAGGATTCGGAACATCAAGATTTTGGTCGAATTTTTTAAGAATTTTCAAATTTTCAGAAAGGATGTTCCAGATAAGGTCAAAAACGACATACTCAGATCTTCACCAAACTTTGCAGGGATACATTGGATATCAAGACACGTGGAAAAAACGTACAAAACAAGAGATTGGAGACATCAAGATTTTGGACGAATTTTTGAAGAATTTTCAAATTTTCTGATAGGAGGTCCCAGATAAGGTCAAAAACTACATACTCAGATCTCCACCAAACATTGCAGGGATACATTGGATGTCAAGACACGTGGAAAAAACGTACAAAACAAGAGATTGGAGACATCAAGATTTTCGACGAATTTTTGAAGAATTTTCAAATTTTCAGATAGGAGGTCCCAGATAAGGTCAAAAACTACATACTCAGATCTTCACCAAACGTTGCAGGGATACTTTGCATGTCAAGACACGTGGAAAAAACGTACAAAACAAGAGATTGGAGACATCAAGATTTTCGACGAATTTTTTAAGAATTTTCAAATTTTCAGATGGGAGGTTCCAGATAAGGTCAAAAACGACATACTCAGATCTTCACCAAACTTTGCAGGGATCCATTGGAGGTCGAGACACGTGGAAAAAACGTACAAAACAAGAGATTGGAGACATCAAGATTTTGGACGATTTTTTGAAGAATTTTCAAATTTTCAGATGGGAGGTTCCAGATAAGGTCAAAAACTACATACTCAGATCTTCACCAAACTTTGCAGGGATACATTGGATGTCAAGACACGTGGAAAAAACGTACAAAACAAGAGATTGGAGACATCAAGATTTTGGACGAATTTTTTAAGAATTTTCAAATTTTCAGATGGGAGGTTCCAGATAAGGTCAAAAACGACATACTCAGATCTTCACCAAACTTTGCAGGGATCCATTGGATGTCAAGACACGTGGAAATAAAATACAAAACATAGGATTGGTGACATTAAGATTTTGGACGAATTTTTTAAGAATTTTCAAATTTTCAGATAGGAGGTTCCATATAAGGTCAAAAACTACATACTCAGATCTTCACCAAACTTTGCAGGGATACATTGGAGGTCGAGACACGTGGAAAAAAACTACAAAACAAGAGATTGGGGTCATCAAGATTTTGGACGGATTTTTTAGGAATTTTCAAATTTTCAGATGGGAGGTTCCAGATAAGGTCAAAAACTACATACTCAGATCTTCACCAAACATTGCAGGGATACATTGGATGTCAAGACACGTGGAAAAAACGTACAAAACAAGAGATTGGAGACATCAAGATTTTGGACGAATTTTTTAAGAATTTTCAAATTTTCAGATAGGAGGTTCCAGATGAGGTCAAAAACTACATACTCAGATCTTCACCAAACTTTGCAGGAATACTTTGCATGTCAAGACACGTGGAAAAAACGTACAAAACAAGAGATCGGAGACATCAAGATTTTCGACGAATTTTTTAAGAATTTTCAAATTTTCAGATGGGAGGTTCCAGATAAGGTCAAAAACGACATACTCAGATCTTCACCAAACTTTGCAGGAATACATTGGATGTCAAGACACGTGGAAAAAACATACAAAACATAGGATTGGTGACATCAAGATTTTGGACGAATTTTTTAAGAATTTTCAAATTTTCAGATAGGAGGTTCCATATAAGGTCAAAAACTACATACTCAGATCTTCACCAAACTTTGCAGGGATACATTGGAGGTCGAGACACGTGGAAAAAAAGTACAAAACAAGAGATTGGGGTCATCAAGATTTTGGACGGATTTTTTAGGAATTTTCAAATTTTCAGATGGGAGGTTCCAGATAAGGTCAAAAACTACATACTCAGATCTTCACCAAACATTGCAGGGATACATTGGATGTCAAGACACGTGGAAAAAACGTACAAAACAAGAGATTGGAGACATCAAGATTTTGGACGAATTTTTTAAGAATTTTCAAATTTTCAGATAGGAGGTTCCAGATGAGGTCAAAAACTACATACTCAGATCTTCACCAAACTTTGCAGGAATACTTTGCATGTCAAGACACGTGGAAAAAACGTACAAAACAAGAGATCGGAGACATCAAGATTTTCGACGAATTTTTTAAGAATTTTCAAATTTTCAGATGGGAGGTTCCAGATAAGGTCAAAAACGACATACTCAGATCTCCACCAAACATTGCAGGAATACATTGGATGTCAAGACACGTGGAAAAAACGTACAAAACAAGAGATTGGAGACATCAAGATTTTCGACGAATTTTTGAAGAATTTTCAAATTTTCAGATAGGAGGTTCCAGATAAGGTCAAAAACTACATACTCAGATCTTCACCAAACGTTGCAGGGATACTTTGCATGTCAAGACACGTGGAAAAAACGTACAAAACAAAAGATTGGAGACATCAAGATTTTCGACGAATTTTTTAAGAATTTTCAAATTTTCAGATGGGAGGTTCCAGATAAGGTCAAAAACGACATACTCAGATCTTCACCAAACTTTGCATGGATACATTGGATGTCAAGACACGTGGAAAAAACGTACAAAACAAGAGATTGGAGACATCAAGATTTTGGACGAATTTTTTAAGAATTCTCAAATTTTCAGATAGGAGGTTCCAGATGAGGTCAAAAACTACATACTCAGATCTTCACCAAACTTTGCAGGGATACTTTGGATGTCAAGACACGTGGAAAAAACGTACAAAACAAGAGATTGGGGTCATCAAGATTTTGGACGAATTTTTTAAGAATTTTCAAATTTTCAGATGGGAGGTTCAATATAAGGTCAAAAACTACATACTCAGATCTTCACCAAACATTGCAGGGATACATTGGATGTCAAGACACGTGGAAAAAACGTACAAAACAAGAGATTGGAGACATCAAGATTTTGGACGAATTTTTTAAGAATTTTCAAATTTTCAGATAGGAGGTTCCAGATGAGGTCAAAAACTACATACTCAGATCTTCACCAAACTTTGCAGGAATACTTTGCATGTCAAGACACGTGGAAAAAACGTACAAAACAAGAGATTGGGGTCATCAAGATTTTGCACGGATTTTTTAGGAATTTTCAAATTTTCAGATGGGAGGTTCCAGATAAGGTCAAAAACTACATACTCAGATCTTCACCAAACTTTGCAGGGATACATTGGATGTCAAGACACGTGGAAAAAACGTACAAAACAAGAGATTGGAGACATCAAGATTTTGGACGAATTTTTTAAGAATTTTCAAATTTTCAGATAGGAGGTTCCATATAAGGTCAAAAACTACATACTCAGATCTTCACCAAACTTTGCATGGATACATTATGTGTCAAGACACGTGGAAAAAACGTACAAAACAAAAGATTGGAGACATCAAGATTTTCGACGAATTTTTTAAGAATTTTCAAATTTTCAGATGGGAGGTTCCAGATAAGGTCAAACACGACATACTCAGATCTTCACCAAACTTTGCAGGGATCCATTGGAGGTCGAGACACGTGGAAAAAACGTACAAAACAAGAGATTGGAGACATCAAGATTTTGGACGAATTTTTGAAGAATTTTCAAATTTTCAGATGGGAGATTCCAGATAAAGTCAAAAACTACATACTCAGATCTTCACCAAACTTTGCAGGGATACATTGGATGTCAAGACACGTGGAAAAAACGTACAAAACAAGAGATTGGAGACATCAAGATTTTGGACGAATTTTTTAAGAATTTTCAAATTTTCAGATAGGAGGTTCCATATAAGGTCAAAAACTACATACTCAGATCTTCACCAAACTTTGCAGGAATACTTTGCATGTCAAGACACGTGGAAAAAACGTACAAAACAAGAGATTGGAGACATCAAGATTTTCGACGAATTTTTTAAGAATTTTCAAATTTTCAGAAAGGATGTTCCAGATAAGGTCAAAAACGACATACTCAGATCTTCACCAAACTTTGCAGGGATCCATTGGAGGTCGAGACACGTGGAAAAAACGTACAAAACAAGAGATTGGAGACATCAAGATTTTGGACGAATTTTTGAAGAATTTTCAAATTTTCAGATAGGAGGTTCCAGATAAGGTCTAAAACTACATACTCAGATCTTCACCAAACTTTGCAGGGATACATTGGAGGTCGAGACACGTGGAAAAAACGTACAAAACAAGAGATTGGAGACATCAAGATTTTGGACGAATTTTTTAAGAATTTTCAAATTTTCAGATAGGAGGTTCCATATAAGGTCAAAAACTACATACTCAGATCTTCACCAAACTTTGCAGGAATACTTTGCATGTCAAGACACGTGGAAAAAACGTACAAAACAAGAGATTGGAGACATCAAGATTTTCGACGAATTTTTTAAGAATTTTCAAATTTTCAGAAAGGATGTTCCAGATAAGGTCAAAAACGACATACTCAGATCTTCACCAAACTTTGCAGGGATCCATTGGAGGTCGAGACACGTGGAAAAAACGTACAAAACAAGAGATTGGAGACATCAAGATTTTCGACGAATTTTTTAAGAATTTTCAAATTTTCAGAAAGGATGTTCCAGATAAGGTCAAAAACGACATACTCAGATCTTCACCAAACTTTGCAGGGATACATTGGAGGTCGAGACACGTGGAAAAAACGTACAAAACAAGAGATTGGAGACATCAAGATTTTGGACGAATTTTTGAAGAATTTTCAAATTTTCTGATAGGAGGTCCCAGATAAGGTCAAAAACTACATACTCAGATCTCCACCAAACATTGCAGGGATACATTGGATGTCAAGACACGTGGAAAAAACGTACAAAACAAGAGATTGGAGACATCAAGATTTTCGACGAATTTTTGAAGAATTTTCAAATTTTCAGATAGGAGGTTCCAGATAAGGTCAAAAACTACATACTCAGATCTTCACCAAACGTTGCAGGGATACTTTGCATGTCAAGACACGTGGAAAAAACGTACAAAACAAGAGATTGGAGACATCAAGATTTTCGACGAATTTTTTAAGAATTTTCAAATTTTCAGATGGGAGGTTCCAGATAAGGTCAAAAACGACATACTCAGATCTTCACCAAACTTTGCATGGATACATTGGATGTCAAGACACGTGGAAAAAACGTACAAAACAAGAGATTGGGGTCATCAAGATTTTGCACGGATTTTTTAGGAATTTTCAAATTTTCAGATGGGAGGTTCCAGATAAGGTCAAAAACTACATACTCAGATCTTCACCAAACTTTGCAGGGATCCATTGGAGGTCGAGACACGTGGAAAAAACGTACAAAACAAGAGATTGGAGACATCAAGATTTTGGACGAATTTTTTAAGAATTTTCAAATTTTCAGATAGGAGGTTCCATATAAGGTCAAAAACTACATACTCAGATCTTCACCAAACTTTGCAGGGATACATTGGATGTCAAGACACGTGGAAAAAACGTACAAAACAAGAGATTGGAGACATCAAGATTTTCGACGAATTTTTTAAGAATTTTCAAATTTTCAGAAAGGATGTTCCAGATAAGGTCAAAAACGACATACTCAGATCTTCACCAAACTTTGCAGGGATCCATTGGAGGTCGAGACACGTGGAAAAAACGTACAAAACAAGAGATTGGAGACATCAAGATTTTGGACGAATTTTTGAAGAATTTTCAAATTTTCAGATAGGAGGTTCCAGATAAGGTCTAAAACTACATACTCAGATCTCCACCAAACATTGCAGGAATACATTGGATGTCACGACACGTGGAAAAAACGTACAAAACAAGAGATTGGAGACATCAAGATTTTCGACGAATTTTTGAAGAATTTTCAAATTTTCAGATAGGAGGTTCCAGATAAGGTCAAAAACTACATACTCAGATCTTCACCAAACGTTGCAGGGATACTTTGCATGTCAAGACACGTGGAAAAAACGTACAAAACAAAAGATTGGAGACATCAAGATTTTCGACGAATTTTTTAAGAATTTTCAAATTTTCAGATGGGAGGTTCCAGATAAGGTCAAAAACGACATACTCAGATCTTCACCAAACTTTGCATGGATACATTGGATGTCAAGACACGTAGAAAAAACGTACAAAACAAGAGATTGGAGACATCAAGATTTTGGACGAATTTTTTAAGAATTCTCAAATTTTCAGATGGGAGGTTCCATATAAGGTCAAAAACTACATACTCAGATCTTCACCAAACTTTGCAGGGATACTTTGGATGTCAAGACACGTGGAAAAAACGTACAAAACAAGAGATTGGGGTCATCAAGATTTTGGACGAATTTTTTAAGAATTTTCAAATTTTCAGATAGGAGGTTCAATATAAGGTCAAAAACTACATACTCAGATCTTCACCAAACTTTGCAGGGATACATTGGATGTCAAGACACGTGGAAAAAACGTACAAAACATAGGATTCGGAACATCAAGATTTTGGTCGAATTTTTTAAGAATTTTCAAATTTTCAGAAAGGATGTTCCAGATAAGGTCAAAAACGACATACTCAGATCTTCACCAAACTTTGCAGGGATACATTGGATGTCAAGACACGTGGAAAAAACGTACAAAACAAGAGATTGGAGACATCAAGATTTTGGACGAATTTTTTAAGAATTCTCAAATTTTCAGAAAGGAGGTTCCATATAAGGTCAAAAACTACATACTCAGATCTTCACCAAACTTTGCAGGGATACTTTGGATGTCAAGACACGTGGAAAAAACGTACAAAACAAGAGATTGGGGTCATCAAGATTTTGGACGAATTTTTTAAGAATTTTCAAATTTTCAGATGGGAGGTTCAATATAAGGTCAAAAACTACATACTCAGATCTTCACCAAACTTTGCAGGGATACATTGGATGTCAAGACACGTGGAAAAAACATACAAAACATAGGATTCGGAACATCAAGATTTTGGTCGAATTTTTTAAGAATTTTCAAATTTTCAGATAGGAGGTTCCATATAAGGTCAAAAACTACATACTCAGATCTTCACCAAACATTGCAGGAATACATTGGATGTCAAGACACGTGGAAAAAACGTACAAAACAAGAGATTGGGGTCATCAAGATTTTGCACGGATTTTTTAGGAATTTTCAAATTTTCAGATGGGAGGTTCCAGATAAGGTCAAAAACTACATACTCAGATCTTCACCAAACTTTGCAGGGATACATTGGATGTCAAGACACGTGGAAAAAACGTACAAAACAAGAGATTGGAGACATCAAGATTTTGGACGAATTTTTTAAGAATTTTCAAATTTTCAGATAGGAGGTTCCATATAAGGTCAAAAACTACATACTCAGATCTTCACCAAACTTTGCATGGATACATTATGTGTCAAGACACGTGGAAAAAACGTACAAAACAAAAGATTGGAGACATCAAGATTTTGGTCGAATTTTTTAAGAATTTTCAAATTTTCAGATGGGAGGTTCCAGATAAGGTCAAAAACTACATACTCAGATCTTCACCAAACTTCGCAGGGATACATTGGATGTCAAGACACGTGGAAAAAACGTACAAAAAAGAGATTGGAGACATCAAGATTTTGGACGAATTTTTTAACAATTTTCAAATTTTCAGAAAGGATGTTCCAGATAAGGTCAAAAACGACATACTCAGATCTTCACCAAACTTTGCAGGGATACATTGGATATCAAGACACGTGGAAAAAACGTACAAAACAAGAGATTGGAGACATCAAGATTTTGGACGAATTTTTTAAGAATTTTCAAATTTTCAGATGGGAGGTTCCAGATAAGGTCAAAAACTACATACTCAGATCTTCACCAAACTTTGCAGGGATCCATTGGAGGTCGAGACACGTGGAAAAAACGTACAAAACAAGAGATTGGAGACATCAAGATTTTGGACGAATTTTTTAAGAATTTTCAAATTTTCAGATAGGAGGTTCCATATAAGGTCAAAAACTACATACTCAGATCTTCACCAAACTTTGCAGGGATACATTGGATGTCAAGACACGTGGAAAAAACGTACAAAACAAGAGATTGGAGACATCAAGATTTTCGACGAATTTTTTAAGAATTTTCAAATTTTCAGAAAGGATGTTCCAGATAAGGTCAAAAACGACATACTCAGATCTTCACCAAACTTTGCAGGGATCCATTGGAGGTCGAGACACGTGGAAAAAACGTACAAAACAAGAGATTGGAGACATCAAGATTTTGGACGAATTTTTGAAGAATTTTCAAATTTTCAGATAGGAGGTTCCAGATAAGGTCTAAAACTACATACTCAGATCTCCACCAAACATTGCAGGAATACATTGGATGTCACGACACGTGGAAAAAACGTACAAAACAAGAGATTGGAGACATCAAGATTTTCGACGAATTTTTGAAAAATTTTCAAATTTTCAGATAGGAGGTTCCAGATAAGGTCAAAAACTACATACTCAGATCTTCACCAAACGTTGCAGGGATACTTTGCATGTCAAGACACGTGGAAAAAACGTACAAAACAAAAGATTGGAGACATCAAGATTTTCGACGAATTTTTTAAGAATTTTCAAATTTTCAGATGGGAGGTTCCAGATAAGGTCAAAAACGACATACTCAGATCTTCACCAAACTTTGCATGGATACATTGGATGTCAAGACACGTAGAAAAAACGTACAAAACAAGAGATTGGAGACATCAAGATTTTGGACGAATTTTTTAAGAATTTTCAAATTTTCAGATGGGAGGTTCAATATAAGGTCAAAAACTACATACTCAGATCTTCACCAAACTTTGCAGGGATACATTGGATGTCAAGACACGTGGAAAAAACGTACAAAACATAGGATTCGGAACATCAAGATTTTGGTCGAATTTTTTAAGAATTTTCAAATTTTCAGAAAGGATGTTCCAGATAAGGTCAAAAACGACATACTCAGATCTTCACCAAACTTTGCAGGGATACATTGGATGTCAAGACACGTGGAAAAAACGTACAAAACAAGAGATTGGAGACATCAAGATTTTGGACGAATTTTTTAAGAATTCTCAAATTTTCAGAAAGGAGGTTCCATATAAGGTCAAAAACTACATACTCAGATCTTCACCAAACTTTGCAGGGATACTTTGGATGTCAAGACACGTGGAAAAAACGTACAAAACAAGAGATTGGGGTCATCAAGATTTTGGACGAATTTTTTAAGAATTTTCAAATTTTCAGATGGGAGGTTCAATATAAGGTCAAAAACTACATACTCAGATCTTCACCAAACTTTGCAGGGATACATTGGATGTCAAGACACGTGGAAAAAACATACAAAACATAGGATTCGGAACATCAAGATTTTGGTCGAATTTTTTAAGAATTTTCAAATTTTCAGATAGGAGGTTCCATATAAGGTCAAAAACTACATACTCAGATCTTCACCAAACATTGCAGGAATACATTGGATGTCAAGACACGTGGAAAAAACGTACAAAACAAGAGATTGGGGTCATCAAGATTTTGCACGGATTTTTTAGGAATTTTCAAATTTTCAGATGGGAGGTTCCAGATAAGGTCAAAAACTACATACTCAGATCTTCACCAAACTTTGCAGGGATACATTGGATGTCAAGACACGTGGAAAAAACGTACAAAACAAGAGATTGGAGACATCAAGATTTTGGACGAATTTTTTAAGAATTTTCAAATTTTCAGATAGGAGGTTCCATATAAGGTCAAAAACTACATACTCAGATCTTCACCAAACTTTGCATGGATACATTATGTGTCAAGACACGTGGAAAAAACGTACAAAACAAAAGATTGGAGACATCAAGATTTTGGTCGAATTTTTTAAGAATTTTCAAATTTTCAGATGGGAGGTTCCAGATAAGGTCAAAAACTACATACTCAGATCTTCACCAAACTTCGCAGGGATACATTGGATGTCAAGACACGTGGAAAAAACGTACAAAAAAGAGATTGGAGACATCAAGATTTTGGACGAATTTTTTAACAATTTTCAAATTTTCAGAAAGGATGTTCCAGATAAGGTCAAAAACGACATACTCAGATCTTCACCAAACTTTGCAGGGATACATTGGATATCAAGACACGTGGAAAAAACGTACAAAACAAGAGATTGGAGACATCAAGATTTTGGACGAATTTTTTAAGAATTTTCAAATTTTCAGATAGGAGGTTCCAGATAAGGTCAAAAACTACATACTCAGATCTTCACCAAACTTTGCAGGGATACATTGGATGTCAAGACACGTGGAAAAAACGTACAAAACAAGAGATTGGAGACATCAAGATTTTGGACGAATTTTTTAAGAATTTTCAAATTTTCAGATAGGAGGTTCCATATAAGGTCAAAAACTACATACTCAGATCTTCACCAAACATTGCAGGGATACATTGGATATCAAGACACGTGGAAAAAACGTACAAAACAAGAGATTGGAGACATCAAGATTTTGGACGAATTTTTTAAGAATTTTCAAATTTTCAGATAGGAGGTTCCAGATGAGGTCAAAAACTACATACTCAGATCTTCACCAAACTTTGCAGGAATACTTTGCATGTCAAGACACGTGGAAAAAACGTACAAAACAAGAGATCGGAGACATCAAGATTTTCGACGAATTTTTTAAGAATTTTCAAATTTTCAGATAGGAGGTTCCATATAAGGTCAAAAACTACATACTCAGATCTTCACCAAACTTTGCATGGATACATTATGTGTCAAGACACGTGGAAAAAACGTACAAAACAAAAGATTGGAGACATCAAGATTTTGGTCGAATTTTTTAAGAATTTTCAAATTTTCAGATGGGAGGTTCCAGATAAGGTCAAAAACTACATACTCAGATCTTCACCAAACTTTGCAGGGATACATTGGATTTCAAGACACGTGGAAAAAACGTACAAAAAAGAGATTGGAGACATCAAGATTTTGGACGAATTTTTTAACAATTTTCAAATTTTCAGAAAGGATGTTCCAGATAAGGTCAAAAACGACATACTCAGATCTTCACCAAACTTTGCAGGGATACATTGGATATCAAGACACGTGGAAAAAACGTACAAAACAAGAGATTGGAGACATCAAGATTTTGGACGAATTTTTTAAGAATTTTCAAATTTTCAGATGGGAGGTTCAATATAAGGTCAAAAACTACATACTCAGATCTTCACCAAACTTTGCAGGGATACATTGGAGGTCGAGACACGTGGAAAAAAGTACAAAACAAGAGATTGGGGTCATCAAGATTTTGGACGGATTTTTTAGGAATTTTCAAATTTTCAGATGGGAGGTTCCAGATAAGGTCAAAAACTACATACTCAGATCTTCACCAAACATTGCAGGGATACATTGGATGTCAAGACACGTGGAAAAAACGTACAAAACAAGAGATTGGAGACATCAAGATTTTGGACGAATTTTTTAAGAATTTTCAAATTTTCAGATAGGAGGTTCCAGATGAGGTCAAAAACTACATACTCAGATCTTCACCAAACTTTGCAGGAATACTTTGCATGTCAAGACACGTGGAAAAAACGTACAAAACAAGAGATCGGAGACATCAAGATTTTCGACGAATTTTTTAAGAATTTTCAAATTTTCAGATGGGAGGTTCCAGATAAGGTCAAAAACGACATACTCAGATCTTCACCAAACTTTGCATGGATACATTGGATGTCAAGACACGTGGAAAAAACATACAAAACATAGGATTGGGGTCATCAAGATTTTGGTCGAATTTTTTAAGAATTTTCAAATTTTCAGATAGGAGGTTCCATATAAGGTCAAAAACTACATACTCAGATCTTCACCAAACATTGCAGGAATACATTGGATGTCAAGACACGTGGAAAAAACGTACAAAACAAGAGATTGGGGTCATCAAGATTTTGCACGGGTTTTTTAGGAATTTTCAAATTTTCAGATGGGAGGTTCCAGATAAGGTCAAAAACTACATACTCAGATCTTCACCAAACTTTGCAGGGATACATTGGATGTCAAGACACGTGGAAAAAACGTACAAAACAAGAGATTGGAGACATCAAGATTTTCGACGAATTTTTTAAGAATTTTCAAATTTTCAGATAGGAGGTTCCATATAAGGTCAAAAACTACATACTCAGATCTTCACCAAACATTGCAGGGATACATTGGATGTCAAGACACGTGGAAAAAACGTACAAAACAAGAGATTGGAGACATCAAGATTTTGGACGAATTTTTTAAGTATTTTCAAATTTTCAGATAGGAGGTTCCATATAAGGTCAAAAACTACATACTCAGATCTTCACCAAACTTTGCATGGATACATTATGTGTCAAGACACGTGGAAAAAACGTACAAAACAAAAGATTGGAGACATCAAGATTTTGGTCGAATTTTTTAAGAATTTTCAAATTTTCAGATGGGAGGTTCCAGATAAGGTCAAAAACTACATACTCAGATCTTCACCAAACTTTGCAGGGATACATTGGATGTCAAGACACGTGGAAAAAACGTACAAAAAAGAGATTGGAGACATCAAGATTTTGGACGAATTTTTTAACAATTTTCAAATTTTCAGAAAGGATGTTCCAGATAAGGTCAAAAACGACATACTCAGATCTTCACCAAACTTTGCAGGGATACATTGGATATCAAGACACGTGGAAAAAACGTACAAAACAAGAGATTGGAGACATCAAGATTTTGGACGAATTTTTTAAGAATTTTCAAATTTTCAGATGGGAGGTTCAATATAAGGTCAAAAACTACATACTCAGATCTTCACCAAACTTTGCAGGGATACATTGGATGTCAAGACACGTGGAAAAAACGTACAAAACAAGAGATTGGAGACATCAAGATTTTGGACGAATTTTTTAAGAATTCTCAAATTTTCAGATAGGAGGTTCCAGATGAGGTCAAAAACTACATACTCAGATCTTCACCAAACTTTGCAGGGATACTTTGCATGTCAAGACACGTGGAAAAAACGTACAAAACAAAAGATTGGAGACATCAAGATTTTCGACGAATTTTTTAAGAATTTTCAAATTTTCAGATGGGAGGTTCCAGATAAGGTCAAAAACGACATACTCAGATCTTCACCAAACTTTGCATGGATACATTGGATGTCAAGACACGTGGAAAAAACGTACAAAACAAGAGATTGGAGACATCAAGATTTTGGACGAATTTTTTAAGAATTCTCAAATTTTCAGATAGGAGGTTCCAGATGAGGTCAAAAACTACATACTCAGATCTTCACCAAACTTTGCAGGGATACTTTGGATGTCAAGACACGTGGAAAAAACGTACAAAACAAGAGATTGGGGTCATCAAGATTTTGGACGAATTTTTTAAGAATTTTCAAATTTTCAGATGGGAGGTTCAATATAAGGTCAAAAACTACATACTCAGATCTTCACCAAACATTGCAGGGATACATTGGATGTCAAGACACGTGGAAAAAACGTACAAAACAAGAGATTGGAGACATCAAGATTTTGGACGAATTTTTTAAGAATTTTCAAATTTTCAGATAGGAGGTTCCAGATGAGGTCAAAAACTACATACTCAGATCTTCACCAAACTTTGCAGGAATACTTTGCATGTCAAGACACGTGGAAAAAACGTACAAAACAAGAGATTGGGGTCATCAAGATTTTGCACGGATTTTTTAGGAATTTTCAAATTTTCAGATGGGAGGTTCCAGATAAGGTCAAAAACTACATACTCAGATCTTCACCAAACTTTGCAGGGATACATTGGATGTCAAGACACGTGGAAAAAACGTACAAAACAAGAGATTGGAGACATCAAGATTTTGGACGAATTTTTTAAGAATTTTCAAATTTTCAGATAGGAGGTTCCATATAAGGTCAAAAACTACATACTCAGATCTTCACCAAACTTTGCATGGATACATTATGTGTCAAGACACGTGGAAAAAACGTAGAAAACAAAAGATTGGAGACATCAAGATTTTGGTCGAATTTTTGAAGAATTTTCAAATTTTCTGATAGGAGGTCCCAGATAAGGTCAAAAACTACATACTCAGATCTCCACCAAACTTTGCAGGGATACATTGGATGTCAAGACACGTGGAAAAAACGTACAAAACAAGAGATTGGAGACATCAAGATTTTCGACGAATTTTTGAAGAATTTTCAAATTTTCAGATAGGAGGTTCCAGATAAGGTCAAAAACTACATACTCAGATCTTCACCAAACGTTGCAGGGATACTTTGCATGTCAAGACACGTGGAAAAAACGTACAAAACAAGAGATTGGAGACATCAAGATTTTCGACGAATTTTTTAAGAATTTTCAAATTTTCAGATGGGAGGTTCCAGATAAGGTCAAACACGACATACTCAGATCTTCACCAAACTTTGCAGGGATCCATTGGAGGTCGAGACACGTGGAAAAAACGTACAAAACAAGAGATTGGAGACATCAAGATTTTGGACGAATTTTTGAAGAATTTTCAAATTTTCAGATGGGAGATTCCAGATAAAGTCAAAAACTACATACTCAGATCTTCACCAAACTTTGCAGGGATACATTGGATGTCAAGACACGTGGAAAAAACGTACAAAACAAGAGATTGGAGACATCAAGATTTTGGACGAATTTTTTAAGAATTTTCAAATTTTCAGATAGGAGGTTCCATATAAGGTCAAAAACTACATACTCAGATCTTCACCAAACTTTGCAGGAATACTTTGCATGTCAAGACACGTGGAAAAAACGTACAAAACAAGAGATTGGAGACATCAAGATTTTCGACGAATTTTTTAAGAATTTTCAAATTTTCAGAAAGGATGTTCCAGATAAGGTCAAAAACGACATACTCAGATCTTCACCAAACTTTGCAGGGATCCATTGGAGGTCGAGACACGTGGAAAAAACGTACAAAACAAGAGATTGGAGACATCAAGATTTTGGACGAATTTTTGAAGAATTTTCAAATTTTCAGATAGGAGGTTCCAGATAAGGTCTAAAACTACATACTCAGATCTTCACCAAACTTTGCAGGGATACATTGGAGGTCGAGACACGTGGAAAAAACGTACAAAACAAGAGATTGGAGACATCAAGATTTTGGACGAATTTTTTAAGAATTTTCAAATTTTCAGATAGGAGGTTCCATATAAGGTCAAAAACTACATACTCAGATCTTCACCAAACTTTGCAGGAATACTTTGCATGTCAAGACACGTGGAAAAAACGTACAAAACAAGAGATTGGAGACATCAAGATTTTCGACGAATTTTTTAAGAATTTTCAAATTTTCAGAAAGGATGTTCCAGATAAGGTCAAAAACGACATACTCAGATCTTCACCAAACTTTGCAGGGATCCATTGGAGGTCGAGACACGTGGAAAAAACGTACAAAACAAGAGATTGGAGACATCAAGATTTTCGACGAATTTTTTAAGAATTTTCAAATTTTCAGAAAGGATGTTCCAGATAAGGTCAAAAACGACATACTCAGATCTTCACCAAACTTTGCAGGGATACATTGGAGGTCGAGACACGTGGAAAAAACGTACAAAACAAGAGATTGGAGACATCAAGATTTTGGACGAATTTTTGAAGAATTTTCAAATTTTCTGATAGGAGGTCCCAGATAAGGTCAAAAACTACATACTCAGATCTCCACCAAAAATTGCAGGGATACATTGGATGTCAAGACACGTGGAAAAAACGTACAAAACAAGAGATTGGAGACATCAAGATTTTCGACGAATTTTTTAAGAATTTTCAAATTTTCAGATGGGAGGTTCCAGATAAGGTCAAAAACGACATACTCAGATCTTCACCAAACTTTGCATGGATACATTGGATGTCAAGACACGTGGAAAAAACGTACAAAACAAGAGATTGGGGTCATCAAGATTTTGCACGGATTTTTTAGGAATTTTCAAATTTTCAGATGGGAGGTTCCAGATAAGGTCAAAAACTACATAGTCAGATCTTCACCAAACTTTGCAGGGATCCATTGGAGGTCGAGACACGTGGAAAAAACGTACAAAACAAGAGATTGGAGACATCAAGATTTTGGACGAATTTTTTAAGAATTTTCAAATTTTCAGATAGGAGGTTCCATATAAGGTCAAAAACTACATACTCAGATCTTCACCAAACTTTGCAGGGATACATTGGATGTCAAGACACGTGGAAAAAACGTACAAAACAAGAGATTGGAGACATCAAGATTTTCGACGAATTTTTTAAGAATTTTCAAATTTTCAGAAAGGATGTTCCAGATAAGGTCAAAAACGACATACTCAGATCTTCACCAAACTTTGCAGGGATCCATTGGAGGTCGAGACACGTGGAAAAAACGTACAAAACAAGAGATTGGAGACATCAAGATTTTGGACGAATTTTTGAAGAATTTTCAAATTTTCAGATAGGAGGTTCCAGATAAGGTCTAAAACTACATACTCAGATCTCCACCAAACATTGCAGGAATACATTGGATGTCACGACACGTGGAAAAAACGTACAAAACAAGAGATTGGAGACATCAAGATTTTCGACGAATTTTTGAAGAATTTTCAAATTTTCAGATAGGAGGTTCCAGATAAGGTCAAAAACTACATACTCAGATCTTCACCAAACGTTGCAGGGATACTTTGCATGTCAAGACACGTAAAAAAAACGTACAAAACAAAAGATTGGAGACATCAAGATTTTCGACGAATTTTTTA
Organism: Lepisma saccharinum; assembly: GCF_977018435.1. NCBI lineage: Eukaryota > Metazoa > Arthropoda > Insecta > Zygentoma > Lepismatidae > Lepisma > Lepisma saccharinum. Next base: position 1,420,810 of record NW_028142921.1, on the reverse strand, counting down.
AGAATTTTCAAATTTTCAGATGGGAGGTTCCAGATAAGTTCAAAAACGACATACTCAGATCTTCACCAAACTTTGCATGGATACATTGGATGTCAAGACACGTAGAAAAAACGTACAAAACAAGAGATTGGAGACATCAAGATTTTGGACGAATTTTTTAAGAATTCTCAAATTTTCAGATGGGAGGTTCCATATAAGGTCAAAAACTACATACTCAGATCTTCACCAAACTTTGCAGGGATACTTTGGATGTCAAGACACGTGGAAAAAACGTACAAAACAAGAGATTGGGGTCATCAAGATTTTGGACGAATTTTTTAAGAATTTTCAAATTTTCAGATGGGAGGTTCAATATAAGGTCAAAAACTACATACTCAGATCTTCACCAAACTTTGCAGGGATACATTGGATGTCAAGACACGTGGAAAAAACGTACAAAACATAGGATTCGGAACATCAAGATTTTGGTCGAATTTTTTAAGAATTTTCAAATTTTCAGAAAGGATGTTCCAGATAAGGTCAAAAACGACATACTCAGATCTTCACCAAACTTTGCAGGGATACATTGGATGTCAAGACACGTGGAAAAAACGTACAAAACAAGAGATTGGAGACATCAAGATTTTGGACGAATTTTTTAAGAATTCTCAAATTTTCAGAAAGGAGGTTCCATATAAGGTCAAAAACTACATACTCAGATCTTCACCAAACTTTGCAGGGATACTTTGGATGTCAAGACACGTGGAAAAAACGTACAAAACAAGAGATTGGGGTCATCAAGATTTTGGACGAATTTTTTAAGAATTTTCAAATTTTCAGATGGGAGGTTCAATATAAGGCCAAAAACTACATACTCAGATCTTCACCAAACTTTGCATGGATACATTGGATGTCAAGACACGTGGAAAAAACATACAAAACATAGGATTCGGAACATCAAGATTTTGGTCGAATTTTTTAAGAATTTTCAAATTTTCAGATAGGAGGTTCCATATAAGGTCAAAAACTACATACTCAGATCTTCACCAAACATTGCAGGAATACATTGGATGTCAAGACACGTGGAAAAAACGTACAAAACAAGAGATTGGGGTCATCAAGATTTTGCACGGATTTTTTAGGAATTTTCAAATTTTCAGATGGGAGGTTCCAGATAAGGTCAAAAACTACATACTCAGATCTTCACCAAACTTTGCAGGGATACATTGGATGTCAAGACACGTGGAAAAAACGTACAAAACAAGAGATTGGAGACATCAAGATTTTGGACGAATTTTTTAAGAATTTTCAAATTTTCAGATAGGAGGTTCCATATAAGGTCAAAAACTACATACTCAGATCTTCACCAAACTTTGCATGGATACATTATGTGTCAAGACACGTGGAAAAAACGTACAAAACAAAAGATTGGAGACATCAAGATTTTGGTCGAATTTTTTAAGAATTTTCAAATTTTCAGATGGGAGGTTCCAGATAAGGTCAAAAACTACATACTCAGATCTTCACCAAACTTCGCAGGGATACATTGGATGTCAAGACACGTGGAAAAAACGTACAAAAAAGAGATTGGAGACATCAAGATTTTGGACGAATTTTTTAACAATTTTCAAATTTTCAGAAAGGATGTTCCAGATAAGGTCAAAAACGACATACTCAGATCTTCACCAAACTTTGCAGGGATACATTGGATATCAAGACACGTGGAAAAAACGTACAAAACAAGAGATTGGAGACATCAAGATTTTGGACGAATTTTTTAAGAATTTTCAAATTTTCAGATAGGAGGTTCCAGATAAGGTCAAAAACTACATACTCAGATCTTCACCAAACTTTGCAGGGATACATTGGATGTCAAGACACGTGGAAAAAACGTACAAAACAAGAGATTGGAGACATCAAGATTTTGGACGAATTTTTTAAGAATTTTCAAATTTTCAGATAGGAGGTTCCATATAAGGTCAAAAACTACATACTCAGATCTTCACCAAACATTGCAGGGATACATTGGATATCAAGACACGTGGAAAAAACGTACAAAACAAGAGATTGGAGACATCAAGATTTTGGACGAATTTTTTAAGAATTTTCAAATTTTCAGATAGGAGGTTCCAGATGAGGTCAAAAACTACATACTCAGATCTTCACCAAACTTTGCAGGAATACTTTGCATGTCAAGACACGTGGAAAAAACGTACAAAACAAGAGATCGGAGACATCAAGATTTTCGACGAATTTTTTAAGAATTTTCAAATTTTCAGATAGGAGGTTCCATATAAGGTCAAAAACTACATACTCAGATCTTCACCAAACTTTGCAGGGATACATTGGATTTCAAGACACGTGGAAAAAACGTACAAAAAAGAGATTGGAGACATCAAGATTTTGGACGAATTTTTTAACAATTTTCAAATTTTCAGAAAGGATGTTCCAGATAAGGTCAAAAACGACATACTCAGATCTTCACCAAACTTTGCAGGGATACATTGGATATCAAGACACGTGGAAAAAACGTACAAAACAAGAGATTGGAGACATCAAGATTTTGGACGAATTTTTTAAGAATTTTCAAATTTTCAGATGGGAGGTTCAATATAAGGTCAAAAACTACATACTCAGATCTTCACCAAACTTTGCAGGGATACATTGGATGTCAAGACACGTGGAAAAAACGTACAAAACAAGAGATTGGAGACATCAAGATTTTGGACGAATTTTTTAAGAATTTTCAAATTTTCAGATAGGAGGTTCCATATAAGGTCAAAAACTACATACTCAGATCTTCACCAAACTTTGCAGGGATACATTGGATATCAAGACACGTGGAAAAAACGTACAAAACAAGAGATTGGAGACATCAAGATTTTGGACGAATTTTTTAAGAATTTTCAAATTTTCAGATAGGAGGTTCCAGATAAGGTCAAAAACTACATACTCAGATCTTCACCAAACTTTGCAGGGATACATTGGATGTCAAGACACGTGGAAAAAACGTACAAAACAAGAGATTGGGGTCATCAAGATTTTGGACGGATTTTTTAGGAATTTTCAAATTTTCAGATGGGAGGTTCCAGATAAGGTCAAAAACTACATACTCAGATCTTCACCAAACATTGCAGGGATACATTGGATGTCAAGACACGTGGAAAAAACGTACAAAACAAGAGATTGGAGACATCAAAATTTTGGACGAATTTTTTAAGAATTTTCAAATTTTCAGATAGGAGGTTCCAGATGAGGTCAAAAACTACATACTCAGATCTTCACCAAACTTTGCAGGAATACTTTGCATGTCAAGACACGTGGAAAAAACGTACAAAACAAGAGATCGGAGACATCAAGATTTTCGACGAATTTTTTAAGAATTTTCAAATTTTCAGATGGGAGGTTCCAGATAAGGTCAAAAACGACATACTCAGATCTTCACCAAACTTTGCATGGATACATTGGATGTCAAGACACGTGGAAAAAACATACAAAACATAGGATTGGTGACATCAAGATTTTGGACGAATTTTTTAAGAATTTTCAAATTTTCAGATAGGAGGTTCCATATAAGGTCAAAAACTACATACTCAGATCTTCACCAAACTTTGCAGGGATACATTGGAGGTCGAGACACGTGGAAAAAAGTACAAAACAAGAGATTGGGGTCATCAAGATTTTGGACGGATTTTTTAGGAATTTTCAAATTTTCAGATGGGAGGTTCCAGATAAGGTCAAAAACTACATACTCAGATCTTCACCAAACATTGCAGGGATACATTGGATGTCAAGACACGTGGAAAAAACGTACAAAACAAGAGATTGGAGACATCAAGATTTTGGACGAATTTTTTAAGAATTTTCAAATTTTCAGATAGGAGGTTCCAGATGAGGTCAAAAACTACATACTCAGATCTTCACCAAACTTTGCAGGAATACTTTGCATGTCAAGACACGTGGAAAAAACGTACAAAACAAGAGATCGGAGACATCAAGATTTTAGACGAATTTTTTAAGAATTTTCAAATTTTCAGATGGGAGGTTCCAGATAAGGTCAAAAACGACATACTCAGATCTTCACCAAACTTTGCATGGATACATTGGATGTCAAGACACGTGGAAAAAACATAGAAAACATAGGATTGGGGTCATCAAGATTTTGGTCGAATTTTTTAAGAATTTTCAAATTTTCAGATAGGAGGTTCCATATAAGGTCAAAAACTACATACTCAGATCTTCACCAAACATTGCAGGAATACATTGGATGTCAAGACACGTGGAAAAAACGTACAAAACAAGAGATTGGGGTCATCAAGATTTTGCACGGGTTTTTTAGGAATTTTCAAATTTTCAGATGGGAGGTTCCAGATAAGGTCAAAAACTACATACTCAGATCTTCACCAAACTTTGCAGGGATACATTGGATGTCAAGACACGTGGAAAAAACGTACAAAACAAGAGATTGGAGACATCAAGATTTTGGACGAATTTTTTAAGAATTTTCAAATTTTCAGATAGGAGGTTCCATATAAGGTCAAAAACTACATACTCAGATCTTCACCAAACATTGCAGGGATACATTGGATGTCAAGACACGTGGAAAAAACGTACAAAACAAGAGATTGGAGACATCAAGATTTTGGACGAATTTTTTAAGTATTTTCAAATTTTCAGATAGGAGGTTCCATATAAGGTCAAAAACTACATACTCAGATCTTCACCAAACTTTGCATGGATACATTGGATGTCAAGACACGTGGAAAAAACATACAAAACATAGGATTGGTGACATCAAGATTTTGGACGAATTTTTTAAGAATTTTCAAATTTTCAGATAGGAGGTTCCATATAAGGTCAAAAACTACATACTCAGATCTTCACCAAACTTTGCAGGGATACATTGGAGGTCGAGACACGTGGAAAAAAGTACAAAACAAGAGATTGGGGTCATCAAGATTTTGGACGGATTTTTTAGGAATTTTCAAATTTTCAGATGGGAGGTTCCAGATAAGGTCAAAAACTACATACTCAGATCTTCACCAAACATTGCAGGGATACATTGGATGTCAAGACACGTGGAAAAAACGTACAAAACAAGAGATTGGAGACATCAAGATTTTGGACGAATTTTTTAAGAATTTTCAAATTTTCAGATAGGAGGTTCCAGATGAGGTCAAAAACTACATACTCAGATCTTCACCAAACTTTGCAGGAATACTTTGCATGTCAAGACACGTGGAAAAAACGTACAAAACAAGAGATCGGAGACATCAAGATTTTCGACGAATTTTTTAAGAATTTTCAAATTTTCAGATGGGAGGTTCCAGATAAGGTCAAAAACGACATACTCAGATCTTCACCAAACTTTGCATGGATACATTGGATGTCAAGACACGTGGAAAAAACATACAAAACATAGGATTGGGGTCATCAAGATTTTGGTCGAATTTTTTAAGAATTTTCAAATTTTCAGATAGGAGGTTCCATATAAGGTCAAAAACTACATACTCAGATCTTCACCAAACATTGCAGGAATACATTGGATGTCAAGACACGTGGAAAAAACGTACAAAACAAGAGATTGGGGTCATCAAGATTTTGCACGGGTTTTTTAGGAATTTTCAAATTTTCAGATGGGAGGTTCCAGATAAGGTCAAAAACTACATACTCAGATCTTCACCAAACTTTGCAGGGATACATTGGATGTCAAGACACGTGGAAAAAACGTACAAAACCAGAGATTGGAGACATCAAGATTTTGGACGAATTTTTTAAGAATTTTCAAATTTTCAGATAGGAGGTTCCATATAAGGTCAAAAACTACATACTCAGATCTTCACCAAACATTGCAGGGATACATTGGATGTCAAGACACGTGGAAAAAACGTACAAAACAAGAGATTGGAGACATCAAGATTTTGGACGAATTTTTTAAGTATTTTCAAATTTTCAGATAGGAGGTTCCATATAAGGTCAAAAACTACATACTCAGATCTTCACCAAACTTTGCATGGATACATTATGTGTCAAGACACGTGGAAAAAACGTACAAAACAAAAGATTGGAGACATCAAGATTTTGGTCGAATTTTTTAAGAATTTTCAAATTTTCAGATGGGAGGTTCCAGATAAGGTCAAAAACTACATACTCAGATCTTCACCAAACTTTGCAGGGATACATTGGATGTCAAGACACGTGGAAAAAACGTACAAAAAAGAGATTGGAGACATCAAGATTTTGGACGAATTTTTTAACAATTTTCAAATTTTCAGAAAGGATGTTCCAGATAAGGTCAAAAACGACATACTCAGATCTTCACCAAACTTTGCAGGGATACATTGGATATCAAGACACGTGGAAAAAACGTACAAAACAAGAGATTGGAGACATCAAGATTTTCGACGAATTTTTTAAGAATTTTCAAATTTTCAGATGGGAGGTTCAATATAAGGTCAAAAACTACATACTCAGATCTTCACCAAACTTTGCAGGGATACATTGGATGTCAAGACACGTGGAAAAAACGTACAAAACAAGAGATTGGAGACATCAAGATTTTGGACGAATTTTTTAAGAATTTTCAAATTTTCAGATAGGAGGTTCCATATAAGGTCAAAAACTACATACTCAGATCTTCACCAAACTTTGCAGGGATACATTGGATATCAAGACACGTGGAAAAAACGTACAAAACAAGAGATTGGAGACATCAAGATTTTGGACGAATTTTTTAAGAATTTTCAAATTTTCAGATAGGAGGTTCCAGATAAGGTCAAAAACTACATACTCAGATCTTCACCAAACTTTGCAGGGATACATTGGATGTCAAGACACGTGGAAAAAACGTACAAAACAAGAGATTGGGGTCATCAAGATTTTGGACGGATTTTTTAGGAATTTTCAAATTTTCAGATGGGAGGTTCCAGATAAGGTCAAAAACTACATACTCAGATCTTCACCAAACATTGCAGGGATACATTGGATGTCAAGACACGTGGAAAAAACGTACAAAACAAGAGATTGGAGACATCAAAATTTTGGACGAATTTTTTAAGAATTTTCAAATTTTCAGATAGGAGGTTCCAGATGAGGTCAAAAACTACATACTCAGATCTTCACCAAACTTTGCAGGAATACTTTGCATGTCAAGACACGAGGAAAAAACGTACAAAACAAGAGATCGGAGACATCAAAATTTTCGACGAATTTTTTAAGAATTTTCAAATTTTCAGATGGGAGGTTCCAGATAAGGTCAAAAACGACATACTCAGATCTTCACCAAACTTTGCATGGATACATTGGATGTCAAGACACGTGGAAAAAACATACAAAACATAGGATTGGTGACATCAAGATTTTGGACGAATTTTTTAAGAATTTTCAAATTTTCAGATAGGAGGTTCCATATAAGGTCAAAAACTACATACTCAGATCTTCACCAAACTTTGCAGGGATACATTGGAGGTCGAGACACGTGGAAAAAAAGTACAAAACAAGAGATTGGGGTCATCAAGATTTTGGACGGATTTTTTAGGAATTTTCAAATTTTCAGATGGGAGGTTCCAGATAAGGTCAAAAACTACATACTCAGATCTTCACCAAACATTGCAGGGATACATTGGATGTCAAGACACGTGGAAAAAACGTACAAAACAAGAGATTGGAGACATCATGATTTTGGACGAATTTTTTAAGAATTTTCAAATTTTCAGATAGGAGGTTCCAGAAGAGGTCAAAAACTACATACTCAGATCTTCACCAAACTTTGCAGGAATACTTTGCATGTCAAGACACGTGGAAAAAACGTACAAAACAAGAGATCGGAGACATCAAGATTTTCGACGAATTTTTTAAGAATTTTCAAATTTTCAGATGGGAGGTTCCAGATAAGGTCAAAAACGACATACTCAGATCTTCACCAAACTTTGCAGGGATCCATTGGAGGTCGAGACACGTGGAAAAAACGTACAAAACAAGAGATTGGAGACATCAAGATTTTGGACGAATTTTTTAAGAATTTTCAAATTTTCAGATAGGAGGTTCCATATAAGGTCAAAAACTACATACTCAGATCTTCACCAAACTTTGCAGGGATACATTGGATGTCAAGACACGTGGAAAAAACGTACAAAACAAGAGATTGGAGACATCAAGATTTTCGACGAATTTTTTAAGAATTTTCAAATTTTCAGAAAGGATGTTCCAGATAAGGTCAAAAACGACATACTCAGATCTTCACCAAACTTTGCAGGGATCCATTGGAGGTCGAGACACGTGGAAAAAACGTACAAAACAAGAGATTGGAGACATCAAGATTTTGGACGAATTTTTGAAGAATTTTCAAATTTTCAGATAGGAGGTTCCAGATAAGGTCTAAAACTACATACTCAGATCTCCACCAAACATTGCAGGAATACATTGGATGTCAAGACACGTGGAAAAAACGTACAAAACAAGAGATTGGAGACATCAAGATTTTCGACGAATTTTTTAAGAATTTTCAAATTTTCAGATAGGAGGTTCCAGATAAGGTCAAAAACTACATACTCAGATCTTCACCAAACGTTGCAGGGATACTTTGCATGTCAAGACACGTGGAAAAAACGTACAAAACAAAAGATTGGAGACATCAAGATTTTCGACGAATTTTTTAAGAATTTTCAAATTTTCAGATGGGAGGTTCCAGATAAGGTCAAAAACGACATACTCAGATCTTCACCAAACTTTGCATGGATACATTGGATGTCAAGACACGTGGAAAAAACGTACAAAACAAGAGATTGGAGACATCAAGATTTTGGACGAATTTTTTAAGAATTTTCAAATTTTCAGATGGGAGGTTCAATATAAGGTCAAAAACTACATACTCAGATCTTCACCAAACTTTGCAGGGATACTTTGGATGTCAAGACACGTGGAAAAAACGTACAAAACAAGAGATTGGGGTCATCAAGATTTTGGACGAATTTTTTAAGAATTTTCAAATTTTCAGATGGGAGGTTCAATATAAGGTCAAAAACTACATACTCAGATCTTCACCAAACTTTGCATGGATACATTGGATGTCAAGACACGTGGAAAAAACATACAAAACATAGGATTCGGAACATCAAGATTTTGGTCGAATTTTTTAAGAATTTTCAAATTTTCAGATGGGAGGTTCCATATAAGGTCAAAAACGACATACTCAGATCTTCACCAAACTTTGCAGGAATACTTTGCATGTCAAGACACGTGGAAAAAACGTACAAAACAAGAGATCGGAGACATCAAGATTTTCGACGAATTTTTTAAGAATTTTCAAATTTTCAGATGGGAGGTTCCAGATAAGGTCAAAAACGACATACTCAGATCTTCACCAAACTTTGCAGGGATCCATTGGAGGTCGAGACACGTGGAAAAAACGTACAAAACAAGAGATTGGAGACATCAAGATTTTGGACGAATTTTTGAAGAATTTTCAAATTTTCAGATAGGAGGTTCCAGATAAGGTCTAAAACTACATACTCAGATCTCCACCAAACATTGCAGGAATACATTGGATGTCAAGACACGTGGAAAAAACGTACAAAACAAGAGATTGGAGACATCAAGATTTTCGACGAATTTTTTAAGAATTTTCAAATTTTCAGATAGGAGGTTCCAGATAAGGTCAAAAACTACATACTCAGATCTTCACCAAACGTTGCAGGGATACTTTGCATGTCAAGACACGTGGAAAAAACGTACAAAACAAAAGATTGGAGACATCAAGATTTTCGACGAATTTTTTAAGAATTTTCAAATTTTCAGATGGGAGGTTCCAGATAAGGTCAAAAACGACATACTCAGATCTTCACCAAACTTTGCATGGATACATTGGATTTCAAGACACGTGGAAAAAACGTACAAAACAAGAGATTGGAGACATCAAGATTTTGGACGAATTTTTTAAGAATTTTCAAATTTTCAGATGGGAGGTTCAATATAAGGTCAAAAACTACATACTCAGATCTTCACCAAACTTTGCAGGGATACTTTGGATGTCAAGACACGTGGAAAAAACGTACAAAACAAGAGATTGGGGTCATCAAGATTTTGGACGAATTTTTTAAGAATTTTCAAATTTTCAGATGGGAGGTTCAATATAAGGTCAAAAACTACATACTCAGATCTTCACCAAACTTTGCATGGATACATTGGATGTCAAGACACGTGGAAAAAACATACAAAACATAGGATTCGGAACATCAAGATTTTGGTCGAATTTTTTAAGAATTTTCAAATTTTCAGATGGGAGGTTCCATATAAGGTCAAAAACTACATACTCAGATCTTCACCAAACATTGCAGGAATACATTGGATGTCAAGACACGTGGAAAAAACGTACAAAACAAGAGATTGGGGTCATCAAGATTTTGCACGGATTTTTTAGGAATTTTCAAATTTTCAGATGGGAGGTTCCAGATAAGGTCAAAAACTAAATACTCAGATCTTCACCAAACTTTGCAGGGATACATTGGATGTCAAGACACGTGGAAAAAACGTACAAAACAAGAGATTGGAGACATCAAGATTTTGGACGAATTTTTTAAGAATTTTCAAATTTTCAGATAGGAGGTTCCAGATGAGGTCAAAAACTACATACTCAGATCTTCACCAAACTTTGCAGGAATACTTTGCATGTCAAGACACGTGGAAAAAACGTACAAAACAAGAGATCGGAGACATCAAGATTTTCGACGAATTTTTTAAGAATTTTCAAATTTTCAGATGGGAGGTTCCAGATAAGGTCAAAAACGACATACTCAGATCTTCACCAAACTTTGCAGGGATCCATTGGAGGTCGAGACACGTGGAAAAAACGTACAAAACAAGAGATTGGAGACATCAAGATTTTGGACGAATTTTTTAAGAATTTTCAAATTTTCAGATAGGAGGTTCCATATAAGGTCAAAAACTACATACTCAGATCTTCACCAAACTTTGCAGGGATACATTGGATGTCAAGACACGTGGAAAAAACGTACAAAACAAGAGATTGGAGACATCAAGATTTTCGACGAATTTTTTAAGAATTTTCAAATTTTCAGAAAGGATGTTCCAGATAAGGTCAAAAACGACATACTCAGATCTTCACCAAACTTTGCAGGGATCCATTGGAGGTCGAGACACGTGGAAAAAACGTACAAAACAAGAGATTGGAGACATCAAGATTTTGGACGAATTTTTGAAGAATTTTCAAATTTTCAGATAGGAGGTTCCAGATAAGGTCTAAAACTACATACTCAGATCTCCACCAAACATTGCAGGAATACATTGGATGTCAAGACACGTGGAAAAAACGTACAAAACAAGAGATTGGAGACATCAAGATTTTCGACGAATTTTTTAAGAATTTTCAAATTTTCAGATAGGAGGTTCCAGATAAGGTCAAAAACTACATACTCAGATCTTCACCAAACGTTGCAGGGATACTTTGCATGTCAAGACACGTGGAAAAAACGTACAAAACAAAAGATTGGAGACATCAAGATTTTCGACGAATTTTTTAAGAATTTTCAAATTTTCAGATGGGAGGTTCCAGATAAGGTCAAAAACGACATACTCAGATCTTTACCAAACTTTGCATGGATACATTGGATGTCAAGACACGTGGAAAAAACGTACAAAACAAGAGATTGGAGACATCAAGATTTTGGACGAATTTTTTAAGAATTTTCAAATTTTCAGATGGGAGGTTCAATATAAGGTCAAAAACTACATACTCAGATCTTCACCAAACTTTGCAGGGATACTTTGGATGTCAAGACACGTGGAAAAAACGTACAAAACAAGAGATTGGGGTCATCAAGATTTTGGACGAATTTTTTAAGAATTTTCAAATTTTCAGATGGGAGGTTCAATATAAGGTCAAAAACTACATACTCAGATCTTCACCAAACTTTGCATGGATACATTGGATGTCAAGACACGTGGAAAAAACATACAAAACATAGGATTCGGAACATCAAGATTTTGGTCGAATTTTTTAAGAATTTTCAAATTTTCAGATAGGAGGTTCCATATAAGGTCAAAAACTACATACTCAGATCTTCACCAAACATTGCAGGAATACATTGGATGTCAAGACACGTGGAAAAAACGTACAAAACAAGAGATTGGGGTCATCAAGATTTTGCACGGATTTTTTAGGAATTTTCAAATTTTCAGATGGGAGGTTCCAGATAAGGTCAAAAACTACATACTCAGATCTTCACCAAACTTTGCAGGGATACATTGGATGTCAAGACACGTGGAAAAAACGTACAAAACAAGAGATTGGAGACATCAAGATTTTGGACGAATTTTTTAAGAATTTTCAAATTTTCAGATAGGAGGTTTCATATAAGGTCAAAAACTACATACTCAGATCTTCACCAAACTTTGCAGGGATACATTGGATGTCAAGACACGTGGAAAAAACGTACAAAAAAGAGATTGGAGACATCAAGATTTTGGACGAATTTTTTAACAATTTTCAAATTTTCAGAAAGGATGTTCCAGATAAGGTCAAAAACGACATACTCAGATCTTCACCAAACTTTGCATGGATACATTGGATGTCAAGACACGTGGAAAAAACGTACAAACAAGAGATTGGGGTCATCAAGATTTTGCACGGATTTTTTAGGAATTTTCAAATTTTCAGATGGGAGGTTCCAGATAAGGTCAAAAACTACATACTCAGATCTTCACCAAACTTTGCAGGGATACATTGGATGTCAAGACACGTGGAAAAAACGTACAAAACAAGAGATTGGAGACATCAAGATTTTGGACGAATTTTTTAAGAATTTTCAAATTTTCAGATAGGAGGTTCCATATAAGGTCAAAAACTACATACTCAGATCTTCACCAAACTTTGCATGGATACATTATGTGTCAAGACACGTGGAAAAAACGTACAAAACAAAAGATTGGAGACATCAAGATTTTGGTCGAATTTTTTAAGAATTTTCAAATTTTCAGATGGGAGGTTCCAGATAAGGTCAAAAACTACATACTCAGATCTTCACCAAACTTTGCAGGGATACATTGGATGTCAAGACACGTGGAAAAAACGTACAAAAAAGAGATTGGAGACATCAAGATTTTGGTCGAATTTTTTAAGAATTTTCAAATTTTCAGATGGGAGGTTCCAGATAAGGTCAAAAACTACATACTCAGATCTTCACCAAACTTTGCAGGGATACATTGGATGTCAAGACACGTGGAAAAAACGTACAAAAAAGAGATTGGGGTCATCAAGATTTTGGACGGATTTTTTAGGAATTTTCAAATTTTCAGATGGGAGGTTCCAGATAAGGTCAAAAACTACATACTCAGATCTTCACCAAACATTGAAGGGATACATTGGATGTCAAGACACGTGGAAAAAACGTACAAAACAAGAGATTGGAGACATCAAGATTTTGGACGAATTTTTTAAGAATTTTCAAATTTTCAGATAGGAGGTTCCAGATGAGGTCAAAAACTACATACTCAGATCTTCACCAAACTTTGCAGGAATACTTTGCATGTCAAGACACGTGGAAAAAACGTACAAAACAAGAGATCGGAGACATCAAGATTTTCGACGAATTTTTTAAGAATTTTCAAATTTTCAGATAGGAGGTTCCATATAAGGTCAAAAACTACATACTCAGATCTTCACCAAACTTTGCAGGGATACATTGGATTTCGAGACACGTGGAAAAAAAGTACAAAACAAGAGATTGGGGTCATCAAGATTTTGGACGGATTTTTTAGGAATTTTCAAATTTTCAGATGGGAGGTTCCAGATAAGGTCAAAAACTACATACTCAGATCTTCACCAAACATTGCAGGAATACTTTGCATGTCAAGACACGTGGAAAAAACGTACAAAACAAGAGATTGGAGACATCAAGATTTTGGACGAATTTTTTAAGAATTTTCAAATTTTCAGATAGGAGGTTCCAGATGAGGTCAAAAACTACATACTCAGATCTTCACCAAACTTTGCAGGAATACTTTGCATGTCAAGACACGTGGAAAAAACGTACAAAACAAGAGATTGGAGACATCAAGATTTTCGACGAATTTTTGAAGAATTTTCAAATTTTCAGATGGGAGGTTCCAGATAAGGTCAAAAACTACATACTCAGATCTTCACCAAACTTTGCAGGGATACATTGGATGTCAAGACACGTGGAAAAAACGTACAAAAAAGAGATTGGAGACATCAAGATTTTGGACGAATTTTTTAACAATTTTCAAATTTTCAGAAAGGATGTTCCAGATAAGGTCAAAAACGACATACTCAGATCTTCACCAAACTTTGCATGGATACATTGGATGTCAAGACACTTGGAAAAAACGTACAAAACAAGAGATTGGGGTCATCAAGATTTTGCACGGATTTTTTAGGAATTTTCAAATTTTCAGATGGGAGGTTCCAGATAAGGTCAAAAACTACATACTCAGATCTTCACCAAACTTTGCAGGGATACATTGGATGTCAAGACACGTGGAAAAAACGTACAAAACAAGAGATTGGAGACATCAAGATTTTGGACGAATTTTTTAAGAATTTTCAAATTTTCAGATAGGAGGTTCCATATAAGGTCAAAAACTACATACTCAGATCTTCACCAAACTTTGCATGGATACATTATGTGTCAAGACACGTGGAAAAAACGTACAAAACAAAAGATTGGAGACATCAAGATTTTGGTCGAATTTTTTAAGAATTTTCAAATTTTCAGATGGGAGGTTCCAGATAAGGTCAAAAACTACATACTCAGATCTTCACCAAACTTTGCAGGGATACATTGGATGTCAAGACACGTGGAAAAAACGTACAAAAAAGAGATTGGAGACATCAAGATTTTGGACGAATTTTTTAACAATTTTCAAATTTTCAGAAAGGATGTTCCAGATAAGGTCAAAAACGACATACTCAGATCTTCACCAAACTTTGCAGGGATACATTGGATATCAAGACACGTGGAAAAAACGTACAAAACAAGAGATTGGAGACATCAAGATTTTCGACGAATTTTTTAAGAATTTTCAAATTTTCAGATAGGAGGTTCCAGATAAGGTCAAAAACTACATACTCAGATCTTCACCAAACGTTGCAGGGATACTTTGCATGTCAAGACACGTGGAAAAAACGTACAAAACAAAAGATTGGAGACATCAAGATTTTCGACGAATTTTTTAAGAATTTTCAAATTTTCAGATGGGAGGTTCCAGATAAGGTCAAAAACGACATACTCAGATCTTCACCAAACTTTGCATGGATACATTGGATGTCAAGACACGTGGAAAAAACGTACAAAACAAGAGATTGGAGACATCAAGATTTTGGACGAATTTTTTAAGAATTCTCAAATTTTCAGAAAGGAGGTTCCATATAAGGTCAAAAACTACATACTCAGATCTTCACCAAACTTTGCAGGGATACTTTGGATGTCAAGACACGTGGAAAAAACGTACAAAACAAGAGATTGGGGTCATCAAGATTTTGGACGAATTTTTTAAGAATTTTCAAATTTTCAGATGGGAGGTTCAATATAAGGTCAAAAACTACATACTCAGATCTTCACCAAACTTTGCATGGATACATTGGATGTCAAGACACGTGGAAAAAACATACAAAACATAGGATCCGGAACATCAAGATTTTGGTCGAATTTTTTAAGAATTTTCAAATTTTCAGATGGGAGGTTCCAGATAAGGTCAAAAACTACATACTCAGATCTTCACCAAACTTTGCAGGGATACATTGGATATCAAGACACGTGGAAAAAACGTACAAAACAAGAGATTGGAGACATCAAGATTTTGGACGAATTTTTTAAGAATTTTCAAATTTTCAGATAGGAGGTTCCAGATAAGGTCAAAAACTACATACTCAGATCTTCACCAAACTTTGCAGGGATACATTGGATGTCAAGACACGTGGAAAAAACGTACAAAACAAGAGATTGGGGTCATCAAGATTTTGGACGGATTTTATTAGGAATTTTCAAATTTTCAGATGGGAGGTTCCAGATAAGGTCAAAAACTACATACTCAGATCTTCACCAAACATTGCAGGGATACATTGGATGTCAAGACACGTGGAAAAAACGTACAAAACAAGAGATTGGAGACATCAAAATTTTGGACGAATTTTTTAAGAATTTTCAAATTTTCAGATAGGAGGTTCCAGATGAGGTCAAAAACTACATACTCAGATCTTCACAAAACTTTGCAGGAATACTTTGCATGTCAAGACACGTGGAAAAAACGTACAAAACAAGAGATCGGAGACATCAAGATTTTCGACGAATTTTTTAAGAATTTTCAAATTTTCAGATGGGAGGTTCCAGATAAGGTCAAAAACGACATACTCAGATCTTCACCAAACTTTGCATGGATACATTGGATGTCAAGACACGTGGAAAAAACATACAAAACATAGGATTGGTGACATCAAGATTTTGGACGAATTTTTTAAGAATTTTCAAATTTTCAGATAGGAGGTTCCATATAAGGTCAAAAACTACATACTCAGATCTTCACCAAACTTTGCAGGGATACATTGGAGGTCGAGACACGTGGAAAAAAGTACAAAACAAGAGATTGGGGTCATCAAGATTTTGGACGGATTTTTTAGGAATTTTCAAATTTTCAGATGGGAGGTTCCAGATAAGGTCAAAAACTACATACTCAGATCTTCACCAAACTTTGCAGGGATACATTGGATGTCAAGACACGTGGAAAAAACGTACAAAACAAGAGATTGGAGACATTAAGATTTTGGACGAATTTTTTAAGAATTTTCAAATTTTCAGATAGGAGGTTCCATATAAGGTCAAAAACTACATACTCAGATCTTCACCAAACTTTGCATGGATACATTATGTGTCAAGACACGTGGAAAAAACGTACAAAACAAAAGATTGGAGACATCAAGATATTGGTCGAATTTTTTAAGAATTTTCAAATTTTCAGATGGGAGGTTCCAGATAAGGTCAAAAACTACATACTCAGATCTTCACCAAACTTTGCAGGGATACATTGGATATCAAGACACGTGGAAAAAACGTACAAAACAAGAGATTGGAGACATCAAGATTTTCGACGAATTTTTTAAGAATTTTCAAATTTTCAGATAGGAGGTTCCAGATAAGGTCAAAAACTACATACTCAGATCTTCACCAAACTTTGCAGGGATACATTGGATATCAAGACACGTGGAAAAAACGTACAAAACAAGAGATTGGGGTCATCAAGATTTTGGACGGATTTTTTAGGAATTTTCAAATTTTCAGATGGGAGGTTCCAGATAAGGTCAAAAACTACATACTCAGATCTTCACCAAACATTGCAGGGATACATTGGATGTCAAGACACGTGGAAAAAACGTACAAAACAAGAGATTGGAGACATCAAAATTTTGGACGAATTTTTTAAGAATTTTCAAATTTTCAGATAGGAGGTTCCAGATGAGGTCAAAAACTACATACTCAGATCTTCACCAAACTTTGCAGGAATACTTTGCATGTCAAGACACGTGGAAAAAACGTACAAAACAAGAGATCGGAGACATCAAGATTTTCGACGAATTTTTTAAGAATTTTCAAATTTTCAGATGGGAGGTTCCAGATAAGGTCAAAAACGACATACTCAGATCTTCACCAAACTTTGCATGGATACATTGGATGTCAAGACACGTGGAAAAAACA
Source organism: Lepisma saccharinum (assembly GCF_977018435.1). Classification (NCBI taxonomy): domain Eukaryota; kingdom Metazoa; phylum Arthropoda; class Insecta; order Zygentoma; family Lepismatidae; genus Lepisma; species Lepisma saccharinum. Next base: position 1,403,108 of record NW_028142921.1, on the reverse strand, counting down.
TACAAAACATAGGATTGGTGACATCAAGATTTTGGACGAATTTTTTAAGAATTTTCAAATTTTCAGATAGGAGGTTCCATATAAGGTCAAAAACTACATACTCAGATCTTCACCAAACTTTGCAGGGATACATTGGAGGTCGAGACACGTGGAAAAAAAGTACAAAACAAGAGATTGGGGTCATCAAGATTTTGGACGGATTTTTTAGGAATTTTCAAATTTTCAGATGGGAGGTTCCAGATAAGGTCAAAAACTACATACTCAGATCTTCACCAAACATTGCAGGGATACATTGGATGTCAAGACACGTGGAAAAAACGTACAAAACAAGAGATTGGAGACATCAAGATTTTGGACGAATTTTTTAAGAATTTTCAAATTTTCAGATAGGAGGTTCCAGATGAGGTCAAAAACTACATACTCAGATCTTCACCAAACTTTGCAGGAATACTTTGCATGTCAAGACACGTGGAAAAAACGTACAAAACAAGAGATCGGAGACATCAAAATTTTCGACGAATTTTTTAAGAATTTTCAAATTTTCAGATGGGAGGTTCCAGATAAGGTCAAAAACTACATACTCAGATCTTCACCAAACTTTGCAGGAATACTTTGCATGTCAAGACACGTGGAAAAAACGTACAAAACAAGAGATCGGAGACATCAAGATTTTCGACGAATTTTTTAAGAATTTTCAAATTTTCAGATGGGAGGTTCCAGATAAGGTCAAAAACTACATACTCAGATCTTCACCAAACTTTGCAGGAATACTTTGCATGTCAAGACACGTGGAAAAAACGTACAAAACAAGAGATCGGAGACATCAAGATTTTCGACGAATTTTTTAAGAATTTTCAAATTTTCAGATGGGAGGTTCCAGATAAGGTCAAAAACGACATACTCAGATCTTCACCAAACTTTGCATGGATCCATTGGATGTCAAGACACGTGGAAAAAAACATACAAAACATAGGATTGGGGTCATCAAGATTTTGGTCGAATTTTTTAAGAATTTTCAAATTTTCAGATAGGAGGTTCCATATAAGGTCAAAAACTACATACTCAGATCTTCACCAAACATTGCAGGAATACATTGGATGTCAAGACACGTGGAAAAAACGTACAAAACAAGAGATTGGGGTCATCAAGATTTTGCACGGATTTTTTAGGAATTTTCAAATTTTCAGATGGGAGGTTCCAGATAAGGTCAAAAACTACATACTCAGATCTTCACCAAACTTTGCAGGAATACATTGGATGTCAAGACACGTGGAAAAAACGTACAAAACAAGAGATTGGAGACATCAAGATTTTGGACGAATTTTTTAAGAATTTTCAAATTTTCAGATAGGAGGTTCCATATAAGGTCAAAAACTACATACTCAGATCTTCACCAAACTTTGCATGGATACATTATGTGTCAAGACACGTGGAAAAAACGTACAAAACAAAAGATTGGAGACATCAAGATTTTGGTCGAATTTTTTAAGAATTTTCAAATTTTCAGATGGGAGGTTCCAGATAAGGTCAAAAACTACATACTCAGATCTTCACCAAACTTTGCAGGGATACATTGGATGTCAAGACACGTGGAAAAAACGTACAAAAAAGAGATTGGAGACATCAAGATTTTGGACGAATTTTTTAACAATTTTCAAATTTTCAGAAAGGATGTTCCAGATAAGGTCAAAAACGACATACTCAGATCTTCACCAAACTTTGCAGGGATATATTGGATATCAAGACACGTGGAAAAAACGTACAAAACAAGAGATTGGAGACATCAAGATTTTGGACGAATTTTTTAAGAATTTTCAAATTTTCAGATAGGAGGTTCCAGATGAGGTCAAAAACTACATACTCAGATCTTCACCAAACTTTGCAGGAATACTTTGCATGTCAAGACACGTGGAAAAAACGTACAAAACAAGAGATCGGAGACATCAAAATTTTCGACGAATTTTTTAAGAATTTTCAAATTTTCAGATGGGAGGTTCCAGATAAGGTCAAAAACTACATACTCAGATCTTCACCAAACTTTGCAGGAATACTTTGCATGTCAAGACACGTGGAAAAAACGTACAAAACAAGAGATCGGAGACATCAAGATTTTCGACGAATTTTTTAAGAATTTTCAAATTTTCAGATGGGAGGTTCCAGATAAGGTCAAAAACTACATACTCAGATCTTCACCAAACTTTGCAGGAATACTTTGCATGTCAAGACACGTGGAAAAAACGTACAAAACAAGAGATCGGAGACATCAAGATTTTCGACGAATTTTTTAAGAATTTTCAAATTTTCAGATGGGAGGTTCCAGATAAGGTCAAAAACGACATACTCAGATCTTCACCAAACTTTGCATGGATCCATTGGATGTCAAGACACGTGGAAAAAACATACAAAACATAGGATTGGGGTCATCAAGATTTTGGTCGAATTTTTTAAGAATTTTCAAATTTTCAGATAGGAGGTTCCATATAAGGTCAAAAACTACATACTCAGATCTTCACCAAACATTGCAGGAATACATTGGATGTCAAGACACGTGGAAAAAACGTACAAAACAAGAGATTGGGGTCATCAAGATTTTGCACGGATTTTTTAGGAATTTTCAAATTTTCAGATGGGAGGTTCCAGATAAGGTCAAAAACTACATACTCAGATCTTCACCAAACTTTGCAGGGATACATTGGATGTCAAGACACGTGGAAAAAACGTACAAAACAAGAGATTGGAGACATCAAGATTTTGGACGAATTTTTTAAGAATTTTCAAATTTTCAGATAGGAGGTTCCATATAAGGTCAAAAACTACATACTCAGATCTTCACCAAACTTTGCATGGATACATTATGTGTCAAGACACGTGGAAAAAACGTACAAAACAAAAGATTGGAGACATCAAGATTTTGGTCGAATTTTTTAAGAATTTTCAAATTTTCAGATGGGAGGTTCCAGATAAGGTCAAAAACTACATACTCAGATCTTCACCAAACTTTGCAGGGATACATTGGATGTCAAGACACGTGGAAAAAACGTACAAAAAAGAGATTGGAGACATCAAGATTTTGGACGAATTTTTTAACAATTTTCAAATTTTCAGAAAGGATGTTCCAGATAAGGTCAAAAACGACATACTCAGATCTTCACCAAACTTTGCAGGGATATATTGGATATCAAGACACGTGGAAAAAACGTACAAAACAAGAGATTGGAGACATCAAGATTTTGGACGAATTTTTTAAGAATTTTCAAATTTTCAGATAGGAGGTTCCAGATAAGGTCAAAAACTACATACTCAGATCTTCACCAAACTTTGCAGGGATACATTGGATGTCAAGACACGTGGAAAAAACGTACAAAACAAGAGATTGGAGACATCAAGATTTTGGACGAATTTTTTAAGAATTTTCAAATTTTCAGATAGGAGGTTCCATATAAGGTCAAAAACTACATACTCAGATCTTCACCAAACATTGCAGGGATACATTGGATATCAAGACACGTGGAAAAAACGTACAAAACAAGAGATTGGAGACATCAAGATTTTGGACGAATTTTTTAAGAATTTTCAAATTTTCAGATAGGAGGTTGCAGATGAGGTCAAAAACGACATACTCAGATCTTCACCAAACTTTGCAGGAATACTTTGCATGTCAAGACACGTGGAAAAAACGTACAAAACAAGAGATCGGAGACATCAAGATTTTCGACGAATTTTTTAAGAATTTTCAAATTTTCAGATGGGAGGTTCCAGATAAGGTCAAAAACGACATACTCAGATCTTCACCAAACTTTGCATGGATACATTGGATGTCAAGACACGTGGAAAAAACATACAAAACATAGGATTGGTGACATCAAGATTTTGGACGAATTTTTTAAGAATTTTCAAATTTTCAGATGGGAGGTTCCAGATAAGGTCAAAAACGACATACTCAGATCTTCACCAAACTTTGCATGGATCCATTGGATGTCAAGACACGTGGAAAAAACATACAAAACATAGGATTGGGGTCATCAAGATTTTGGTCGAATTTTTTAAGAATTTTCAAATTTTCAGATAGGAGGTTCCATATAAGGTCAAAAACTACATACTCAGATCTTCACCAAACATTGCAGGAATACATTGGATGTCAAGACACGTGGAAAAAACGTACAAAACAAGAGATTGGGGTCATCAAGATTTTGCACGGATTTTTTAGGAATTTTCAAATTTTCAGATGGGAGGTTCCAGATAAGGTCAAAAACTACATACTCAGATCTTCACCAAACTTTGCAGGGATACATTGGATGTCAAGACACGTGGAAAAAACGTACAAAACAAGAGATTGGAGACATCAAGATTTTGGACGAATTTTTTAAGAATTTTCAAATTTTCAGATAGGAGGTTCCATATAAGGTCAAAAACTACATACTCAGATCTTCACCAAACTTTGCATGGATACATTATGTGTCAAGACACGTGGAAAAAACGTACAAAACAAAAGATTGGAGACATCAAGATTTTGGTCGAATTTTTTAAGAATTTTCAAATTTTCAGATGGGAGGTTCCAGATAAGGTCAAAAACTACATACTCAGATCTTCACCAAACTTTGCAGGGATACATTGGATGTCAAGACACGTGGAAAAAACGTACAAAAAAGAGATTGGAGACATCAAGATTTTGGACGAATTTTTTAACAATTTTCAAATTTTCAGAAAGGATGTTCCAGATAAGGTCAAAAACGACATACTCAGATCTTCACCAAACTTTGCAGGGATATATTGGATATCAAGACACGTGGAAAAAACGTACAAAACAAGAGATTGGAGACATCAAGATTTTGGACGAATTTTTTAAGAATTTTCAAATTTTCAGATAGGAGGTTCCATATAAGGTCAAAAACTACATACTCAGATCTTCACCAAACATTGCAGGGATACATTGGATATCAAGACACGTGGAAAAAACGTACAAAACAAGAGATTGGAGACATCAAGATTTTGGACGAATTTTTTAAGAATTTTCAAATTTTCAGATAGGAGGTTCCATATAAGGTCAAAAACTACATACTCAGATCTTCACCAAACTTTGCAGGGATACATTGGATGTCAAGACACGTGGAAAAAACGTACAAAACAAGAGATTGGAGACATCAAGATTTTGGACGAATTTTTTAAGAATTTTCAAATTTTCAGATAGGAGGTTCCATATAAGATCAAAAACTACATACTCAGATCTTCACCAAACTTTGCATGGATACATTATGTGTCAAGACAAGTGGAAAAAACGTACAAAACAAAAGATTGGAGACATCAAGATTTTGGTCGAATTTTTTAAGAATTTTCAAATTTTCAGATGGGAGGTTCCAGATAAGGTCAAAAACTACATACTCAGATCTTCACCAAACTTTGCAGGGATACATTGGATGTCAAGACACGTGGAAAAAACGTACAAAAAAGAGATTGGAGACATCAAGATTTTGGACGAATTTTTTAACAATTTTCAAATTTTCAGAAAGGATGTTCCAGATAAGGTCAAAAACGACATACTCAGATCTTCACCAAACTTTGCAGGGATACATTGGATATCAAGACACGTGGAAAAAACGTACAAAACAAGAGATTGGAGACATCAAGATTTTGGACGAATTTTTTAAGAATTTTAAAATTTTCAGATGGGAGGTTCAATATAAGGTCAAAAACTACATACTCAGATCTTCACCAAACTTTGCAGGGATACATTGGATGTCAAGACACGTGGAAAAAACGTACAAAACAAGAGATTGGAGACATCAAGATTTTGGACGAATTTTTTAAGAATTTTCAAATTTTCAGATAGGAGGTTCCATATAAGGTCAAAAACTACATACTCAGATCTTCACCAAACTTTGCAGGGATACATTGGATATCAAGACACGTGGAAAAAACGTACAAAACAAGAGATTGGAGACATCAAGATTTTGGACGAATTTTTTAAGAATTTTCAAATTTTCAGATAGGAGGTTCCATATAAGGTCAAAAACTACATACTCAGATCTTCACCAAACTTTGCAGGGATACATTGGAGGTCGAGACACGTGGAAAAAAAGTACAAAACAAGAGATTGGGGTCATCAAGATTTTGGACGGATTTTTTAGGAATTTTCAAATTTTCAGATGGGAGGTTCCAGATAAGGTCAAAAACTACATACTCAGATCTTCACCAAACATTGCAGGGATACATTGGATGTCAAGACACGTGGAAAAAACGTACAAAACAAGAGATTGGAGACATCAAGATTTTGGACGAATTTTTTAAGAATTTTCAAATTTTCAGATAGGAGGTTCCAGATGAGGTCAAAAACTACATACTCAGATCTTCACCAAACTTTGCAGGAATACTTTGCATGTCAAGACACGTGGAAAAAACGTACAAAACAAGAGATCGGAGACATCAAGATTTTGGACGAATTTTTTAAGAATTTTCAAATTTTCAGATGGGAGGTTCCAGATAAGGTCAAAAACTACATACTCAGATCTTCACCAAACTTTGCAGGAATACTTTGCATGTCAAGACACGTGGAAAAAACGTACAAAACAAGAGATCGGAGACATCAAGATTTTCGACGATTTTTTTAAGGATTTTAAAATTTTCAGATGGGAGGTTCCAGATAAGGTCAAAAACGACATACTCAGATCTTCACCAAACTTTGCAGGGATCCATTGGAGGTCGAGACACGTGGAAAAAACGTACAAAACAAGAGATTGGAGACATCAAGATTTTGGACGAATTTTTTAAGAATTTTCAAATTTTCAGATAGGAGGTTCCATATAAGGTCAAAAACTACATACTTAGATCTTCACCAAACTTTGCAGGGATACATTGGATGTCAAGACACGTGGAAAAAACGTACAAAACAAGAGATTGGAGACATCAAGATTTTCGACGAATTTTTTAAGAATTTTCAAATTTTCAGAAAGGATGTTCCAGATAAGGTCAAAAACGACATACTCAGATCTTCACCAAACTTTGCAGGGATCCATTGGAGGTCGAGACACGTGGAAAAAACGTACAAAACAAGAGATTGGAGACATCAAGATTTTGGACGAATTTTTGAAGAATTTTCAAATTTTCAGATAGGAGGTTCCAGATAAGGTCTAAAACTACATACTCAGATCTCCACCAAACATTGCAGGAATACATTGGATGTCAAGACACGTGGAAAAAACGTACAAAACAAGAGATTGGAGACATCAAGATTTTCGACGAATTTTTGAAGAATTTTCAAATTTTCAGATAGGAGGTTCCAGATAAGGTCAAAAACTACATACTCAGATCTTCACCAAACGTTGCAGGGATACTTTGCATGTCAAGACACGTGGAAAAAACGTACAAAACAAAAGATTGGAGACATCAAGATTTTCGACGAATTTTTTAAGAATTTTCAAATTTTCAGATGGGAGGTTCCAGATAAGGTCAAAAACGACATACTCAGATCTTCACCAAACTTTGCATGGATACATTGGATGTCAAGACACGTGGAAAAAACGTACAAAACAAGAGATTGGAGACATCAAGATTTTGGACGAATTTTTTAAGAATTTTCAAATTTTCAGATGGGAGGTTCAATATAAGGTCAAAAACTACATACTCAGATCTTCACCAAACTTTGCAGGGATACTTTGGATGTCAAGACACGTGGAAAAAACGTACAAAACAAGAGATTGGGGTCATCAAGATTTTGGACGAATTTTTTAAGAATTTTCAAATTTTCAGATGGGAGGTTCTATATAAGGTCAAAAACTACATACTCAGATCTTCACCAAACTTTGCATGGATACATTGGATGTCAAGACACGTGGAAAAAACATACAAAACATAGGATTCGGAACATCAAGATTTTGGTCGAATTTTTTAAGAATTTTCAAATTTTCAGATAGGAGGTTCCATATAAGGTCAAAAACTACATACTCAGATCTTCACCAAACATTGCAGGAATACATTGGATGTCAAGACACGTGGAAAAAACGTACAAAACAAGAAATTGGGGTCATCAAGATTTTGCACGGATTTTTTAGGAATTTTCAAATTTTCAGATGGGAGGTTCCAGATAAGGTCAAAAACTACATACTCAGATCTTCACCAAACTTTGCAGGGATCCATTGGAGGTCGAGACACGTGGAAAAAACGTACAAAACAAGAGATTGGAGACATCAAGATTTTGGACGAATTTTTGAAGAATTTTCAAATTTTCAGATGGGAGGTTCCAGATAAGGTCAAAAACTACATACTCAGATCTTCACCAAACATTGCAGGAATACATTGGATGTCAAGACACGTGGAAAAAACGTACAAAACAAGAGATTGGGGTCATCAAGATTTTGCACGGATTTTTTAGGAATTTTCAAATTTTCAGATGGGAGGTTCCAGATAAGGTCAAAAACTACATACTCAGATCTTCACCAAACTTTGCAGGGATACATTGGATGTCAAGACACGTGGAAAAAACGTACAAAACAAGAGATTGGAGACATCAAGATTTTGGACGAATTTTTTAAGAATTTTCAAATTTTCAGATAGGAGGTTCCATATAAGGTCAAAAACTACATACTCAGATCTTCACCAAACTTTGCATGGATACATTATGTGTCAAGACACGTGGAAAAAACGTACAAAACAAAAGATTGGAGACATCAAGATTTTGGTCGAATTTTTTAAGAATTTTCAAATTTTCAGATGGGAGGTTCCAGATAAGGTCAAAAACTACATACTCAGATCTTCACCAAACTTTGCAGGGATACATTGGATGTCAAGACACGTGGAAAAAACGTACAAAAAAGAGATTGGAGACATCAAGATTTTGGACGAATTTTTTAACAATTTTCAAATTTTCAGAAAGGATGTTCCAGATAAGGTCAAAAACGACATACTCAGATCTTCACCAAACTTTGCAGGGATATATTGGATATCAAGACACGTGGAAAAAACGTACAAAACAAGAGATTGGAGACATCAAGATTTTGGACGAATTTTTTAAGAATTTTCAAATTTTCAGATAGGAGGTTCCAGATAAGGTCAAAAACTACATACTCAGATCTTCACCAAACTTTGCAGGGATACATTGGATGTCAAGACACGTGGAAAAAACGTACAAAACAAGAGATTGGAGACATCAAGATTTTGGACGAATTTTTTAAGAATTTTCAAATTTTCAGATAGGAGGTTCCATATAAGGTCAAAAACTACATACTCAGATCTTCACCAAACATTGCAGGGATACATTGGATATCAAGACACGTGGAAAAAACGTACAAAACAAGAGATTGGAGACATCAAGATTTTGGACGAATTTTTTAAGAATTTTCAAATTTTCAGATAGGAGGTTCCATATAAGGTCAAAAACTACATACTCAGATCTTCACCAAACTTTGCAGGGATACATTGGATGTCAAGACACGTGGAAAAAACGTACAAAACAAGAGATTGGAGACATCAAGATTTTGGACGAATTTTTTAAGAATTTTCAAATTTTCAGATAGGAGGTTCCATATAAGATCAAAAACTACATACTCAGATCTTCACCAAACTTTGCATGGATACATTATGTGTCAAGACAAGTGGAAAAAACGTACAAAACAAAAGATTGGAGACATCAAGATTTTGGTCGAATTTTTTAAGAATTTTCAAATTTTCAGATGGGAGGTTCCAGATAAGGTCAAAAACTACATACTCAGATCTTCACCAAACTTTGCAGGGATACATTGGATGTCAAGACACGTGGAAAAAACGTACAAAAAAGAGATTGGAGACATCAAGATTTTGGACGAATTTTTTAACAATTTTCAAATTTTCAGAAAGGATGTTCCAGATAAGGTCAAAAACGACATACTCAGATCTTCACCAAACTTTGCAGGGATACATTGGATATCAAGACACGTGGAAAAAACGTACAAAACAAGAGATTGGAGACATCAAGATTTTGGACGAATTTTTTAAGAATTTTAAAATTTTCAGATGGGAGGTTCAATATAAGGTCAAAAACTACATACTCAGATCTTCACCAAACTTTGCAGGGATACATTGGATGTCAAGACACGTGGAAAAAACGTACAAAACAAGAGATTGGAGACATCAAGATTTTGGACGAATTTTTTAAGAATTTTCAAATTTTCAGATAGGAGGTTCCATATAAGGTCAAAAACTACATACTCAGATCTTCACCAAACTTTGCAAGGATACATTGGATATCAAGACACGTGGAAAAAACGTACAAAACAAGAGATTGGAGACATCAAGATTTTGGACGAATTTTTTAAGAATTTTCAAATTTTCAGATAGGAGGTTCCATATAAGGTCAAAAACTACATACTCAGATCTTCACCAAACTTTGCAGGGATACATTGGAGGTCGAGACACGTGGAAAAAAAGTACAAAACAAGAGATTGGGGTCATCAAGATTTTGGACGGATTTTTTAGGAATTTTCAAATTTTCAGATGGGAGGTTCCAGATAAGGTCAAAAACTACATACTCAGATCTTCACCAAACATTGCAGGGATACATTGGATGTCAAGACACGTGGAAAAAACGTACAAAACAAGAGATTGGAGACATCAAGATTTTGGACGAATTTTTTAAGAATTTTCAAATTTTCAGATAGGAGGTTCCAGATGAGGTCAAAAACTACATACTCAGATCTTCACCAAACTTTGCAGGAATACTTTGCATGTCAAGACACGTGGAAAAAACGTACAAAACAAGAGATCGGAGACATCAAGATTTTGGACGAATTTTTTAAGAATTTTCAAATTTTCAGATGGGAGGTTCCAGATAAGGTCAAAAACTACATACTCAGATCTTCACCAAACTTTGCAGGAATACTTTGCATGTCAAGACACGTGGAAAAAACGTACAAAACAAGAGATCGGAGACATCAAGATTTTCGACGATTTTTTTAAGGATTTTAAAATTTTCAGATGGGAGGTTCCAGATAAGGTCAAAAACGACATACTCAGATCTTCACCAAACTTTGCAGGGATCCATTGGAGGTCGAGACACGTGGAAAAAACGTACAAAACAAGAGATTGGAGACATCAAGATTTTGGACGAATTTTTTAAGAATTTTCAAATTTTCAGATAGGAGGTTCCATATAAGGTCAAAAACTACATACTTAGATCTTCACCAAACTTTGCAGGGATACATTGGATGTCAAGACACGTGGAAAAAACGTACAAAACAAGAGATTGGAGACATCAAGATTTTCGACGAATTTTTTAAGAATTTTCAAATTTTCAGAAAGGATGTTCCAGATAAGGTCAAAAACGACATACTCAGATCTTCACCAAACTTTGCAGGGATCCATTGGAGGTCGAGACACGTGGAAAAAACGTACAAAACAAGAGATTGGAGACATCAAGATTTTGGACGAATTTTTGAAGAATTTTCAAATTTTCAGATAGGAGGTTCCAGATAAGGTCTAAAACTACATACTCAGATCTCCACCAAACATTGCAGGAATACATTGGATGTCAAGACACGTGGAAAAAACGTACAAAACAAGAGATTGGAGACATCAAGATTTTCGACGAATTTTTGAAGAATTTTCAAATTTTCAGATAGGAGGTTCCAGATAAGGTCAAAAACTACATACTCAGATCTTCACCAAACGTTGCAGGGATACTTTGCATGTCAAGACACGTGGAAAAAACGTACAAAACAAAAGATTGGAGACATCAAGATTTTCGACGAATTTTTTAAGAATTTTCAAATTTTCAGATGGGAGGTTCCAGATAAGGTCAAAAACGACATACTCAGATCTTCACCAAACTTTGCATGGATACATTGGATGTCAAGACACGTGGAAAAAACGTACAAAACAAGAGATTGGAGACATCAAGATTTTGGACGAATTTTTTAAGAATTTTCAAATTTTCAGATGGGAGGTTCAATATAAGGTCAAAAACTACATACTCAGATCTTCACCAAACTTTGCAGGGATACTTTGGATGTCAAGACACGTGGAAAAAACGTACAAAACAAGAGATTGGGGTCATCAAGATTTTGGACGAATTTTTTAAGAATTTTCAAATTTTCAGATGGGAGGTTCTATATAAGGTCAAAAACTACATACTCAGATCTTCACCAAACTTTGCATGGATACATTGGATGTCAAGACACGTGGAAAAAACATACAAAACATAGGATTCGGAACATCAAGATTTTGGTCGAATTTTTTAAGAATTTTCAAATTTTCAGATAGGAGGTTCCATATAAGGTCAAAAACTACATACTCAGATCTTCACCAAACATTGCAGGAATACATTGGATGTCAAGACACGTGGAAAAAACGTACAAAACAAGAAATTGGGGTCATCAAGATTTTGCACGGATTTTTTAGGAATTTTCAAATTTTCAGATGGGAGGTTCCAGATAAGGTCAAAAACTACATACTCAGATCTTCACCAAACTTTGCAGGGATCCATTGGAGGTCGAGACACGTGGAAAAAACGTACAAAACAAGAGATTGGAGACATCAAGATTTTGGACGAATTTTTGAAGAATTTTCAAATTTTCAGATGGGAGGTTCCAGATAAGGTCAAAAACTACATACTCAGATCTTCACCAAACTTTGCAGGGATACATTGGATGTCAAGACACGTGGAAAAAACGTACAAAAAAGAGATTGGAGACATCAAGATTTTGGACGAATTTTTTAACAATTTTCAAATTTTCAGAAAGGATGTTCCAGATAAGGTCAAAAACGACATACTCAGATCTTCACCAAACTTTGCATGGATACATTGGATGTCAAGACACGTGGAAAAAACGTACAAAACAAGAGATTGGGGTCATCAAGATTTTGCACGGATTTTTTAGGAATTTTCAAATTTTCAGATGGGAGGTTCCAGATAAGGTCAAAAACTACATACTCAGATCTTCACCAAACTTTGCAGGGATACATTGGATGTCAAGACACGTGGAAAAAACGTACAAAACAAGAGATTGGAGACATCAAGATTTTGGACGAATTTTTTAAGAATTTTCAAATTTTCAGATAGGAGGTTCCATATAAGGTCAAAAACTACATACTCAGATCTTCACCAAACTTTGCATGGATACATTATGTGTCAAGACACGTGGAAAAAACGTACAAAACAAAAGATTGGAGACATCAAGATTTTGGTCGAATTTTTTAAGAATTTTCAAATTTTCAGATGGGAGGTTCCAGATAAGGTCAAAAACTACATACTCAGATCTTCACCAAACTTTGCAGGGATACATTGGATGTCAAGACACGTGGAAAAAATGTACAAAAAAGAGATTGGAGACATCAAGATTTTGGTCGAATTTTTTAAGAATTTTCAAATTTTCAGATGGGAGGTTCCAGATAAGGTCAAAAACTACATACTCAGATCTTCACCAAACTTTGCAGGGATACATTGGATGTCAAGACACGTGGAAAAAACGTACAAAAAAGAGATTGGGGTCATCAAGATTTTGGACGGATTTTTTAGGAATTTTCAAATTTTCAGATGGGAGGTTCCAGATAAGGTCAAAAACTACATACTCAGATCTTCACCAAACATTGCAGGGATACATTGGATGTCAAGACACGTGGAAAAAACGTACAAAACAAGAGATTGGAGACATCAAGATTTTGGACGAATTTTTTAAGAATTTTCAAATTTTCAGATAGGAGGTTCCAGATGAGGTCAAAAACTACATACTCAGATCTTCACCAAACTTTGCAGGAATACTTTGCATGTCAAGACACGTGGAAAAAACGTACAAAACAAGAGATCGGAGACATCAAGATTTTCGACGAATTTTTTAAGAATTTTCAAATTTTCAGATAGGAGGTTCCATATAAGGTCAAAAACTACATACTCAGATCTTCACCAAACTTTGCAGGGATACATTGGAGGTCGAGACACGTGGAAAAAAAGTACAAAACAAGAGATTGGGGTCATCAAGATTTTGGACGGATTTTTTAGGAATTTTCAAATTTTCAGATGGGAGGTTCCAGATAAGGTCAAAAACTACATACTCAGATCTTCACCAAACATTGCAGGGATACATTGGATGTCAAGACACGTGGAAAAAACGTACAAAACAAGAGATTGGAGACATCAAGATTTTGGACGAATTTTTTAAGAATTTTCAAATTTTCAGATAGGAGGTTCCAGATGAGGTCAAAAACTACATACTCAGATCTTCACCAAACTTTGCAGGAATACTTTGCATGTCAAGACACGTGGAAAAAACGTACAAAACAAGAGATCGGAGACATCAAGATTTTCGACGAATTTTTGAAGAATTTTCAAATTTTCAGATGGGAGGTTCCAGATAAGGTCAAAAACGACATACTCAGATCTTCACCAAACTTTGCAGGGATCCATTGGAGGTCGAGACACGTGGAAAAAACGTACAAAACAAGAGATTGGAGACATCAAGATTTTGGACGAATTTTTTAAGAATTTTCAAATTTTCAGATAGGAGGTTCCATATAAGGTCAAAAACTACATACTCAGATCTTCACCAAACTTTGCAGGGATACATTGGATGTCAAGACACGTGGAAAAAACGTACAAAACAAGAGATTGGAGACATCAAGATTTTCGACGAATTTTTTAAGAATTTTCAAATTTTCAGAAAGGATGTTCCAGATAAGGTCAAAAACGACATACTCAGATCTTCACCAAACTTTGCAGGGATCCATTGGAGGTCGAGACACGTGGAAAAAACGTACAAAACAAGAGATTGGAGACATCAAGATTTTCGACGAATTTTTGAAGAATTTTCAAATTTTCAGATGGGAGGTTCCAGATAAGGTCAAAAACTACATACTCAGATCTTCACCAAACTTTGCAGGGATACATTGGATGTCAAGACACGTGGAAAAAACGTACAAAAAAGAGATTGGAGACATCAAGATTTTGGACGAATTTTTTAACAATTTTCAAATTTTCAGAAAGGATGTTCCAGATAAGGTCAAAAACGACATACTCAGATCTTCACCAAACTTTGCATGGATACATTGGATGTCAAGACACGTGGAAAAAACGTACAAAACAAGAGATTGGGGTCATCAAGATTTTGCACGGATTTTTTAGGAATTTTCAAATTTTCAGATGGGAGGTTCCAGATAAGGTCAAAAACTACATACTCAGATCTTCACCAAACTTTGCAGGGATACATTGGATGTCAAGACACGTGGAAAAAACGTACAAAACAAGAGATTGGAGACATCAAGATTTTGGACGAATTTTTTAAGAATTTTCAAATTTTCAGATAGGAGGTTCCATATAAGGTCAAAAACTACATACTCAGATCTTCACCAAACTTTGCATGGATACATTATGTGTCAAGACACGTGGAAAAAACGTACAAAACAAAAGATTGGAGAGATCAAGATTTTGGTCGAATTTTTTAAGAATTTTCAAATTTTCAGATGGGAGGTTCCAGATAAGGTCAAAAACTACATACTCAGATCTTCACCAAACTTTGCAGGGATACATTGGATGTCAAGACACGTGGAAAAAACGTACCAAAAAGAGATTGGAGACATCAAGATTTTGGACGAATTTTTTAACAATTTTCAAATTTTCAGAAAGGAGGTTCCATATAAGGTCAAAAACTACATACTCAGATCTTCACCAAACTTTGCAGGGATACATTGGATGTCAAGACACGTGGAAAAAACGTACAAAACAAGAGATTGGAGACATCAAGATTTTCGACGAATTTTTTAAGAATTTTCAAATTTTCAGAAAGGATGTTCCAGATAAGGTCAAAAACGACATACTCAGATCTTCACCAAACTTTGCAGGGATCCATTGGAGGTCGAGACACGTGGAAAAAACGTACAAAACAAGAGATTGGAGACATCAAGATTTTGGACGAATTTTTGAAGAATTTTCAAATTTTCAGATAGGAGGTTCCAGATAAGGTCTAAAACTACATACTCAGATCTCCACCAAACATTGCAGGAATACATTGGATGTCAAGACACGTGGAAAAAACGTACAAAACAAGTGATTGGAGACATCAAGATTTTCGACGAATTTTTGAAGAATTTTCAAATTTTCAGATAGGAGGTTCCAGATAAGGTCAAAAACTACATACTCAGATCTTCACCAAACGTTGCAGGGATACTTTGCATGTCAAGACACGTGGAAAAAACGTACAAAACAAAAGATTGGAGACATCAAGATTTTCGACGAATTTTTTAAGAATTTTCAAATTTTCAGATGGGAGGTTCCAGATAAGGTCAAAAACGACATACTCAGATCTTCACCAAACTTTGCATGGATACATTGGATGTCAAGACACGTGGAAAAAACGTACAAAACAAGAGATTGGAGACATCAAGATTTTGGACGAATTTTTTAAGAATTTTCAAATTTTCAGATGGGAGGTTCAATATAAGGTCAAAAACTACATACTCAGATCTTCACCAAACTTTGCAGGGATACTTTGGATGTCAAGACACGTGGAAAAAACGTACAAAACAAGAGATTGGGGTCATCAAGATTTTGGACGAATTTTTTAAGAATTTTCAAATTTTCAGATGGGAGGTTCAATATAAGGTCAAAAACTACATACTCAGATCTTCACCAAACTTTGCATGGATACATTGGATGTCAAGACACGTGGAAAAAACATACAAAACATAGGATTCGGAACATCAAGATTTTGGTCGAATTTTTTAAGAATTTTCAAATTTTCAGATAGGAGGTTCCATATAAGGTCAAAAACTACATACTCAGATCTTCACCAAACATTGCAGGAATACATTGGATGTCAAGACACGTGGAAAAAACGTACAAAACAAGAAATTGGGGTCATCAAGATTTTGCACGGATTTTTTAGGAATTTTCAAATTTTCAGATGGGAGGTTCCAGATAAGGTCAAAAACTACATACTCAGATCTTCACCAAACTTTGCAGGGATCCATTGGAGGTCGAGACACGTGGAAAAAACGTACAAAACAAGAGATTGGAGACATCAAGATTTTGGACGAATTTTTGAAGAATTTTCAAATTTTCAGATGGGAGGTTCCAGATAAGGTCAAAAACTACATACTCAGATCTTCACCAAACTTTGCAGGGATACATTGGATGTCAAGACACGTGGAAAAAACGTACAAAAAAGAGATTGGAGACATCAAGATTTTGGACGAATTTTTTAACAATTTTCAAATTTTCAGAAAGGATGTTCCAGATAAGGTCAAAAACGACATACTCTGATCTTCACCAAACTTTGCATGGATACATTGGATGTCAAGACACGTGGAAAAAACGTACAAAACAAGAGATTGGGGTCATCAAGATTTTGCACGGATTTTTTAGGAATTTTCAAATTTTCAGATGGGAGGTTCCAGATAAGGTCAAAAACTACATACTCAGATCTTCACCAAACTTTGCAGGGATACATTGGATGTCAAGACACGTGGAAAAAACGTACAAAACAAGAGATTGGAGACATCAAGATTTTGGACGAATTTTTTAAGAATTTTCAAATTTTCAGATAGGAGGTTCCATATAAGGTCAAAAACTACATACTCAGATCTTCACCAAACTTTGCATGGATACATTATGTGTCAAGACACGTGGAAAAAACGTACAAAACAAAAGATTGGAGACATCAAGATTTTGGTCGAATTTTTTAAGAATTTTCAAATTTTCAGATGGGAGGTTCCAGATAAGGTCAAAAACTACATACTCAGATCTTCACCAAACTTTGCAGGGATACATTGGATGTCAAGACACGTGGAAAAAACGTACAAAAAAGAGATTGGAGACATCAAGATTTTGGTCGAATTTTTTAAGAATTTTCAAATTTTCAGATGGGAGGTTCCAGATAAGGTCAAAAACTACATACTCAGATCTTCACCAAACTTTGCAGGGATACATTGGATGTCAAGACACGTGGAAAAAACGTACAAAAAAGAGATTGGGGTCATCAAGATTTTGGACGGATTTTTTAGGAATTTTCAAATTTTCAGATGGGAGGTTCCAGATAAGGTAAAAAACTACATACTCAGATCTTCACCAAACATTGCAGGGATACATTGGATGTCAAGACACGTGGAAAAAACGTACAAAACAAGAGATTGGAGACATCAAGATTTTGGACGAATTTTTTAAGAATTTTCAAATTTTCAGATAGGAGGTTCCAGATGAGGTCAAAAACTACATACTCAGATCTTCACCAAACTTTGCAGGAATACTTTGCATGTCAAGACACGTGGAAAAAACGTACAAAACAAGAGATCGGAGACATCAAGATTTTCGACGAATTTTTTAAGAATTTTCAAATTTTCAGATAGGAGGTTCCATATAAGCTCAAAAACTACATACTCAGATCTTCACCAAACTTTGCAGGGATACATTGGAGGTCGAGACACGTGGAAAAAAAGTACAAAACAAGAGATTGGGGTCATCAAGATTTTGGACGGATTTTTTAGGAATTTTCAAATTTTCAGATGGGAGGTTCCAGATAAGGTCAAAAACTACATACTCAGATCTTCACCAAACATTGCAGGGATACATTGGATGTCAAGACACGTGGAAAAAACGTACAAAACAAGAGATTGGAGACATCAAGATTTTGGACGAATTTTTTAAGAATTTTCAAATTTTCAGATAGGAGGTTCCAGATGAGGTCAAAAACTACATACTCAGATCTTCACCAAACTTTGCAGGAATACTTTGCATGTCAAGACACGTGGAAAAAACGTACAAAACAAGAGATCGGAGACATCAAGAATTTCGACGAATTTTTGAAGAATTTTCAAATTTTCAGATGGGAGGTTCCAGATAAGGTCAAAAACGACATACTCAGATCTTCACCAAACTTTGCAGGGATCCATTGGAGGTCGAGACACGTGGAAAAAACGTACAAAACAAGAGATTGGAGACATCAAGATTTTGGACGAATTTTTTAAGAATTTTCAAATTTTCAGATAGGAGGTTCCATATAAGGTCAAAAACTACATACTCAGATCTTCACCAAACTTTGCAGGGATACATTGGATGTCAAGACACGTGGAAAAAACGTACAAAACAAGAGATTGGAGACATCAAGATTTTCGACGAATTTTTTAAGAATTTTCAAATTTTCAGAAAGGATGTTCCAGATAAGGTCAAAAACGACATACTCAGATCTTCACCAAACTTTGCAGGGATCCATTGGAGGTCGAGACACGTGGAAAAAACGTACAAAACAAGAGATTGGAGACATCAAGATTTTCGACGAATTTTTGAAGAATTTTCAAATTTTCAGATGGGAGGTTCCAGATAAGGTCAAAAACTACATACTCAGATCTTCACCAAACTTTGCAGGGATACATTGGATGTCAAGACACGTGGAAAAAACGTACAAAAAAGAGATTGGAGACATCAAGATTTTGGACGAATTTTTTAACAATTTTCAAATTTTCAGAAAGGATGTTCCAGATAAGGTCAAAAACGACATACTCAGATCTTCACCAAACTTTGCATGGATACATTGGATGTCAAGACACGTGGAAAAAACGTACAAAACAAGAGATTGGGGTCATCAAGATTTTGCACGGATTTTTTAGGAATTTTCAAATTTTCAGATGGGAGGTTCCAGATAAGGTCAAAAACTACATACTCAGATCTTCACCAAACTTTGCAGGGATACATTGGATGTCAAGACACGTGGAAAAAACGTACAAAACAAGAGATTGGAGACATCAAGATTTTGGACGAATTTTTTAAGAATTTTCAAATTTTCAGATAGGAGGTTCCATATAAGGTCAAAAACTACATACTCAGATCTTCACCAAACTTTGCATGGATACATTATGTGTCAAGACACGTGGAAAAAACGTACAAAACAAAAGATTGGAGACATCAAGATTTTGGTCGAATTTTTTAAGACTTTTCAAATTTTCAGATGGGAGGTTCCAGATAAGGTCAAAAACTACATACTCAGATCTTCACCAAACTTTGCAGGGATACATTGGATGTCAAGACACGTGGAAAAAACGTACCAAAAAGAGATTGGAGACATCAAGATTTTGGACGAATTTTTTAACAATTTTCAAATTTTCAGAAAGGATGTTCCAGATAAGGTCAAAAACGACATACTCAGATCTTCACCAAACTTTGCAGGGATACATTGGATATCAAGACACGTGGAAAAAACGTACAAAACAAGAGATTGGAGACATCAAGATTTTCGACGAATTTTTTAAGAATTTTCAAATTTTCAGATAGGAGGTTCCAGATAAGGTCAAAAACTACATACTCAGATCTTCACCAAACGTTGCAGGGATACTTTGCATGTCAAGACACGTGGAAAAAACGTACAAAACAAAAGATTGGAGACATCAAGATTTTCGACGAATTTTTTAAGAATTTTCAAATTTTCAGATGGGAGGTTCCAGATAAGGTCAAAAACGACATACTCAGATCTTCACCAAACTTTGCATGGATACATTGGATGTCAAGACACGTGGAAAAAACGTACAAAACAAGAGATTGGAGACATCAAGATTTTGGACGAATTTTTTAAGAATTCTCAAATTTTCAGAAAGGAGGTTCCATATAAGGTCAAAAACTACATACTCAGATCTTCACCAAACTTTGCAGGGATACTTTGGATGTCAAGACACGTGGAAAAAACGTACAAAACAAGAGATTGGGGTCATCAAGATTTTGGACGAATTTTTTAAGAATTTTCAAATTTTCAGATAGGAGGTTCCATATAAGGTCAAAAACTACATACTCAGATCTTCACCAAACATTGCAGGAATACATTGGATGTCAAGACACGTGGAAAAAACGTACAAAACAAGAGATTGGGGTCATCAAGATTTTGCACGGATTTTTTAGGAATTTTCAAATTTTCAGATGGGAGGTTCCAGATAAGGTCAAAAACTACATACTCAGATCTTCACCAAACTTTGCAGGGATACATTGGATGTCAAGACACGTGGAAAAAACGTACAAAACAAGAGATTGGAGACATCAAGATTTTGGACGAATTTTTTAAGAATTTTCAAATTTTCAGATAGGAGGTTCCATATAAGGTCAAAAACTACATACTCAGATCTTCACCAAACTTTGCATGGATACATTATGTGTCAAGACACGTGGAAAAAACGTACAAAACAAAAGATTGGAGACATCAAGATTTTCGACGAATTTTTTAAGAATTTTCAAATTTTCAGATGGGAGGTTCCAGATAAGGTCAAAAACGACATACTCAGATCTTCACCAAACTTTGCAGGGATACATTGGATATCAAGACACGTGGAAAAAACGTACAAAACAAGAGATTGGAGACATCAAGATTTTGGACGAATTTTTTAAGAATTTTCAAATTTTCAGATAGGAGGTTCCAGATAAGGTCAAAAACTACATACTCAGATCTTCACCAAACTTTGCAGGGATACATTGGATGTCAAGACACGTGGAAAAAACGTACAAAACAAGAGATTGGAGACATCAAGATTTTGGACGAATTTTTTAAGAATTTTCAAATTTTCAGATAGGAGGTTCCATATAAGGTCAAAAACTACATACTCAGATCTTCACCAAACTTTGCATGGATACATTATGTGTCAAGACACGTGGAAAAAACGTACAAAACAAAAGATTGGAGACATCAAGATTTTGGTCGAATTTTTTAAGACTTTTCAAATTTTCAGATGGGAGGTTCCAGATAAGGTCAAAAACTACATACTCAGATCTTCACCAAACTTTGCAGGGATACATTGGATGTCAAGACACGTGGAAAAAACGTACCAAAAAGAGATTGGAGACATCAAGATTTTGGACGAATTTTTTAACAATTTTCAAATTTTCAGAAAGGATGTTCCAGATAAGGTCAAAAACGACATACTCAGATCTTCACCAAACTTTGCAGGGATACATTGGATATCAAGACACGTGGAAAAAACGTACAAAACAAGAGATTGGAGACATCAAGATTTTCGACGAATTTTTTAAGAATTTTCAAATTTTCAGATAGGAGGTTCCAGATAAGGTCAAAAACTACATACTCAGATCTTCACCAAACGTTGCAGGGATACTTTGCATGTCAAGACACGTGGAAAAAACGTACAAAACAAAAGATTGGAGACATCAAGATTTTCGACGAATTTTTTAAGAATTTTCAAATTTTCAGATGGGAGGTTCCAGATAAGGTCAAAAACGACATACTCAGATCTTCACCAAACTTTGCATGGATACATTGGATGTCAAGACACGTGGAAAAAACGTACAAAACAAGAGATTGGAGACATCAAGATTTTGGACGAATTTTTTAAGAATTCTCAAATTTTCAGAAAGGAGGTTCCATATAAGGTCAAAAACTACATACTCAGATCTTCACCAAACTTTGCAGGGATACTTTGGATGTCAAGACACGTGGAAAAAACGTACAAAACAAGAGATTGGGGTCATCAAGATTTTGGACGAATTTTTTAAGAATTTTCAAATTTTCAGATAGGAGGTTCCATATAAGGTCAAAAACTACATACTCAGATCTTCACCAAACATTGCAGGAATACATTGGATGTCAAGACACGTGGAAAAAACGTACAAAACAAGAGATTGGGGTCATCAAGATTTTGCACGGATTTTTTAGGAATTTTCAAATTTTCAGATGGGAGGTTCCAGATAAGGTCAAAAACTACATACTCAGATCTTCACCAAACTTTGCAGGGATACATTGGATGTCAAGACACGTGGAAAAAACGTACAAAACAAGAGATTGGAGACATCAAGATTTTGGACGAATTTTTTAAGAATTTTCAAATTTTCAGATAGGAGGTTCCATATAAGGTCAAAAACTACATACTCAGATCTTCACCAAACTTTGCATGGATACATTATGTGTCAAGACACGTGGAAAAAACGTACAAAACAAAAGATTGGAGACATCAAGATTTTCGACGAATTTTTTAAGAATTTTCAAATTTTCAGATGGGAGGTTCCAGATAAGGTCAAAAACTACATACTCAGATCTTCACCAAACTTTGCAGGGATACATTGGATGTCAAGACACGTGGAAAAAACGTACAAAAAAGAGATTGGAGACATCAAGATTTTGGACGAATTTTTTAACAATTTTCAAATTTTCAGAAAGGATGTTCCAGATAAGGTCAAAAACGACATACTCAGATCTTCACCAAACTTTGCAGGGATACATTGGATATCAAGACACGTGGAAAAAACGTACAAAACAAGAGATTGGAGACATCAAGATTTTGGACGAATTTTTTAAGAATTTTCAAATTTTCAGATAGGAGGTTCCAGATAAGGTCAAAAACTACATACTCAGATCTTCACCAAACTTTGCAGGGATACATTGGATGTCAAGACACGTGGAAAAAACGTACAAAACAAGAGATTGGAGACATCAAGATTTTGGACGAATTTTTTAAGAATTTTCAAATTTTCAGATAGGAGGTTCCAGATGAGGTCAAAAACTACAGACTCAGATCTTCACCAAACTTTGCAGGAATACTTTGTATGTCAAGACACGTGGAAAAAACGTACAAAACAAGAGATCGGAGACATCAAGATTTTCGACGAATTTTTTAAGAATTTTCAAATTTTCAGATGGGAGGTTCCAGATAAGGTCAAAAACGACATACTCAGATCTTCACCAAACTTTGCAGGGATACATTGGAGGTCGAGACACGTGGAAAAAAAGTACAAAACAAGAGATTGGGGTCATCAAGGTTTTGGACGGATTTTTTAGGAATTTTCAAATTTTCAGATGGGAGGTTCCAGATAAGGTCAAAAACTACATACTCAGATCTTCACCAAACATTGCAGGGATACATTGGATGTCAAGCACGTGGAAAAAACGTACAAAACAAGAGATTGGAGACATCAAGATTTTGGACGAATTTTTTAAGAATTTTCAAATTTTCAGATAGGAGGTTCCAGATGAGGTCAAAAACTACATACTCAGATCTTCACCAAACTTTGCAGGAATACTTTGCATGTCAAGACACGTGGAAAAAACGTACAAAACAAGAGATCGGAGACATCAAGATTTTCGACGAATTTTTTAAGAATTTTCAAATTTTCAGATGGGAGGTTCCAGATAAGGTCAAAAACGACATACTCAGATCTTCACCAAACTTTGCAGGGATCCATTGGATGTCAAGACACGTGGAAAAAACATACAAAACATAGGATTGGTGACATCAAGATTTTGGACGAATTTTTTAAGAATTTTCAAATTTTCAGATAGGAGGTTCCATATAAGGTCAAAAACTACATACTCAGATCTTCACCAAACTTTGCAGGGATACATTGGAGGTCGAGACACGTGGAAAAAAAGTACAAAACAAGAGATTGGGGTCATCAAGATTTTGGACGGATTTTTTAGGAATTTTCAAATTTTCAGATGGGAGGTTCCAGATAAGGTGAAAAACTACATACTCAGATCTTCACCAAACATTGCAGGGATACATTGGATGTCAAGACACGTGGAAAAAACGTACAAAACAAGAGATTGGAGACATCAAGATTTTGGACGAATTTTTTAAGAATTTTCAAATTTTCAGATAGGAGGTTCCAGATGAGGTCAAAAACTACATACTCAGATCTTCACCAAACTTTGCAGGAATACTTTGCATGTCAAGACACGTGGAAAAAACGTACAAAACAAGAGATCGGAGACATCAAGATTTTCGACGAATTTTTTAAGAATTTTCAAATTTTCAGATGGGAGGTTCCAGATAAGGTCAAAAACGACATACTCAGATCTTCACCAAACTTTGCAGGGATCCATTGGAGGTCGAGACACTTGGAAAAAACGTACAAAACAAGAGATTGGAGACATCAAGATTTTGGACGAATTTTTTAAGAATTTTCAAATTTTCAGATAGGAGGTTCCATATAAGGTCAAAAACTACATACTCAGATCTTCACCAAACTTTGCAGGGATACATTGGATGTCAAGACACGTGGAAAAAACGTACAAAACAAGAGATTGGAGACATCAAGATTTTCGACGAATTTTTTAAGAATTTTCAAATTTTCAGAAAGGATGTTCCAGATAAGGTCAAAAACGACATACTCAGATCTTCACCAAACTTTGCAGGGATCCACTGGAGGTCGAGACACGTGGAAAAAACGTACAAAACAAGAGATTGGAGACATCAAGATTTTCGACGAATTTTTGAAGAATTTTCAAATTTTCAGATGGGAGGTTCCAGATAAGGTCAAAAACTACATACTCAGATCTTCACCAAACTTTGCAGGGATACATTGGATGTCAAGACACGTGGAAAAAACGTACAAAAAAGAGATTGGAGACATCAAGATTTTGGACGAATTTTTTAACAATTTTCAAATTTTCAGAAAGGATGTTCCAGATAAGGTCAAAAACGACATACTCAGATCTTCACCAAACTTTGCATGGATACATTGGATGTCAAGACACGTGGAAAAAACGTACAAAACAAGAGATTGGGGTCATCAAGATTTTGCACGGATTTTTTAGGAATTTTCAAATTTTCAGATGGGAGGTTCCAGATAAGGTCAAAAACTACATACTCAGATCTTCACCAAACATTGCAGGGATACATTGGATGTCAAGACACGTGGAAAAAACGTACAAAACAAGAGATTGGAGACATCAAGATTTTGGACGAATTTTTGAAGAATTTTCAAATTTTCAGATGGGAGGTTCCAGATAAGGTCAAAAACTACATACTCAGATCTTCACCAAACTTTGCAGGGATCCATTGGATGTCAAGACACGTGGAAAAAACATACAAAACATAGGATTGGTGACATCAAGATTTTGGACGAATTTTTTAAGAATTTTCAAATTTTCAGATAGGAGGTTCCATATAAGGTCAAAAACTACATACTCAGATCTTCACCAAACTTTGCAGGGATACATTGGAGGTCGAGACACGTGGAAAAAAAGTACAAAACAAGAGATTGGGGTCATCAAGATTTTGGACGGATTTTTTAGGAATTTTCAAATTTTCAGATGGGAGGTTCCAGATAAGGTCAAAAACTACATACTCAGATCTTCACCAAACATTGCAGGGATACATTGGATGTCAAGACACGTGGAAAAAACGTACAAAACAAGAGATTGGAGACATCAAGATTTTGGACGAATTTTTTAAGAATTTTCAAATTTTCAGATAGGAGGTTCCAGATGAGGTCAAAAACTACATACTCAGATCTTCACCAAACTTTGCAGGAATACTTTGCATGTCAAGACACGTGGAAAAAACGTACAAAACAAGAGATCGGAGACATCAAGATTTTCGACGAATTTTTGAAGAATTTTCAAATTTTCAGATGGGAGGTTCCAGATAAGGTCAAAAACGACATACTCAGATCTTCACCAAACTTTGCAGGGATCCATTGGAGGTCGAGACACGTGGAAAAAACGTACAAAACAAGAGATTGGAGACATCAAGATTTTGGACGAATTTTTTAAGAATTTTCAAATTTTCAGATAGGAGGTTCCATATAAGGTCAAAAACTACATACTCAGATCTTCACCAAACTTTGCAGGGATACATTGGATGTCAAGACACGTGGAAAAAACGTACAAAACAAGAGATTGGAGACATCAAGATTTTCGACGAATTTTTTAAGAATTTTCAAATTTTCAGAAAGGATGTTCCAGATAAGGTCAAAAACGACATACTCAGATCTTCACCAAACTTTGCAGGGATCCATTGGAGGTCGAGACACGTGGAAAAAACGTACAAAACAAGAGATTGGAGACATCAAGATTTTCGACGAATTTTTGAAGAATTTTCAAATTTTCAGATGGGAGGTTCCAGATAAGGTCAAAAACTACATACTCAGATCTTCACCAAACTTTGCAGGGATACATTGGATGTCAAGACACGTGGAAAAAACGTACAAAAAAGAGATTGGAGACATCAAGATTTTGGACGAATTTTTTAACAATTTTCAAATTTTCAGAAAGGATGTTCCAGATAAGGTCAAAAACGACATACTCAGATCTTCACCAAACTTTGCATGGATACATTGGATGTCAAGACACGTGGAAAAAACGTACAAAACAAGAGATTGGGGTCATCAAGATTTTGCACGGATTTTTTAGGAATTTTCAAATTTTCAGATGGGAGGTTCCAGATAAGGTCAAAAACTACATACTCAGATCTTCACCAAACTTTGCAGGGATACATTGGATGTCAAGACACGTGGAAAAAACGTACAAAACAAGAGATTGGAGACATCAAGATTTTGGACGAATTTTTTAAGAATTTTCAAATTTTCAGATAGGAGGTTCCATATAAGGTCAAAAACTACATACTCAGATCTTCACCAAACTTTGCATGGATACATTATGTGTCAAGACACGTGGAAAAAACGTACAAAACAAAAGATTGGAGACATCAAGATTTTGGTCGAATTTTTTAAGAATTTTCAAATTTTCAGATGGGAGGTTCCAGATAAGGTCAAAAACTACATACTCAGATCTTCACCAAACTTTGCAGGGATACATTGGATGTCAAGACACGTGGAAAAAACGTACCAAAAAGAGATTGGAGACATCAAGATTTTGGACGAATTTTTTAACAATTTTCAAATTTTCAGAAAGGATGTTCCAGATAAGGTCAAAAACGACATACTCAGATCTTCACCAAACTTTGCAGGGATACATTGGATATCAAGACACGTGGAAAAAACGTACAAAACAAGAGATTGGAGACATCAAGATTTTCGACGAATTTTTTAAGAATTTTCAAATTTTCAGATAGGAGGTTCCAGATAAGGTCAAAAACTACATACTCAGATCTTCACCAAACTTTGCAGGGATACTTTGCATGTCAAGACACGTGGAAAAAACGTACAAAACAAAAGATTGGAGACATCAAGATTTTCGACGAATTTTTTAAGAATTTTCAAATTTTCAGATGGGAGGTTCCAGATAAGGTCAAAAACGACATACTCAGATCTTCACCAAACTTTGCATGGATACATTGGATGTCAAGACACGTGGAAAAAACGTACAAAACAAGAGATTGGAGACATCAAGATTTTGGACGAATTTTTTAAGAATTCTCAAATTTTCAGAAAGGAGGTTCCATATAAGGTCAAAAACTACATACTCAGATCTTCACCAAACTTTGCAGGGATACTTTGGATGTCAAGACACGTGGAAAAAACGTACAAAACAAGAGATTGGGGTCATCAAGATTTTGGACGAATTTTTTAAGAATTTTCAAATTTTCAGATGGGAGGTTCAATATAAGGTCAAAAACTACATACTCAGATCTTCACCAAACTTTGCATGGATACATTGGATGTCAAGACACGTGGAAAAAACATACAAAACATAGGATTCGGAACATCAAGATTTTGGTCGAATTTTTTAAGAATTTTCAAATTTTCAGATAGGAGGTTCCATATAAGGTCAAAAACTACATACTCAGATCTTCACCAAACATTGCAGGAATACATTGGATGTCAAGACACGTGGAAAAAACGTACAAAACAAGAGATTGGGGTCATCAAGATTTTGCACGGATTTTTTAGGAATTTTCAAATTTTCAGATGGGAGGTTCCAGATAAGGTCAAAAACTACATACTCAGATCTTCACCAAACTTTGCAGGGATACATTGGATGTCAAGACACGTGGAAAAAACGTACAAAACAAGAGATTGGAGACATCAAGATTTTGGACGAATTTTTTAAGAATTTTCAAATTTTCAGATAGGAGGTTCCATATAAGGTCAAAAACTACATACTCAGATCTTCACCAAACTTTGCATGGATACATTATGTGTCAAGACACGTGGAAAAAACGTACAAAACAAAAGATTGGAGACATCAAGATTTTCGACGAATTTTTTAAGAATTTTCAAATTTTCAGATGGGAGGTTCCAGATAAGGTCAAAAACTACATACTCAGATCTTCACCAAACTTTGCAGGGATACATTGGATGTCAAGACACGTGGAAAAAACGTACAAAAAAGAGATTGGAGACATCAAGATTTTGGACGAATTTTTTAACAATTTTCAAATTTTCAGAAAGGATGTTCCAGATAAGGTCAAAAACGACATACTCAGATCTTCACCAAACTTTGCAGGGATACATTGGATATCAAGACACGTGGAAAAAACGTACAAAACAAGAGATTGGAGACATCAAGATTTTGGACGAATTTTTTAAGAATTTTCAAATTTTCAGATAGGAGGTTCCAGATAAGGTCAAAAACTACATACTCAGATCTTCACCAAACTTTGCAGGGATACATTGGATGTCAAGACACGTGGAAAAAACGTACAAAACAAGAGATTGGAGACATCAAGATTTTGGACGAATTTTTTAAGAATTTTCAAATTTTCAGATAGGAGGTTCCAGATGAGGTCAAAAACTACATACTCAGATCTTCACCAAACTTTGCAGGAATACTTTGTATGTCAAGACACGTGGAAAAAACGTACAAAACAAGAGATCGGAGACATCAAGATTTTCGACGAATTTTTTAAGAATTTTCAAATTTTCAGATGGGAGGTTCCAGATAAGGTCAAAAACGACATACTCAGATCTTCACCAAACTTTGCAGGGATACATTGGAGGTCGAGACACGTGGAAAAAAAGTACAAAACAAGAGATTGGGGTCATCAAGGTTTTGGACGGATTTTTTAGGAATTTTCAAATTTTCAGATGGGAGGTTCCAGATAAGGTCAAAAACTACATACTCAGATCTTCACCAAACATTGCAGGGATACATTGGATGTCAAGCACGTGGAAAAAACGTACAAAACAAGAGATTGGAGACATCAAGATTTTGGACGAATTTTTGAAGAATTTTCAAATTTTCAGATAGGAGGTTCCAGATGAGGTCAAAAACTACATACTCAGATCTTCACCAAACTTTGCAGGAATACTTTGCATGTCAAGACACGTGGAAAAAACGTACAAAACAAGAGATCGGAGACATCAAGATTTTCGACGAATTTTTTAAGAATTTTCAAATTTTCAGATGGGAGGATCCAGATAAGGTCAAAAACGACATACTCAGATCTTCACCAAACTTTGCAGGGATCCATTGGATGTCAAGACACGTGGAAAAAACATACAAAACATAGGATTGGTGACATCAAGATTTTGGACGAATTTTTTAAGAATTTTCAAATTTTCAGATAGGAGGTTCCATATAAGGTCAAAAACTACATACTCAGATCTTCACCAAACTTTGCAGGGATACATTGGAGGTCGAGACACGTGGAAAAAAAGTACAAAACAAGAGATTGGGGTCATCAAGATTTTGGACGGATTTTTTAGGAATTTTCAAATTTTCAGATGGGAGGTTCCAGATAAGGTCAAAAACTACATACTCAGATCTTCACCAAACATTGCAGGGATACATTGGATGTCAAGACACGTGGAAAAAACGTACAAAACAAGAGATTGGAGACATCAAGATTTTGGACGAATTTTTTAAGAATTTTCAAATTTTCAGATAGGAGGTTCCAGATGAGGTCAAAAACTACATACTCAGATCTTCACCAAACTTTGCAGGAATACTTTGCATGTCAAGACACGTGGAAAAAACGTACAAAACAAGAGATCGGAGACATCAAGATTTTCGACGAATTTTTTAAGAATTTTCAAATTTTCAGATGGGAGGTTCCAGATAAGGTCAAAAACGACATACTCAGATCTTCACCAAACTTTGCAGGGATCCATTGGAGGTCGAGACACGTGGAAAAAACGTACAAAACAAGAGATTGGAGACATCAAGATTTTGGACGAATTTTTTAAGAATTTTCAAATTTTCAGATAGGAGGTTCCATATAAGGTCAAAAACTACATACTCAGATCTTCACCAAACTTTGCAGGGATACATTGGATGTCAAGACACGTGGAAAAAACGTACAAAACAAGAGATTGGAGACATCAAGATTTTCGACGAATTTTTTAAGAATTTTCAAATTTTCAGAAAGGATGTTCCAGATAAGGTCAAAAACGACATACTCAGATCTTCACCAAACTTTGCAGGGATCCATTGGAGGTCGAGACACGTGGAAAAAACGTACAAAACAAGAGATTGGAGACATCAAGATTTTCGACGAATTTTTGAAGAATTTTCAAATTTTCAGATGGGAGGTTCCAGATAAGGTCAAAAACTACATACTCAGATCTTCACCAAACTTTGCAGGGATACATTGGATGTCAAGACACGTGGAAAAACGTACAAAAAAGAGATTGGAGACATCAAGATTTTGGACGAATTTTTTAACAATTTTCAAATTTTCAGAAAGGATGTTCCAGATAAGGTCAAAAACGACATACTCAGATCTTCACCAAACTTTGCATGGATACATTGGATGTCAAGACACGTGGAAAAAACGTACAAAACAAGAGATTGGGGTCATCAAGATTTTGCACGGATTTTTTAGGAATTTTCAAATTTTCAGATGGGAGGTTCCAGATAAGGTCAAAAACTACATACTCAGATCTTCACCAAACATTGCAGGGATACATTGGATGTCAAGACACGTGGAAAAAACGTACAAAACAAGAGATTGGAGACATCAAGATTTTGGACGAATTTTTGAAGAATTTTCAAATTTTCAGATGGGAGGTTCCAGATAAGGTCAAAAACTACATACTCAGATCTTCACCAAACTTTGCAGGGATCCATTGGATGTCAAGACACGTGGAAAAAACATACAAAACATAGGATTGGTGACATCAAGATTTTGGACGAATTTTTTAAGAATTTTCAAATTTTCAGATAGGAGGTTCCATATAAGGTCAAAAACTACATACTCAGATCTTCACCAAACTTTGCAGGGATACATTGGAGGTCGAGACACGTGGAAAAAAAGTACAAAACAAGAGATTGGGGTCATCAAGATTTTGGACGGATTTTTTAGGAATTTTCAAATTTTCAGATGGGAGGTTCCAGATAAGGTCAAAAACTACATACTCAGATCTTCACCAAACATTGCAGGGATACATTGGATGTCAAGACACGTGGAAAAAACGTACAAAACAAGAGATTGGAGACATCAAGATTTTGGACGAATTTTTTAAGAATTTTCAAATTTTCAGATAGGAGGTTCCAGATGAGGTCAAAAACTACATACTCAGATCTTCACCAAACTTTGCAGGAATACTTTGCATGTCAAGACACGTGGAAAAAACGTACAAAACAAGAGATCGGAGACATCAAGATTTTCGACGAATTTTTTAAGAATTTTCAAATTTTCAGATGGGAGGTTCCAGATAAGGTCAAAAACGACATACTCAGATCTTCACCAAACTTTGCAGGGATCCATTGGAGGTCGAGACACGTGGAAAAAACGTACAAAACAAGAGATTGGAGACATCAAGATTTTGGACGAATTTTTTAAGAATTTTCAAATTTTCAGATAGGAGGTTCCATATAAGGTCAAAAACTACATACTCAGATCTTCACCAAACTTTGCAGGGATACATTGGATGTCAAGACACGTGGAAAAAACGTACAAAACAAGAGATTGGAGACATCAAGATTTTCGACGAATTTTTTAAGAATTTTCAAATTTTCAGAAAGGATGTTCCAGATAAGGTCAAAAACGACATACTCAGATCTTCACCAAACTTTGCAGGGATCCATTGGAGGTCGAGACACGTGGAAAAAACGTACAAAACAAGAGATTGGAGACATCAAGATTTTCGACGAATTTTTGAAGAATTTTCAAATTTTCAGATGGGAGGTTCCAGATAAGGTCAAAAACTACATACTCAGATCTTCACCAAACTTTGCAGGGATACATTGGATGTCAAGACACGTGGAAAAAACGTACAAAAAAGAGATTGGAGACATCAAGATTTTGGACGAATTTTTTAACAATTTTCAAATTTTCAGAAAGGATGTTCCAGATAAGGTCAAAAACGACATACTCAGATCTTCACCAAACTTTGCATGGATACATTGGATGTCAAGACACGTGGAAAAAACGTACAAAACAAGAGATTGGGGTCATCAAGATTTTGCACGGATTTTTTAGGAATTTTCAAATTTTCAGATGGGAGGTTCCAGATAAGGTCAAAAACTACATACTCAGATCTTCACCAAACTTTGCAGGGATACATTGGATGTCAAGACACGTGGAAAAAACGTACAAAACAAGAGATTGGAGACATCAAGATTTTGGACGAATTTTTTAAGAATTTTCAAATTTTCAGATAGGAGGTTCCATATAAGGTCAAAAACTACATACTCAGATCTTCACCAAACTTTGCATGGATACATTATGTGTCAAGACACGTGGAAAAAACGTACAAAACAAAAGATTGGAGACATCAAGATTTTGGTCGAATTTTTTAAGAATTTTCAAATTTTCAGATGGGAGGTTCCAGATAAGGTCAAAAACTACATACTCAGATCTTCACCAAACTTTGCAGGGATACATTGGATGTCAAGACACGTGGAAAAAACGTACAAAAAAGAGATTGGAGACATCAAGATTTTGGACGAATTTTTTAACAATTTTCAAATTTTCAGATGGGAGGTTCCAGATAAGGTCAAAAACTACATACTCAGATCTTCACCAAACATTGCAGGGATACATTGGATGTCAAGACACGTGGAAAAAACGTACAAAACAAGAGATTGGAGACATCAAGATTTTGGACGAATTTTTGAAGAATTTTCAAATTTTCAGATGGGAGGTTCCAGATAAGGTCAAAAACTACATACTCAGATCTTCACCAAACTTTGCAGGGATCCATTGGATGTCAAGACACGTGGAAAAAACATACAAAACATAGGATTGGTGACATCAAGATTTTGGACAAATTTTTTAAGAATTTTCAAATTTTCAGATAGGAGGTTCCATATAAGGTCAAAAACTACATACTCAGATCTTCACCAAACTTTGCAGGGATACATTGGAGGTCGAGACACGTGGAAAAAAAGTACAAAACAAGAGATTGGGGTCATCAAGATTTTGGACGGATTTTTTAGGAATTTTCAAATTTTCAGATGGGAGGTTCCAGATAAGGTCAAAAACTACATACTCAGATCTTCACCAAACATTGCAGGGATACATTGGATGTCAAGACACGTGGAAAAAACGTACAAAACAAGAGATTGGAGACATCAAGATTTTGGACGAATTTTTTAAGAATTTTCAAATTTTCAGATAGGAGGTTCCAGATGAGGTCAAAAACTACATACTCAGATCTTCACCAAACTTTGCAGGAATACTTTGCATGTCAAGACACGTGGAAAAAACGTACAAAACAAGAGATCGGAGACATCAAGATTTTCGACGAATTTTTTAAGAATTTTCAAATTTTCAGATGGGAGGTTCCAGATAAGGTCAAAAACGACATACTCAGATCTTCACCAAACTTTGCAGGGATCCATTGGATGTCAAGACACGTGGAAAAAACATACAAAACATAGGATTGGTGACATCAAGATTTTGGACGAATTTTTTAAGAATTTTCAAATTTTCAGATAGGAGGTTCCATATAAGGTCAAAAACTACATACTCAGATCTTCACCAAACTTTGCAGGGATACATTGGAGGTCGAGACACGTGGAAAAAAAGTACAAAACAAGAGATTGGGGTCATCAAGATTTTGGACGGATTTTTTAGGAATTTTCAAATTTTCAGATGGGAGGTTCCAGATAAGGTCAAAAACTACATACTCAGATCTTCACCAAACATTGCAGGGATACATTGGATGTCAAGACACGTGGAAAAAACGTACAAAACAAGAGATTGGAGACATCAAGATTTTGGACGAATTTTTTAAGAATTTTCAAATTTTCAGATAGGAGGTTCCAGATGAGGTCAAAAACTACATACTCAGATCTTCACCAAACTTTGCAGGAATACTTTGCATGTCAAGACACGTGGAAAAAACGTACAAAACAAGAGATCGGAGACATCAAGATTTTCGACGAATTTTTTAAGAATTTTCAAATTTTCAGATGGGAGGTTCCAGATAAGGTCAAAAACGACATACTCAGATCTTCACCAAACTTTGCAGGGATCCATTGGAGGTCGAGACACGTGGAAAAAACGTACAAAACAAGAGATTGGAGACATCAAGATTTTGGACGAATTTTTTAAGAATTTTCAAATTTTCAGATAGGAGGTTCCATATAAGGTCAAAAACTACATACTCAGATCTTCACCAAACTTTGCAGGGATACATTGGATGTCAAGACACGTGGAAAAAACGTACAAAACAAGAGATTGGAGACATCAAGATTTTGGACGAATTTTTTAAGAATTTTCAAATTTTCAGATAGGAGGTTCCAGATAAGGTCAAAAACTACATACTCAGATCTTCACCAAACTTTGCAGGGATACATTGGATGTCAAGACACGTGGAAAAAACGTACAAAACAAGAGATTGGAGACATCAAGATTTTGGACGAATTTTTTAAGAATTTTCAAATTTTCAGATAGGAGGTTCCAGATGAGGTCAAAAACGACATACTCAGATCTTCACCAAACTTTGCAGGGATCCATTGGAGGTCGAGACACGTGGAAAAAACGTACAAAACAAGAGATTGGAGACATCAAGATTTTCGACGAATTTTTGAAGAATTTTCAAATTTTCAGATGGGAGGTTCCAGATAAGGTCAAAAACTACATACTCAGATCTTCACCAAACTTTGCAGGGATACATTGGATGTCAAGACACGTGGAAAAAACGTACAAAAAAGAGATTGGAGACATCAAGATTTTGGACGAATTTTTTAACAATTTTCAAATTTTCAGAAAGGATGTTCCAGATAAGGTCAAAAACGACATACTCAGATCTTCACCAAACTTTGCATGGATACATTGGATGTCAAGACACGTGGAAAAAACGTACAAAACAAGAGATTGGGGTCATCAAGATTTTGCACGGATTTTTTAGGAATTTTCAAATTTTCAGATGGGAGGTTCCAGATAAGGTCAAAAACTACATACTCAGATCTTCACCAAACTTTGCAGGGATACATTGGATGTCAAGACACGTGGAAAAAACGTACAAAACAAGAGATTGGAGACATCAAGATTTTGGACGAATTTTTTAAGAATTTTCAAATTTTCAGATAGGAGGTTCCATATAAGGTCAAAAACTACATACTCAGATCTTCACCAAACTTTGCATGGATACATTATGTGTCAAGACACGTGGAAAAAACGTACAAAACAAAAGATTGGAGACATCAAGATTTTGGTCGAATTTTTTAAGAATTTTCAAATTTTCAGATGGGAGGTTCCAGATAAGGTCAAAAACTACATACTCAGATCTTCACCAAACTTTGCAGGGATACATTGGATGTCAAGACACGTGGAAAAAACGTACAAAAAAGAGATTGGAGACATCAAGATTTTGGACGAATTTTTTAACAATTTTCAAATTTTCAGATGGGAGGTTCCAGATAAGGTCAAAAACTACATACTCAGATCTTCACCAAACATTGCAGGGATACATTGGATGTCAAGACACGTGGAAAAAACGTACAAAACAAGAGATTGGAGACATCAAGATTTTGGACGAATTTTTGAAGAATTTTCAAATTTTCAGATGGGAGGTTCCAGATAAGGTCAAAAACTACATACTCAGATCTTCACCAAACTTTGCAGGGATCCATTGGATGTCAAGACACGTGGAAAAAACATACAAAACATAGGATTGGTGACATCAAGATTTTGGACGAATTTTTTAAGAATTTTCAAATTTTCAGATAGGAGGTTCCATATAAGGTCAAAAACTACATACTCAGATCTTCACCAAACTTTGCAGGGATACATTGGAGGTCGAGACACGTGGAAAAAAAGTACAAAACAAGAGATTGGGGTCATCAAGATTTTGGACGGATTTTTTAGGAATTTTCAAATTTTCAGATGGGAGGTTCCAGATAAGGTCAAAAACTACATACTCAGATCTTCACCAAACATTGCAGGGATACATTGGATGTCAAGACACGTGGAAAAAACGTACAAAACAAGAGATTGGAGACATCAAGATTTTGGACGAATTTTTTAAGAATTTTCAAATTTTCAGATAGGAGGTTCCAGATGAGGTCAAAAACTACATACTCAGATCTTCACCAAACTTTGCAGGAATACTTTGCATGTCAAGACACGTGGAAAAAACGTACAAAACAAGAGATCGGAGACATCAAGATTTTCGACGAATTTTTTAAGAATTTTCAAATTTTCAGATGGGAGGTTCCAGATAAGGTCAAAAACGACATACTCAGATCTTCACCAAACTTTGCAGGGATCCATTGGATGTCAAGACACGTGGAAAAAACATACAAAACATAGGATTGGTGACATCAAGATTTTGGACGAATTTTTTAAGAATTTTCAAATTTTCAGATAGGAGGTTCCATATAAGGTCAAAAACTACATACTCAGATCTTCACCAAACTTTGCAGGGATACATTGGAGGTCGAGACACGTGGAAAAAAAGTACAAAAGAAGAGATTGGGGTCATCAAGATTTTGGACGGATTTTTTAGGAATTTTCAAATTTTCAGATGGGAGGTTCCAGATAAGGTCAAAAACTACATACTCAGATCTTCACCAAACATTGCAGGGATACATTGGATGTCAAGACACGTGGAAAAAACGTACAAAACAAGAGATTGGAGACATCAAGATTTTGGACGAATTTTTTAAGAATTTTCAAATTTTCAGATAGGAGGTTCCAGATGAGGTCAAAAACTACATACTCAGATCTTCACCAAACTTTGCAGGAATACTTTGCATGTCAAGACACGTGGAAAAAACGTACAAAACAAGAGATCGGAGACATCAAGATTTTCGACGAATTTTTTAAGAATTTTCAAATTTTCAGATGGGAGGTTCCAGATAAGGTCAAAAACGACATACTCAGATCTTCACCAAACTTTGCAGGGATCCATTGGAGGTCGAGACACGTGGAAAAAACGTACAAAACAAGAGATTGGAGACATCAAGATTTTGGACGAATTTTTTAAGAATTTTCAAATTTTCAGATAGGAGGTTCCATATAAGGTCAAAAACTACATACTCAGATCTTCACCAAACTTTGCAGGGATACATTGGATGTCAAGACACGTGGAAAAAACGTACAAAACAAGAGATTGGAGACATCAAGATTTTGGACGAATTTTTTAAGAATTTTCAAATTTTCAGATAGGAGGTTCCAGATAAGGTCAAAAACTACATACTCAGATCTTCACCAAACTTTGCAGGGATACATTGGATGTCAAGACACGTGGAAAAAACGTACAAAACAAGAGATTGGAGACATCAAGATTTTGGACGAATTTTTTAAGAATTTTCAAATTTTCAGATAGGAGGTTCCAGATGAGGTCAAAAACTACATACTCAGATCTTCACCAAACTTTGCAGGAATACTTTGTATGTCAAGACACGTGGAAAAAACGTACAAAACAAGAGATCGGAGACATCAAGATTTTCGACGAATTTTTTAAGAATTTTCAAATTTTCAGATGGGAGGTTCCAGATAAGGTCAAAAACGACATACTCAGATCTTCACCAAACTTTGCAGGGATACATTGGAGGTCGAGACACGTGGAAAAAAAGTACAAAACAAGAGATTGGGGTCATCAAGGTTTTGGACGGATTTTTTAGGAATTTTCAAATTTTCAGATGGGAGGTTCCAGATAAGGTCAAAAACTACATACTCAGATCTTCACCAAACATTGCAGGGATACATTGGATGTCAAGCACGTGGAAAAAACGTACAAAACAAGAGATTGGAGACATCAAGATTTTGGACGAATTTTTTAAGAATTTTCAAATTTTCAGATAGGAGGTTCCAGATGAGGTCAAAAACTACATACTCAGATCTTCACCAAACTTTGCAGGAATACTTTGCATGTCAAGACACGTGGAAAAAACGTACAAAACAAGAGATCGGAGACATCAAGATTTTCGACGAATTTTTTAAGAATTTTCAAATTTTCAGATGGGAGGTTCCAGATAAGGTCAAAAACGACATACTCAGATCTTCACCAAACTTTGCAGGGATCCATTGGATGTCAAGACACGTGGAAAAAACATACAAAACATAGGATTGGTGACATCAAGATTTTGGACGAATTTTTTAAGAATTTTCAAATTTTCAGATAGGAGGTTCCATATAAGGTCAAAAACTACATACTCAGATCTTCACCAAACTTTGCAGGGATACATTGGAGGTCGAGACACGTGGAAAAAAAGTACAAAACAAGAGATTGGGGTCATCAAGATTTTGGACGGATTTTTTAGGAATTTTCAAATTTTCAGATGGGAGGTTCCAGATAAGGTCAAAAACTACATACTCAGATCTTCACCAAACATTGCAGGGATACATTGGATGTCAAGACACGTGGAAAAAACGTACAAAACAAGAGATTGGAGACATCAAGATTTTGGACGAATTTTTTAAGAATTTTCAAATTTTCAGATAGGAGGTTCCAGATGAGGTCAAAAACTACATACTCAGATCTTCACCAAACTTTGCAGGAATACTTTGCATGTCAAGACACGTGGAAAAAACGTACAAAACAAGAGATCGGAGACATCAAGATTTTCGACGAATTTTTTAAGAATTTTCAAATTTTCAGATGGGAGGTTCCAGATAAGGTCAAAAACGACATACTCAGATCTTCACCAAACTTTGCAGGGATCCATTGGAGGTCGAGACACGTGGAAAAAACGTACAAAACAAGAGATTGGAGACATCAAGATTTTGGACGAATTTTTTAAGAATTTTCAAATTTTCAGATAGGAGGTTCCATATAAGGTCAAAAACTACATACTCAGATCTTCACCAAACTTTGCAGGGATACATTGGATGTCAAGACACGTGGAAAAAACGTACAAAACAAGAGATTGGAGACATCAAGATTTTCGACGAATTTTTTAAGAATTTTCAAATTTTCAGAAAGGATGTTCCAGATAAGGTCAAAAACGACATACTCAGATCTTCACCAAACTTTGCAGGGATCCATTGGAGGTCGAGACACGTGGAAAAAACGTACAAAACAAGAGATTGGAGACATCAAGATTTTCGACGAATTTTTGAAGAATTTTCAAATTTTCAGATGGGAGGTTCCAGATAAGGTCAAAAACTACATACTCAGATCTTCACCAAACTTTGCAGGGATACATTGGATGTCAAGACACGTGGAAAAACGTACAAAAAAGAGATTGGAGACATCAAGATTTTGGACGAATTTTTTAACAATTTTCAAATTTTCAGAAAGGATGTTCCAGATAAGGTCAAAAACGACATACTCAGATCTTCACCAAACTTTGCATGGATACATTGGATGTCAAGACACGTGGAAAAAACGTACAAAACAAGAGATTGGGGTCATCAAGATTTTGCACGGATTTTTTAGGAATTTTCAAATTTTCAGATGGGAGGTTCCAGATAAGGTCAAAAACTACATACTCAGATCTTCACCAAACATTGCAGGGATACATTGGATGTCAAGACACGTGGAAAAAACGTACAAAACAAGAGATTGGAGACATCAAGATTTTGGACGAATTTTTGAAGAATTTTCAAATTTTCAGATGGGAGGTTCCAGATAAGGTCAAAAACTACATACTCAGATCTTCACCAAACTTTGCAGGGATCCATTGGATGTCAAGACACGTGGAAAAAACGTACAAAACATAGGATTGGTGACATCAAGATTTTGGACGAATTTTTTAAGAATTTTCAAATTTTCAGATAGGAGGTTCCATATAAGGTCAAAAACTACATACTCAGATCTTCACCAAACTTTGCAGGGATACATTGGAGGTCGAGACACGTGGAAAAAAAGTACAAAACAAGAGATTGGGGTCATCAAGATTTTGGACGGATTTTTTAGGAATTTTCAAATTTTCAGATGGGAGGTTCCAGATAAGGTCAAAAACTACATACTCAGATCTTCACCAAACATTGCAGGGATACATTGGATGTCAAGACACGTGGAAAAAACGTACAAAACAAGAGATTGGAGACATCAAGATTTTGGACGAATTTTTTAAGAATTTTCAAATTTTCAGATAGGAGGTTCCAGATGAGGTCAAAAACTACATACTCAGATCTTCACCAAACTTTGCAGGAATACTTTGCATGTCAAGACACGTGGAAAAAACGTACAAAACAAGAGATCGGAGACATCAAGATTTTCGACGAATTTTTTAAGAATTTTCAAATTTTCAGATGGGAGGTTCCAGATAAGGTCAAAAACGACATACTCAGATCTTCACCAAACTTTGCAGGGATCCATTGGAGGTCGAGACACGTGGAAAAAACGTACAAAACAAGAGATTGGAGACATCAAGATTTTGGACGAATTTTTTAAGAATTTTCAAATTTTCAGATAGGAGGTTCCATATAAGGTCAAAAACTACATACTCAGATCTTCACCAAACTTTGCAGGGATACATTGGATGTCAAGACACGTGGAAAAAACGTACAAAACAAGAGATTGGAGACATCAAGATTTTCGACGAATTTTTTAAGAATTTTCAAATTTTCAGAAAGGATGTTCCAGATAAGGTCAAAAACGACATACTCAGATCTTCACCAAACTTTGCAGGGATCCATTGGAGGTCGAGACACGTGGAAAAAACGTACAAAACAAGAGATTGGAGACATCAAGATTTTCGACGAATTTTTGAAGAATTTTCAAATTTTCAGATGGGAGGTTCCAGATAAGGTCAAAAACTACATACTCAGATCTTCACCAAACTTTGCAGGGATACATTGGATGTCAAGACACGTGGAAAAAACGTACAAAAAAGAGATTGGAGACATCAAGATTTTGGACGAATTTTTTAACAATTTTCAAATTTTCAGAAAGGATGTTCCAGATAAGGTCAAAAACGACATACTCAGATCTTCACCAAACTTTGCATGGATACATTGGATGTCAAGACACGTGGAAAAAACGTACAAAACAAGAGATTGGGGTCATCAAGATTTTGCACGGATTTTTTAGGAATTTTCAAATTTTCAGATGGGAGGTTCCAGATAAGGTCAAAAACTACATACTCAGATCTTCACCAAACTTTGCAGGGATACATTGGATGTCAAGACACGTGGAAAAAACGTACAAAACAAGAGATTGGAGACATCAAGATTTTGGACGAATTTTTTAAGAATTTTCAAATTTTCAGATAGGAGGTTCCATATAAGGTCAAAAACTACATACTCAGATCTTCACCAAACTTTGCATGGATACATTATGTGTCAAGACACGTGGAAAAAACGTACAAAACAAAAGATTGGAGACATCAAGATTTTGGTCGAATTTTTTAAGAATTTTCAAATTTTCAGATGGGAGGTTCCAGATAAGGTCAAAAACTACATACTCAGATCTTCACCAAACTTTGCAGGGATACATTGGATGTCAAGACACGTGGAAAAAACGTACAAAAAAGAGATTGGAGACATCAAGATTTTGGACGAATTTTTTAACAATTTTCAAATTTTCAGATGGGAGGTTCCAGATAAGGTCAAAAACTACATACTCAGATCTTCACCAAACATTGCAGGGATACATTGGATGTCAAGACACGTGGAAAAAACGTACAAAACAAGAGATTGGAGACATCAAGATTTTGGACGAAT
This sequence comes from Lepisma saccharinum, assembly GCF_977018435.1. Taxonomy (NCBI): domain Eukaryota; kingdom Metazoa; phylum Arthropoda; class Insecta; order Zygentoma; family Lepismatidae; genus Lepisma; species Lepisma saccharinum. The sequence continues at coordinate 1,360,541 of NW_028142921.1, read as the reverse complement.
TTTTGAAGAATTTTCAAATTTTCAGATGGGAGGTTCCAGATAAGGTCAAAAACTACATACTCAGATCTTCACCAAACTTTGCAGGGATCCATTGGATGTCAAGACACGTGGAAAAAACATACAAAACATAGGATTGGTGACATCCAGATTTTGGACGAATTTTTTAAGAATTTTCAAATTTTCAGATAGGAGGTTCCATATAAGGTCAAAAACTACATACTCAGATCTTCACCAAACTTTGCAGGGATACATTGGAGGTCGAGACACGTGGAAAAAAGTACAAAACAAGAGATTGGGGTCATCAAGATTTTGGACGGATTTTTTAGGAATTTTCAAATTTTCAGATGGGAGGTTCCAGATAAGGTCAAAAACTACATACTCAGATCTTCACCAAACATTGCAGGGATACATTGGATGTCAAGACACGTGGAAAAAACGTACAAAACAAGAGATTGGAGACATCAAGATTTTGGACGAATTTTTTAAGAATTTTCAAATTTTCAGATAGGAGGTTCCAGATGAGGTCAAAAACTACATACTCAGATCTTCACCAAACTTTGCAGGAATACTTTGCATGTCAAGACACGTGGAAAAAACGTACAAAACAAGAGATCGGAGACATCAAGATTTTCGACGAATTTTTTAAGAATTTTCAAATTTTCAGATGGGAGGTTCCAGATAAGGTCAAAAACGACATACTCAGATCTTCACCAAACTTTGCAGGGATCCATTGGATGTCAAGACACGTGGAAAAAACATACAAAACATAGGATTGGTGACATCAAGATTTTGGACGAATTTTTTAAGAATTTTCAAATTTTCAGATAGGAGGTTCCATATAAGGTCAAAAACTACATACTCAGATCTTCACCAAACTTTGCAGGGATACATTGGAGGTCGAGACACGTGGAAAAAAAGTACAAAACAAGAGATTGGGGTCATCAAGATTTTGGACGGATTTTTTAGGAATTTTCAAATTTTCAGATGGGAGGTTCCAGATAAGGTCAAAAACTACATACTCAGATCTTCACCAAACATTGCAGGGATACATTGGATGTCAAGACACGTGGAAAAAACGTACAAAACAAGAGATTGGAGACATCAAGATTTTGGACGAATTTTTTAAGAATTTTCAAATTTTCAGATAGGAGGTTCCAGATGAGGTCAAAAACTACATACTCAGATCTTCACCAAACTTTGCAGGAATACTTTGCATGTCAAGACACGTGGAAAAAACGTACAAAACAAGAGATCGGAGACATCAAGATTTTCGACGAATTTTTTAAGAATTTTCAAATTTTCAGATGGGAGGTTCCAGATAAGGTCAAAAACGACATACTCAGATCTTCACCAAACTTTGCAGGGATCCATTGGAGGTCGAGACACGTGGAAAAAACGTACAAAACAAGAGATTGGAGACATCAAGATTTTGGACGAATTTTTTAAGAATTTTCAAATTTTCAGATAGGAGGTTCCATATAAGGTCAAAAACTACATACTCAGATCTTCACCAAACTTTGCAGGGATACATTGGATGTCAAGACACGTGGAAAAAACGTACAAAACAAGAGATTGGAGACATCAAGATTTTCGACGAATTTTTTAAGAATTTTCAAATTTTCAGAAAGGATGTTCCAGATAAGGTCAAAAACGACATACTCAGATCTTCACCAAACTTTGCAGGGATCCATTGGAGGTCGAGACACGTGGAAAAAACGTACAAAACAAGAGATTGGAGACATCAAGATTTTCGACGAATTTTTGAAGAATTTTCAAATTTTCAGATGGGAGGTTCCAGATAAGGTCAAAAACTACATACTCAGATCTTCACCAAACTTTGCAGGGATACATTGGATGTCAAGACACGTGGAAAAAACGTACAAAAAAGAGATTGGAGACATCAAGATTTTGGACGAATTTTTTAACAATTTTCAAATTTTCAGAAAGGATGTTCCAGATAAGGTCAAAAACGACATACTCAGATCTTCACCAAACTTTGCATGGATACATTGGATGTCAAGACACGTGGAAAAAACGTACAAAACAAGAGATTGGGGTCATCAAGATTTTGCACGGATTTTTTAGGAATTTTCAAATTTTCAGATGGGAGGTTCCAGATAAGGTCAAAAACTACATACTCAGATCTTCACCAAACATTGCAGGGATACATTGGATGTCAAGACACGTGGAAAAAACGTACAAAACAAGAGATTGGAGACATCAAGATTTTGGACGAATTTTTTAAGAATTTTCAAATTTTCAGATAGGAGGTTCCATATAAGGTCAAAAACTACATACTCAGATCTTCACCAAACTTTGCAGGGATACATTGGATGTCAAGACACGTGGAAAAAACGTACAAAACAAGAGATTGGAGACATCAAGATTTTCGACGAATTTTTTAAGAATTTTCAAATTTTCAGAAAGGATGTTCCAGATAAGGTCAAAAACGACATACTCAGATCTTCACCAAACTTTGCAGGGATCCATTGGAGGTCGAGACACGTGGAAAAAACGTACAAAACAAGAGATTGGAGACATCAAGATTTTCGACGAATTTTTGAAGAATTTTCAAATTTTCATATGGGAGGTTCCAGATAAGGTCAAAAACTACATACTCAGATCTTCACCAAACTTTGCAGGGATACATTGGATGTCAAGACACGTGGAAAAAACGTACAAAAAAGAGATTGGAGACATCAAGATTTTGGACGAATTTTTTAACAATTTTCAAATTTTCAGAAAGGATGTTCCAGATAAGGTCAAAAACGACATACTCAGATCTTCACCAAACTTTGCATGGATACATTGGATATCAAGACACGTGGAAAAAACGTACAAAACAAGAGATTGGAGACATCAAGATTTTCGACGAATTTTTTAAGAATTTTCAATTTTTCAGATGGGAGGTTCCAGATAAGGTCAAAAACTACATACTCAGATCTTCACCAAACTTTGCAGGGATACTTTGCATGTCAAGACACGTGGAAAAAACGTACAAAACAAGAGATTGGAGACATCAAGATTTTCGACGAATTTTTTAAGAATTTTCAAATTTTCAGATAGGAGGTTCCAGATAAGGTCAAAAACGACATACTCAGATCTTCACCAAACTTTGCATGGATACATTGGATGTCAAGACACGTGGAAAAAACGTACAAAACAAGAGATTGGAGACATCAAGATTTTGGTCGAATTTTTTAAGAATTTTCAAATTTTCAGATGGGAGGTTCCAGATAAGGTCAAAAACTACATTCTCAGATCTTCACCAAACTTTGCAGGGATACTTTGGAGGTCGAGACACGTGGAAAAAACGTACAAAACAAGAGATTGGAGACATCAAGATTTTCGACGAATTTTTTAAGAATTTTCAATTTTTCAGATGGGAGGTTCCAGATAAGGTCAAAAACTACATACTCAGATCTTCACCAAACTTTGCAGGGATACATTGGAGGTCGAGACACGTGGAAAAAAAGTACAAAACAAGAGATTGGGGTCATCAAGATTTTGGACGGATTTTTTAGGAATTTTCAAATTTTCAGATGGGAGGTTCCAGATAAGGTCAAAAACTACATACTCAGATCTTCACCAAACATTGCAGGGATACATTGGATGTCAAGACACGTGGAAAAAACGTACAAAACAAGAGATTGGAGACATCAAGATTTTGGACGAATTTTTTAAGAATTTTCAAATTTTCAGATAGGAGGTTCCAGATGAGGTCAAAAACTACATACTCAGATCTTCACCAAACTTTGCAGGAATACTTTGCATGTCAAGACACGTGGAAAAAACGTACAAAACAAGAGATCGGAGACATCAAGATTTTCGACGAATTTTTTAAGAATTTTCAAATTTTCAGATGGGAGGTTCCAGATAAGGTCAAAAACGACATACTCAGATCTTCACCAAACTTTGCAGGGATCCATTGGAGGTCGAGACACGTGGAAAAAACGTACAAAACAAGAGATTGGAGACATCAAGATTTTGGACGAATTTTTTAAGAATTTTCAAATTTTCAGATAGGAGGTTCCATATAAGGTCAAAAACTACATACTCAGATCTTCACCAAACTTTGCAGGGATACATTGGATGTCAAGACACGTGGAAAAAACGTACAAAACAAGAGATTGGAGACATCAAGATTTTCGACGAATTTTTTAAGAATTTTCAAATTTTCAGAAAGGATGTTCCAGATAAGGTCAAAAACGACATACTCAGATCTTCACCAAACTTTGCAGGGATCCATTGGAGGTCGAGACACGTGGAAAAAACGTACAAAACAAGAGATTGGAGACATCAAGATTTTCGACGAATTTTTGAAGAATTTTCAAATTTTCAGATGGGAGGTTCCAGATAAGGTCAAAAACTACATACTCAGATCTTCACCAAACTTTGCAGGGATACATTGGATGTCAAGACACGTGGAAAAAACGTACAAAAAAGAGATTGGAGACATCAAGATTTTGGACGAATTTTTTAACAATTTTCAAATTTTCAGAAAGGATGTTCCAGATAAGGTCAAAAACGACATACTCAGATCTTCACCAAACTTTGCATGGATACATTGGATGTCAAGACACGTGGAAAAAACGTACAAAACAAGAGATTGGGGTCATCAAGATTTTGCACGGATTTTTTAGGAATTTTCAAATTTTCAGATGGGAGGTTCCAGATAAGGTCAAAAACTACATACTCAGATCTTCACCAAACTTTGCAGGGATACATTGGATGTCAAGACACGTGGAAAAAACGTACAAAACAAGAGATTGGAGACATCAAGATTTTGGACGAATTTTTTAAGAATTTTCAAATTTTCAGATAGGAGGTTCCATATAAGGTCAAAAACTACATACTCAGATCTTCACCAAACTTTGCATGGATACATTATGTGTCAAGACACGTGGAAAAAACGTACAAAACAAAAGATTGGAGACATCAAGATTTTGGTCGAATTTTTTAAGAATTTTCAAATTTTCAGATGGGAGGTTCCAGATAAGGTCAAAAACTACATACTCAGATCTTCACCAAACTTTGCAGGGATACATTGGATGTCAAGACACGTGGAAAAAACGTACAAAAAAGAGATTGGAGACATCAAGATTTTGGACGAATTTTTTAACAATTTTCAAATTTTCAGATGGGAGGTTCCAGATAAGGTCAAAAACTACATACTCAGATCTTCACCAAACATTGCAGGGATACATTGGATGTCAAGACACGTGGAAAAAACGTACAAAACAAGAGATTGGAGACATCAAGATTTTGGACGAATTTTTGAAGAATTTTCAAATTTTCAGATGGGAGGTTCCAGATAAGGTCAAAAACTACATACTCAGATCTTCACCAAACTTTGCAGGGATCCATTGGATGTCAAGACACGTGGAAAAAACATACAAAACATAGGATTGGTGACATCCAGATTTTGGACGAATTTTTTAAGAATTTTCAAATTTTCAGATAGGAGGTTCCATATAAGGTCAAAAACTACATACTCAGATCTTCACCAAACTTTGCAGGGATACATTGGAGGTCGAGACACGTGGAAAAAAGTACAAAACAAGAGATTGGGGTCATCAAGATTTTGGACGGATTTTTTAGGAATTTTCAAATTTTCAGATGGGAGGTTCCAGATAAGGTCAAAAACTACATACTCAGATCTTCACCAAACATTGCAGGGATACATTGGATGTCAAGACACGTGGAAAAAACGTACAAAACAAGAGATTGGAGACATCAAGATTTTGGACGAATTTTTTAAGAATTTTCAAATTTTCAGATAGGAGGTTCCAGATGAGGTCAAAAACTACATACTCAGATCTTCACCAAACTTTGCAGGAATACTTTGCATGTCAAGACACGTGGAAAAAACGTACAAAACAAGAGATCGGAGACATCAAGATTTTCGACGAATTTTTTAAGAATTTTCAAATTTTCAGATGGGAGGTTCCAGATAAGGTCAAAAACGACATACTCAGATCTTCACCAAACTTTGCAGGGATCCATTGGATGTCAAGACACGTGGAAAAAACATACAAAACATAGGATTGGTGACATCAAGATTTTGGACGAATTTTTTAAGAATTTTCAAATTTTCAGATAGGAGGTTCCATATAAGGTCAAAAACTACATACTCAGATCTTCACCAAACTTTGCAGGGATACATTGGAGGTCGAGACACGTGGAAAAAAAGTACAAAACAAGAGATTGGGGTCATCAAGATTTTGGACGGATTTTTTAGGAATTTTCAAATTTTCAGATGGGAGGTTCCAGATAAGGTCAAAAACTACATACTCAGATCTTCACCAAACATTGCAGGGATACATTGGATGTCAAGACACGTGGAAAAAACGTACAAAACAAGAGATTGGAGACATCAAGATTTTGGACGAATTTTTTAAGAATTTTCAAATTTTCAGATAGGAGGTTCCAGATGAGGTCAAAAACTACATACTCAGATCTTCACCAAACTTTGCAGGAATACTTTGCATGTCAAGACACGTGGAAAAAACGTACAAAACAAGAGATCGGAGACATCAAGATTTTCGACGAATTTTTTAAGAATTTTCAAATTTTCAGATGGGAGGTTCCAGATAAGGTCAAAAACGACATACTCAGATCTTCACCAAACTTTGCAGGGATCCATTGGAGGTCGAGACACGTGGAAAAAACGTACAAAACAAGAGATTGGAGACATCAAGATTTTGGACGAATTTTTTAAGAATTTTCAAATTTTCAGATAGGAGGTTCCATATAAGGTCAAAAACTACATACTCAGATCTTCACCAAACTTTGCAGGGATACATTGGATGTCAAGACACGTGGAAAAAACGTACAAAACAAGAGATTGGAGACATCAAGATTTTCGACGAATTTTTTAAGAATTTTCAAATTTTCAGAAAGGATGTTCCAGATAAGGTCAAAAACGACATACTCAGATCTTCACCAAACTTTGCAGGGATCCATTGGAGGTCGAGACACGTGGAAAAAACGTACAAAACAAGAGATTGGAGACATCAAGATTTTCGACGAATTTTTGAAGAATTTTCAAATTTTCAGATGGGAGGTTCCAGATAAGGTCAAAAACTACATACTCAGATCTTCACCAAACTTTGCAGGGATACATTGGATGTCAAGACACGTGGAAAAAACGTACAAAAAAGAGATTGGAGACATCAAGATTTTGGACGAATTTTTTAACAATTTTCAAATTTTCAGAAAGGATGTTCCAGATAAGGTCAAAAACGACATACTCAGATCTTCACCAAACTTTGCATGGATACATTGGATGTCAAGACACGTGGAAAAAACGTACAAAACAAGAGATTGGGGTCATCAAGATTTTGCACGGATTTTTTAGGAATTTTCAAATTTTCAGATGGGAGGTTCCAGATAAGGTCAAAAACTACATACTCAGATCTTCACCAAACATTGCAGGGATACATTGGATGTCAAGACACGTGGAAAAAACGTACAAAACAAGAGATTGGAGACATCAAGATTTTGGACGAATTTTTTAAGAATTTTCAAATTTTCAGATAGGAGGTTCCATATAAGGTCAAAAACTACATACTCAGATCTTCACCAAACTTTGCAGGGATACATTGGATGTCAAGACACGTGGAAAAAACGTACAAAACAAGAGATTGGAGACATCAAGATTTTCGACGAATTTTTTAAGAATTTTCAAATTTTCAGAAAGGATGTTCCAGATAAGGTCAAAAACGACATACTCAGATCTTCACCAAACTTTGCAGGGATCCATTGGAGGTCGAGACACGTGGAAAAAACGTACAAAACAAGAGATTGGAGACATCAAGATTTTCGACGAATTTTTGAAGAATTTTCAAATTTTCATATGGGAGGTTCCAGATAAGGTCAAAAACTACATACTCAGATCTTCACCAAACTTTGCAGGGATACATTGGATGTCAAGACACGTGGAAAAAACGTACAAAAAAGAGATTGGAGACATCAAGATTTTGGACGAATTTTTTAACAATTTTCAAATTTTCAGAAAGGATGTTCCAGATAAGGTCAAAAACGACATACTCAGATCTTCACCAAACTTTGCATGGATACATTGGATATCAAGACACGTGGAAAAAACGTACAAAACAAGAGATTGGAGACATCAAGATTTTCGACGAATTTTTTAAGAATTTTCAATTTTTCAGATGGGAGGTTCCAGATAAGGTCAAAAACTACATACTCAGATCTTCACCAAACTTTGCAGGGATACTTTGCATGTCAAGACACGTGGAAAAAACGTACAAAACAAGAGATTGGAGACATCAAGATTTTCGACGAATTTTTTAAGAATTTTCAAATTTTCAGATAGGAGGTTCCAGATAAGGTCAAAAACGACATACTCAGATCTTCACCAAACTTTGCATGGATACATTGGATGTCAAGACACGTGGAAAAAACGTACAAAACAAGAGATTGGAGACATCAAGATTTTGGTCGAATTTTTTAAGAATTTTCAAATTTTCAGATGGGAGGTTCCAGATAAGGTCAAAAACTACATTCTCAGATCTTCACCAAACTTTGCAGGGATACTTTGGATGTCAAGACACGTGGAAAAAACGTACAAAACAAGAGATTGGGGTCATCAAGATTTTGGACGAATTTTTTAAGAATTTTCAAATTTTCAGATGGGAGGTTCAATATAAGGTCAAAAACTACATACTCAGATCTTCACCAAACATTGCAGGAATACATTGGATGTCAAGACACGTGGAAAAAACGTACAAAACAAGAGATTGGGGTCATCAAGATTTTGCACGGATTTTTTAGGAATTTTCAAATTTTCAGATGGGAGGTTCCAGATAAGGTCAAAAACTACATACTCAGATCTTCACCAAACTTTGCAGGGATACATTGGATGTCAAGACACGTGGAAAAAACGTACAAAACAAGAGATTGGAGACATCAAGATTTTGGACGAATTTTTTAAGAATTTTCAAATTTTCAGATAGGAGGTTCAATATAAGGTCAAAAACTACATACTCAGATCTTCACCAAACTTTGCATGGATACATTATGTGTCAAGACACGTGGAAAAAACGTACAAAACAAAAGATTGGAGACATCAAGATTTTGGTTGAATTTTTTAAGAATTTTCAAATTTTCAGATGGGAGGTTCCAGATAAGGTCAAAAACTACATACTCAGATCTTCACCAAACTTTGCAGGGATACATTGGATGTCAAGACACGTGGAAAAAACGTACAAAAAAGAGATTGGAGACATCAAGATTTTGGACGAATTTTTTAACAATTTTCAAATTTTCAGAAAGGATGTTCCAGATAAGGTCAAAAACGACATACTCAGATCTTCACCAAACTTTGCAGGGATACATTGGATATCAAGACACGTGGAAAAAACATACAAAACAAGAGATTGGAGACATCAAGATTTTGGACGAATTTTTTAAGAATTTTCAAATTTTCAGATAGGAGGTTCCAGATAAGGTCAAAAACTACATACTCAGATCTTCACCAAACTTTGCAGGGATACATTGGATGTCAAGACACGTGGAAAAAACGTACAAAACAAGAGATTGGAGACATCAAGATTTTGGACGAATTTTTTAAGAATTTTCAAATTTTCAGATAGGAGGTTCCAGATGAGGTCAAAAACTACATACTCAGATCTTCACCAAACTTTGCAGGAATACTTTGCATGTCAAGACACGTGGAAAAAACGTACAAAACAAGAGATCGGAGACATCAAGATTTTCGACGAATTTTTTAAGAATTTTCAAATTTTCAGATAGGAGGTTCCATATAAGGTCAAAAACTACATACTCAGATCTTCACCAAACTTTGCAGGGATACATTGGAGGTCGAGACACGTGGAAAAAAAGTACAAAACAAGAGATTGGGGTCATCAAGATTTTGGACGGATTTTTTAGGAATTTTCAAATTTTCAGATAGGAGGTTCCAGATAAGGTCAAAAACTACATACTCAGATCTTCACCAAACATTGCAGGGATACATTGGATGTCAAGACACGTGGAAAAAACGTACAAAACAAGAGATTGGAGACATCAAGATTTTGGACGAATTTTTTAAGAATTTTCAAATTTTCAGATAGGAGGTTCCAGATGAGGTCAAAAACTACATACTCAGATCTTCACCAAACTTTGCAGGAATACTTTGCATGTCAAGACACGTGGAAAAAACGTACAAAACAAGAGATCGGAGACATCAAGATTTTCGACGAATTTTTTAAGAATTTTCAAATTTTCAGATGGGAGGTTCCAGATAAGGTCAAAAACGACATACTCAGATCTTCACCAAACTTTGCAGGGATCCATTGGATGTGAAGACACGTGGAAAAAACATACAAAACATAGGATTGGTGACATCAAGATTTTGGACGAATTTTTTAAGAATTTTCAAATTTTCAGATAGGAGGTTCCATATAAGGTCAAAAACTACATACTCAGATCTTCACCAAACTTTGCAGGGATACATTGGAGGTCGAGACACGTGGAAAAAAAGTACAAAACAAGAGATTGGGGTCATCAAGATTTTGGACGGATTTTTTAGGAATTTTCAAATTTTCAGATGGGAGGTTCCAGATAAGGTCAAAAACTACATACTCAGATCTTCACCAAACATTGCAGGGATACATTGGATGTCAAGACACGTGGAAAAAAACGTACAAAACAAGAGATTGGAGACATCAAGATTTTGGACGAATTTTTTAAGAATTTTCAAATTTTCAGATAGGAGGTTCCAGATGAGGTCAAAAACTACATACTCAGATCTTCACCAAACTTTGCAGGAATACTTTGCATGTCAAGACACGTGGAAAAAACGTACAAAACAAGAGATCGGAGACATCAAGATTTTCGACGAATTTTTTAAGAATTTTCAAATTTTCAGATAGGAGGTTCCATATAAGGTCAAAAACTACACACTCAGATCTTCACCAAACTTTGCAGGGATACATTGGATATCAAGACACGTGGAAAAAACGTACAAAACAAGAGATTGGAGACATCAAGATTTTCGACGAATTTTTTAAGAATTTTCAAATTTTCAGATAGGAGGTTCCAGATAAGGTCAAAAACTACATACTCAGATCTTCACCAAACGTTGCAGGGATACTTTGCATGTCAAGACACGTGGAAAAAACGTACAAAACAAAAGATTGGAGACATCAAGATTTTCGACGAATTTTTGAAGAATTTTCAAATTTTCAGATGGGAGGTTCCAGATAAGGTCAAAAACGACATACTCAGATCTTCACCAAACTTTGCATGGATACATTGGATGTCAAGACACGTGGAAAAAACGTACAAAACAAGAGATTGGAGACATCAAGATTTTGGACGAATTTTTTAAGAATTCTCAAATTTTCAGAAAGGAGGTTCCATATAAGGTCAAAAACTACATACTCAGATCTTCACCAAACTTTGCAGGGATACTTTGGATGTCAAGACACGTGGAAAAAACGTACAAAACAAGAGATTGGGGTCATCAAGATTTTGGACGAATTTTTTAAGAATTTTCAAATTTTCAGATGGGAGGTTCAATATAAGGTCAAAAACTACATACTCAGATCTTCACCAAACTTTGCATGGATACATTGGATGTCAAGACACGTGGAAAAAACATACAAAACATAGGATTCGGAACATCAAGATTTTGGTCGAATTTTTTAAGAATTTTCAAATTTTCAGATAGGAGGTTCCATATAAGGTCAAAAACTACATACTCAGATCTTCACCAAACATTGCAGGAATACATTGGATGTCAAGACACGTGGAAAAAACGTACAAAACAAGAGATTGGGGTCATCAAGATTTTGCACGGATTTTTTAGGAATTTTCAAATTTTCAGATGAGAGGTTCCAGATAAGGTCAAAAACTACATACTCAGATCTTCACCAAACTTTGCAGGGATACATTGGATGTCAAGACACGTGGAAAAAACGTACAAAACAAGAGATTGGAGACATCAAGATTTTGGACGAATTTTTTAAGAATTTTCAAATTTTCAGATAGGAGGTTCAATATAAGGTCAAAAACTACATACTCAGATCTTCACCAAACTTTGCATGGATACATTATGTGTCAAGACACGTGGAAAAAATGTACAAAACAAAAGATTGGAGACATCAAGATTTTGGTCGAATTTTTTAAGAATTTTCAAATTTTCAGATGGGAGGTTCCAGATAAGGTCAAAAACTACATACTCAGATCTTCACCAAACTTTGCAGGGATACATTGGATGTCAAGACACGTGGAAAAAACGTACAAAAAAGAGATTGGAGACATCAAGATTTTGGACGAATTTTTTAACAATTTTCAAATTTTCAGAAAGGATGTTCCAGATAAGGTCAAAAACGACATACTCAGATCTTCACCAAACTTTGCAGGGATACATTGGATATCAAGACACGTGGAAAAAACGTACAAAACAAGAGATTGGAGACATCAAGATTTTGGACGAATTTTTTAAGAATTTTCAAATTTTCAGATAGGAGGTTCCAGATAAGGTCAAAAACTACATACTCAGATCTTCACCAAACTTTGCAGGGATACATTGGATGTCAAGACACGTGGAAAAAACGTACAAAACAAGAGATTGGAGACATCAAGATTTTGGACGAATTTTTTAAGAATTTTCAAATTTTCAGATAGGAGGTTCCAGATGAGGTCAAAAACTACATACTCAGATCTTCACCAAACTTTGCAGGAATACTTTGCATGTCAAGACACGTGGAAAAAACGTACAAAACAAGAGATCAGAGACATCAAGATTTTCGACGAATTTTTTAAGAATTTTCAAATTTTCAGATGGGAGGTTCCAGATAAGGTCAAAAACGACATACTCAGATCTTCACCAAACTTTGCAGGGATCCATTGGATGTGAAGACACGTGGAAAAAACATACAAAACATAGGATTGGTGACATCAAGATTTTGGACGAATTTTTTAAGAATTTTCAAATTTTCAGATGGGAGGTTCCATATAAGGTCAAAAACTACATACTCAGATCTTCACCAAACTTTGCAGGGATACATTGGAGGTCGAGACACGTGGAAAAAAAGTACAAAACAAGAGATTGGGGTCATCAAGATTTTGGACGGATTTTTTAGGAATTTTCAAATTTTCAGATGGGAGGTTCCAGATAAGGTCAAAAACTACATACTCAGATCTTCACCAAACATTGCAGGGATACATTGGATGTCAAGACACGTGGAAAAATCGTACAAAACAAGAGATTGGAGACATCAAGATTTTGGACGAATTTTTTAAGAATTTTCAAATTTTCAGATAGGAGGTTCCAGATGAGGTCAAAAACTACATACTCAGATCTTCACCAAACTTTGCAGGAATACTTTGCATGTCAAGACACGTGGAAAAAACGTACAAAACAAGAGATCGGAGACATCAAGATTTTCGACGAATTTTTTAAGAATTTTCAAATTTTCAGATAGGAGGTTCCATATAAGGTCAAAAACTACATACTCAGATCTTCACCAAACTTTGCAGGGATACATTGGAGGTCGAGACACGTGGAAAAAAAGTACAAAACAAGAGATTGGGGTCATCAAGATTTTGGACGGATTTTTTAGGAATTTTCAAATTTTCAGATGGGAGGTTCCAGATAAGGTCAAAAACTACATACTCAGATCTTCACCAAACGTTGCAGGGATACTTTGCATGTCAAGACACGTGGAAAAAACGTACAAAACAAAAGATTGGAGACATCAAGATTTTGGACGAATTTTTTAAGAATTTTCAAATTTTCAGATGGGAGGTTCCAGATAAGGTCAAAAACGACATACTCAGATCTTCACCAAACTTTGCAGGGATCCATTGGAGGTCGAGACACGTGGAAAAAACGTACAAAACAAGAGATTGGAGACATCAAGATTTTGGACGAATTTTTTAAGAATTTTCAAATTTTCAGATAGGAGGTTCCATATAAGGTCAAAAACTACATACTCAGATCTTCACCAAACTTTGCAGGGATACATTGGATGTCAAGACATGTGGAAAAAACGTACAAAACAAGAGATTGGAGACATCAAGATTTTCGACGAATTTTTTAAGAATTTTCAAATTTTCAGAAAGGATGTTCCAGATAAGGTCAAAAACGACATACTCAGATCTTCACCAAACTTTGCAGGGATCCATTGGAGGTCGAGACACGTGGAAAAAACGTACAAAACAAGAGATTGGAGACATCAAGATTTTCGACGAATTTTTGAAGAATTTTCAAATTTTCAGATGGGAGGTTCCAGATAAGGTCAAAAACTAGATACTCAGATCTTCACCAAACTTTGCAGGGATACATTGGATGTCAAGACACGTGGAAAAAACGTACAAAAAAGAGATTGGAGACATCAAGATTTTGGACGAATTTTTTAACAATTTTCAAATTTTCAGAAAGGATGTTCCAGATAAGGTCAAAAACGACATACTCAGATCTTCACCAAACTTTGCATGGATACATTGGATGTCAAGACACGTGGAAAAAACGTACAAAACAAGAGATTGGGGTCATCAAGATTTTGGACGGATTTTTTAGGAATTTTCAAATTTTCAGATGGGAGGTTCCAGATAAGGTCAAAAACTACATACTCAGATCTTCACCAAACTTTGCAGGGATACATTGGATGTCAAGACACGTGGAAAAAACGTACAAAACAAGAGATTGGAGACATCAAGATTTTGGACGAATTTTTTAAGAATTTTCAAATTTTCAGATAGGAGGTTCCATATAAGGTCAAAAACTACATACTCAGATCTTCACCAAACTTTGCATGGATACATTATGTGTCAAGACACGTGGAAAAAACGTACAAAACAAAAGATTGGAGACATCAAGATTTTGGTCGAATTTTTTAAGAATTTTCAAATTTTCAGATGGGAGGTTCCAGATAAGGTCAAAAACTACATACTCAGATCTTCACCAAACTTTGCAGGGATACATTGGATGTCAAGACACGTGGAAAAAACGTGCAAAAAAGAGATTGGAGACATCAAGATTTTGGACGAATTTTTTAACAATTTTCAAATTTTCAGAAAGGATGTTCCAGATAAGGTCAAAAACGACATACTCAGATCTTCACCAAACTTTGCAGGGATACATTGGATATCAAGACACGTGGAAAAAACGTACAAAACAAGAGATTGGAGACATCAAGATTTTCGACGAATTTTTTAAGAATTTTCAATTTTTCAGATAGGAGGTTCCAGATAAGGTCAAAAACTACATACTCAGATCTTCACCAAACGTTGCAGGGATACTTTGCATGTCAAGACACGTGGAAAAAACGTACAAAACAAAAGATTGGAGACATCAAGATTTTCGACGAATTTTTTAAGAATTTTCAAATTTTCAGATGGGAGGTTCCAGATAAGGTCAAAAACGACATACTCAGATCTTCACCAAACTTTGCATGGATACATTGGATGTCAAGACACGTGGAAAAAACGTACAAAACAAGAGATTGGAGACATCAAGATTTTGGACGAATTTTTTAAGAATTCTCAAATTTTCAGAAAGGAGGTTCCATATAAGGTCAAAAACTACATACTCAGATCTTCACCAAACTTTGCAGGGATACTTTGGATGTCAAGACACGTGGAAAAAACGTACAAAACAAGAGATTGGGGTCATCAAGATTTTGGACGAATTTTTTAAGAATTTTCAAATTTTCAGATGGGAGGTTCAATATAAGGTCAAAAACTACATACTCAGATCTTCACCAAACTTTGCATGGATACATTGGATGTCAAGACACGTGGAAAAAACATACAAAACATAGGATTCGGAACATCAAGATTTTGGTCGAATTTTTTAAGAATTTTCAAATTTTCAGATAGGAGGTTCCATATAAGGTCAAAAACTACATACTCAAATCTTCACCAAACATTGCAGGAATACATTGGATGTCAAGACACGTGGAAAAAACGTACAAAACAAGAGATTGGGGTCATCAAGATTTTGCACGGATTTTTTAGGAATTTTCAAATTTTCAGATGGGAGGTTCCAGATAAGGTCAAAAACTACATACTCAGATCTTCACCAAACTTTGCAGGGATACATTGGATGTCAAGACACGTGGAAAAAACGTACAAAACAAGAGATTGGAGACATCAAGATTTTGGACGAATTTTTTAAGAATTTTCAAATTTTCAGATAGGAGGTTCCATATAAGGTCAAAAACTACATACTCAGATCTTCACCAAACTTTGCATGGATACATTATGTGTCAAGACACGTGGAAAAAACGTACAAAACAAAAGATAGGAGACATCAAGATTTTGGTCGAATTTTTTAAGAATTTTCAAATTTTCAGATGGGAGGTTCCAGATAAGGTCAAAAACTACATACTCAGATCTTCACCAAACTTTGCAGGGATACATTGGATGTCAAGACACGTGGAAAAAACGTACAAAAAAGAGATTGGAGACATCAAGATTTTGGACGAATTTTTTAACAATTTTCAAATTTTCAGAAAGGATGTTCCAGATAAGGTCAAAAACGACATACTCAGATCTTCACCAAACTTTGCAGGGATACATTGGATATCAAGACACGTGGAAAAAACGTACAAAACAAGAGATTGGAGACATCAAGATTTTGGACGAATTTTTTAAGAATTTTCAAATTTTCAGATAGGAGGTTCCAGATAAGGTCAAAAACTACATACTCAGATCTTCACCAAACTTTGCAGGGATACATTGGATGTCAAGACACGTGGAAAAAACGTACAAAACAAAAGATTGGAGACATCAAGATTTTCGACGAATTTTTTAAGAATTTTCAAATTTTCAGATGGGAGGTTCCAGATAAGGTCAAAAACGACATACTCAGATCTTCACCAAACTTTGCATGGATACATTGGATGTCAAGACACGTGGAAAAAACGTACAAAACAAGAGATTGGAGACATCAAGATTTTGGACGAATTTTTTAAGAATTCTCAAATTTTCAGAAAGGAGGTTCCATATAAGGTCAAAAACTACATACTCAGATCTTCACCAAACTTTGCAGGGATACTTTGGATGTCAAGACACGTGGAAAAAACGTACAAAACAAGAGATTGGGGTCATCAAGATTTTGGACGAATTTTTTAAGAATTTTCAAATTTTCAGATGGGAGGTTCAATATAAGGTCAAAAACTACATACTCAGATCTTCACCAAACTTTGCATGGATACATTGGATGTCAAGACACGTGGAAAAAACATACAAAACATAGGATTCGGAACATCAAGATTTTGGTCGAATTTTTTAAGAATTTTCAAATTTTCAGATAGGAGGTTCCATATAAGGTCAAAAACTACATACTCAGTTCTTCACCAAACATTGCAGGAATACATTGGATGTCAAGACACGTGGAAAAAACGTACAAAACAAGAGATTGGGGTCATCAAGATTTTGCACGGATTTTTTAGGAATTTTCAAATTTTCAGATGGGAGGTTCCAGATGAGGTCAAAAACTACATACTCAGATCTTCACCAAACTTTGCAGGGATACATTGGATGTCAAGACACGTGGAAAAAACGTACAAAACAAGAGATTGGAGACATCAAGATTTTGGACGAATTTTTTAAGAATTTTCAAATTTTCAGATAGGAGGTTCCATATAAGGTCAAAAACTACATACTCAGATCTTCACCAAACTTTGCATGGATACATTATGTGTCAAGACACGTGGAAAAAACGTACAAAACAAAAGATTGGAGACATCAAGATTTTGGTCGAATTTTTTAAGAATTTTCAAATTTTCAGATGGGAGGTTCCAGATAAGGTCAAAAACTACATACTCAGATCTTCACCAAACTTTGCAGGGATACATTGGATGTCAAGACACGTGGAAAAAACGTACAAAAAAGAGATTGGAGACATCAAGATTTTGGACGAATTTTTTAACAATTTTCAAATTTTCAGAAAGGATGTTCCAGATAAGGTCAAAAACGACATACTCAGATCTTTACCAAACTTTGCAGGGATACATTGGATATCAAGACACGTGGAAAAAACGTACAAAACAAGAGATTGGAGACATCAAGATTTTGGACGAATTTTTTAAGAATTTTCAAATTTTCAGATAGGAGGTTCCAGATAAGGTCAAAAACTACATACTCAGATCTTCACCAAACTTTGCAGGGATACATTGGATGTCAAGACACGTGGAAAAAACGTACAAAACAAGAGATTGGAGACATCAAGATTTTGGACGAATTTTTTAAGAATTTTCAAATTTTCAGATAGGAGGTTCCAGATGAGGTCAAAAACTACATACTCAGATCTTCACCAAACTTTGCAGGAATACTTTGCATGTCAAGACACGTGGAAAAAACGTACAAAACAAGAGATCGGAGACATCAAGATTTTCGACGAATTTTTTAAGAATTTTCAAATTTTCAGATAGGAGGTTCCATATAAGGTCAAAAACTACATACTCAGATCTTCACCAAACTTTGCAGGGATACATTGGAGGTCGAGACACGTGGAAAAAAAGTACAAAACAAGAGATTGGGGTCATCAAGATTTTGGACGGATTTTTTAGGAATTTTCAAATTTTCAGATGGGAGGTTCCAGATAAGGTCAAAAACTACATACTCAGATCTTCACCAAACATTGCAGGGATACATTGGATGTCAAGACACGTGGAAAAAACGTACAAAACAAGAGATTGGAGACATCAAGATTTTGGACGAATTTTTTAAGAATTTTCAAATTTTCAGATAGGAGGTTCCAGATGAGGTCAAAAACTACATACTCAGATCTTCACCAAACTTTGCAGGAATACTTTGCATGTCAAGACACGTGGAAAAAACGTACAAAACAAGAGATCGGAGACATCAAGATTTTCGACGAATTTTTTAAGAATTTTCAAATTTTCAGATGGGAGGTTCCAGATAAGGTCAAAAACGACATACTCAGATCTTCACCAAACTTTGCAGGGATCCATTGGATGTCAAGACACGTGGAAAAAACATACAAAACATAGGATTGGTGACATCAAGATTTTGGACGAATTTTTTAAGAATTTTCAAATTTTCTGATGGGAGGTTCTATATAAGGTCAAAAACTACATACTCAGATCTTCACCAAACTTTGCAGGGATACATTGGAGGTCGAGACACGTGGAAAAAAAGTACAAAACAAGAGATTGGGGTCATCAAGATTTTGGACGGATTTTTTAGGAATTTTCAAATTTTCAGATGGGAGGTTCCAGATAAGGTCAAAAACTACATACTCAGATCTTCACCAAACATTGCAGGGATACATTGGATGTCAAGACACGTGGAAAAAACGTACAAAACAAGAGATTGGAGACATCAAGATTTTGGACGAATTTTTTAAGAATTTTCAAATTTTCAGATAGGAGGTTCCAGATGAGGTCAAAAACTACATACTCAGATCTTCACCAAACTTTGCAGGAATACTTTGCATGTCAAGACACGTGGAAAAAACGTACAAAACAAGAGATCGGAGACATCAAGATTTTCGACGAATTTTTTAAGAATTTTCAAATTTTCAGATAGGAGGTTCCATATAAGGTCAAAAACTACATACTCAGATCTTCACCAAACTTTGCAGGGATACATTGGAGGTCGAGACACGTGGAAAAAAAGTACAAAACAAGAGATTGGGGTCATCAAGATTTTGGACGGATTTTTTAGGAATTTTCAAATTTTCAGATGGGAGGTTCCAGATAAGGTCAAAAACTACATACTCAGATCTTCACCAAACGTTGCAGGGATACTTTGCATGTCAAGACACGTGGAAAAAACGTACAAAACAAAAGATTGGAGACATCAAGATTTTCGACGAATTTTTTAAGAATTTTCAAATTTTCAGATGGGAGGTTCCAGATAAGGTCAAAAACGACATACTCAGATCTTCACCAAACTTTGCATGGATACATTGGATGTCAAGACACGTGGAAAAAACGTACAAAACAAGAGATTGGAGACATCAAGATTTTGGACGAATTTTTTAAGAATTCTCAAATTTTCAGAAAGGAGGTTCCATATAAGGTCAAAAACTACATACTCAGATCTTCACCAAACTTTGCAGGGATACTTTGGATGTCAAGACACGTGGAAAAAACGTACAAAACAAGAGATTGGGGTCATCAAGATTTTGGACGAATTTTTTAAGAATTTTCAAATTTTCAGATGGGAGGTTCAATATAAGGTCAAAAACTACATACTCAGATCTTCACCAAACTTTGCATGGATACATTGGATGTCAAGACACGTGGAAAAAACATACAAAACATAGGATTCGGAACATCAAGATTTTGGTCGAATTTTTTAAGAATTTTCAAATTTTCAGATAGGAGGTTCCATATAAGGTCAAAAACTACATACTCAGATCTTCACCAAACATTGCAGGAATACATTGGATGTCAAGACACGTGGAAAAAACGTACAAAACAAGAGATTGGGGTCATCAAGATTTTGCACGGATTTTTTAGGAATTTTCAAATTTTCAGATGGGAGGTTCCAGATAAGGTCAAAAACTACATACTCAGATCTTCACCAAACTTTGCAGGGATACATTGGATGTCAAGACACGTGGAAAAAACGTACAAAACAAGAGATTGGAGACATCAAGATTTTGCACGGATTTTTTAGGAATTTTCAAATTTTCAGATGGGAGGTTCCAGATAAGGTAAAAACTACATACTCAGATCTTCACCAAAATTTGCTGGGATACATTGGAGGTCGAGACACGTGGAAAAAAAGTACAAAACAAGAGATTGGGGTCATCAAGATTTTGGACGGATTTTTTAGGAATTTTCAAATTTTCAGATGGGAGGTTCCAGATAAGGTCAAAAACTACATACTCAGATCTTCACCAAACATTGCAGGGATCCATTGGATGTCAAGACACGTGGAAAAAACATACAAAACATAGGATTGGTGACATCAAGATTTTGGACGAATTTTTTAAGAATTTTCAAATTTTCAGATAGGAGGTTCCATATAATGTCAAAAACTACATACTCAGATCTTCACCAAACTTTGCAGGGATACATTGGAGGTCGAGACACGTGGAAAAAAAGTACAAAACAAGAGATTGGGGTCATCAAGATTTTGGACGGATTTTTTAGGAATTTTCAAATTTTCAGATGGGAGGTTCCAGATAAGGTCAAAAACTACATACTCAGATCTTCACCAAACATTGCAGGGATACATTGGATGTCAAGACACGTGGAAAAAACGTACAAAACAAGAGATTGGAGACATCAAGATTTTGGACGAATTTTTTAAGAATTTTCAAATTTTCAGATAGGAGGTTCCAGATGAGGTCAAAAACTACATACTCAGATCTTCACCAAACTTTGCAGGAATACTTTGCATGTCAAGACACGTGGAAAAAACGTACAAAACAAGAGATCGGAGACATCAAGATTTTCGACGAATTTTTTAAGAATTTTCAAATTTTCAGATGGGAGGTTCCAGATAAGGTCAAAAACGACATACTCAGATCTTCACCAAACTTTGCAGGGATCCATTGGATGTCAAGACACGTGGAAAAAACATACAAAACATAGGATTGGTGACATCAAGATTTTGGACGAATTTTTTAAGAATTTTCAAATTTTCTGATGGGAGGTTCTATATAAGGTCAAAAACTACATACTCAGATCTTCACCAAACTTTGCAGGGATACATTGGAGGTCGAGACACGTGGAAAAAAAGTACAAAACAAGAGATTGGGGTCATCAAGATTTTGGACGGATTTTTTAGGAATTTTCAAATTTTCAGATGGGAGGTTCCAGATAAGGTCAAAAACTACATACTCAGATCTTCACCAAACATTGCAGGGATACATTGGATGTCAAGACACGTGGAAAAAACGTACAAAACAAGAGATTGGAGACATCAAGATTTTGGACGAATTTTTTAAGAATTTTCAAATTTTCAGATAGGAGGTTCCAGATGAGGTCAAAAACTACATACTCAGATCTTCACCAAACTTTGCAGGAATACTTTGCATGTCAAGACACGTGGAAAAAACGTACAAAACAAGAGATCGGAGACATCAAGATTTTCGACGAATTTTTTAAGAATTTTCAAATTTTCAGATAGGAGGTTCCATATAAGGTCAAAAACTACATACTCAGATCTTCACCAAACTTTGCAGGGATACATTGGAGGTCGAGACACGTGGAAAAAAAGTACAAAACAAGAGATTGGGGTCATCAAGATTTTGGACGGATTTTTTAGGAATTTTCAAATTTTCAGATGGGAGGTTCCAGATAAGGTCAAAAACTACATACTCAGATCTTCACCAAACGTTGCAGGGATACTTTGCATGTCAAGACACGTGGAAAAAACGTACAAAACAAAAGATTGGAGACATCAAGATTTTCGACGAATTTTTTAAGAATTTTCAAATTTTCAGATGGGAGGTTCCAGATAAGGTCAAAAACGACATACTCAGATCTTCACCAAACTTTGCATGGATACATTGGATGTCAAGACACGTGGAAAAAACGTACAAAACAAGAGATTGGAGACATCAAGATTTTGGACGAATTTTTTAAGAATTCTCAAATTTTCAGAAAGGAGGTTCCATATAAGGTCAAAAACTACATACTCAGATCTTCACCAAACTTTGCAGGGATACTTTGGATGTCAAGACACGTGGAAAAAACGTACAAAACAAGAGATTGGGGTCATCAAGATTTTGGACGAATTTTTTAAGAATTTTCAAATTTTCAGATGGGAGGTTCAATATAAGGTCAAAAACTACATACTCAGATCTTCACCAAACTTTGCATGGATACATTGGATGTCAAGACACGTGGAAAAAACATACAAAACATAGGATTCGGAACATCAAGATTTTGGTCGAATTTTTTAAGAATTTTCAAATTTTCAGATAGGAGGTTCCATATAAGGTCAAAAACTACATACTCAGATCTTCACCAAACATTGCAGGAATACATTGGATGTCAAGACACGTGGAAAAAACGTACAAAACAAGAGATTGGGGTCATCAAGATTTTGCACGGATTTTTTAGGAATTTTCAAATTTTCAGATGGGAGGTTCCAGATAAGGTCAAAAACTACATACTCAGATCTTCACCAAACTTTGCAGGGATACATTGGATGTCAAGACACGTGGAAAAAACGTACAAAACAAGAGATTGGAGACATCAAGATTTTGCACGGATTTTTTAGGAATTTTCAAATTTTCAGATGGGAGGTTCCAGATAAGGTAAAAACTACATACTCAGATCTTCACCAAAATTTGCTGGGATACATTGGAGGTCGAGACACGTGGAAAAAAAGTACAAAACAAGAGATTGGGGTCATCAAGATTTTGGACGGATTTTTTAGGAATTTTCAAATTTTCAGATGGGAGGTTCCAGATAAGGTCAAAAACTACATACTCAGATCTTCACCAAACATTGCAGGGATCCATTGGATGTCAAGACACGTGGAAAAAACATACAAAACATAGGATTGGTGACATCAAGATTTTGGACGAATTTTTTAAGAATTTTCAAATTTTCAGATAGGAGGTTCCATATAATGTCAAAAACTACATACTCAGATCTTCACCAAACTTTGCAGGGATACATTGGAGGTCGAGACACGTGGAAAAAAAGTACAAAACAAGAGATTGGGGTCATCAAGATTTTGGACGGATTTTTTAGGAATTTTCAAATTTTCAGATGGGAGGTTCCAGATAAGGTCAAAAACTACATACTCAGATCTTCACCAAACATTGCAGGGATACATTGGATGTCAAGACACGTGGAAAAAACGTACAAAACAAGAGATTGGAGACATCAAGATTTTGGACGAATTTTTTAAGAATTTTCAAATTTTCAGATAGGAGGTTCCAGATGAGGTCAAAAACTACATACTCAGATCTTCACCAAACTTTGCAGGAATACTTTGCATGTCAAGACACGTGGAAAAAACGAACAAAACAAGAGATCGGAGACATCAAGATTTTCGACGAATTTTTTAAGAATTTTCAAATTTTCAGATAGGAGGTTCCATATAAGGTCAAAAACTACATACTCAGATCTTCACCAAACTTTGCAGGGATACATTGGAGGTCGAGACACGTGGAAAAAAGTACAAAACAAGAGATTGGGGTCATCAAGATTTTGGACGAATTTTTTAAGAATTTTCAAATTTTCAGATAGGAGGTTCCAGATAAGGTCAAAAACTACATACTCAGATCTTCACCAAACGTTGCAGGGATACTTTGCATGTCAAGACACGTGGAAAAAACGTACAAAACAAAAGATTGGAGACATCAAGATTTTCGACGAATTTTTTAAGAATTTTCAAATTTTCAGATGGGAGGTTCCAGATAAGGTCAAAAACGACATACTCAGATCTTCACCAAACTTTGCATGGATACATTGGATGTCAAGACACGTGGAAAAAACGTACAAAACAAGAGATTGGAGACATCAAGATTTTGGACGAATTTTTTAAGAATTCTCAAATTTTCAGAAAGGAGGTTCCTTATAAGGTCAAAAACTACATACTCAGAACTTCACCAAACTTTGCAGGGATACTTTGGATGTCAAGACACGTGGAAAAAACGTACAAAACAAGAGATTGGGGTCATCAAGATTTTGGACGAATTTTTTAAGAATTTTCAAATTTTCAGATGGGAGGTTCAATATAAGGTCAAAAACTACATACTCAGATCTTCACCAAACTTTGCAGGGATACATTGGATGTCAAGACACGTGGAAAAAACGTACAAAACAAGAGATTGGAGACATCAAGATTTTGGACGAATTTTTTAAGAATTTTCAAATTTTCAGATAGGAGGTTCCATATAAGGTCAAAAACTACATACTCAGATCTTCACCAAACTTTGCATGGATACATTATGTGTCAAGACACGTGGAAAAAACGTACAAAACAAAAGATTGGAGACATCAAGATTTTGGTCGAATTTTTTAAGAATTTTCAAATTTTCAGATGGGAGGTTCCAGATAAGGTCAAAAACTACATACTCAGATCTTCACCAAACTTTGCAGGGATACATTGGATGTCAAGACACGTGGAAAAAACGTACAAAAAAGAGATTGGAGACATCAAGATTTTGGACGAATTTTTTAACAATTTTCAAATTTTCAGAAAGGATGTTCCAGATAAGGTCAAAAACGACATACTCAGATCTTTACCAAACTTTGCAGGGATACATTGGATATCAAGACACGTGGAAAAAACGTACAAAACAAGAGATTGGAGACATCAAGATTTTGGACGAATTTTTTAAGAATTTTCAAATTTTCAGATAGGAGGTTCCAGATAAGGTCAAAAACTACATACTCAGATCTTCACCAAACTTTGCAGGGATACATTGGATGTCAAGACACGTGGAAAAAACGTACAAAACAAGAGATTGGAGACATCAAGATTTTGGACGAATTTTTTAAGAATTTTCAAATTTTCAGATAGGAGGTTCCAGATGAGGTCAAAAACTACATACTCAGATCTTCACCAAACTTTGCAGGAATACTTTGCATGTCAAGACACGTGGAAAAAACGTACAAAACAAGAGATCGGAGACATCAAGATTTTCGACGAATTTTTTAAGAATTTTCAAATTTTCAGATAGGAGGTTCCATATAAGGTCAAAAACTACATACTCAGATCTTCACCAAACTTTGCAGGGATACATTGGAGGTCGAGACACGTGGAAAAAAAGTACAAAACAAGAGATTGGGGTCATCAAGATTTTGGACGGATTTTTTAGGAATTTTCAAATTTTCAGATGGGAGGTTCCAGATAAGGTCAAAAACTACATACTCAGATCTTCACCAAACATTGCAGGGATACATTGGATGTCAAGACACGTGGAAAAAAACGTACAAAACAAGAGATTGGAGACATCAAGATTTTGGACGAATTTTTTAAGAATTTTCAAATTTTCAGATAGGAGGTTCCAGATGAGGTCAAAAACTACATACTCAGATCTTCACCAAACTTTGCAGGAATACTTTGCATGTCAAGACACGTGGAAAAAACGTACAAAACAAGAGATCGGAGACATCAAGATTTTCGACGAATTTTTTAAGAATTTTCAAATTTTCAGATGGGAGGTTCCAGATAAGGTCAAAAACGACATACTCAGATCTTCACCAAACTTTGCAGGGATCCATTGGATGTCAAGACACGTGGAAAAAACATACAAAACATAGGATTGGTGACATCAAGATTTTGGACGAATTTTTTAAGAATTTTCAAATTTTCTGATGGGAGGTTCTATATAAGGTCAAAAACTACATACTCAGATCTTCACCAAACTTTGCAGGGATACATTGGAGGTCGAGACACGTGGAAAAAAAGTACAAAACAAGAGATTGGGGTCATCAAGATTTTGGACGGATTTTTTTAGGAATTTTCAAATTTTCAGATGGGAGGTTCCAGATAAGGTCAAAAACTACATACTCAGATCTTCACCAAACATTGCAGGGATACATTGGATGTCAAGACACGTGGAAAAAACGTACAAAACAAGAGATTGGAGACATCAAGATTTTGGACGAATTTTTTAAGAATTTTCAAATTTTCAGATAGGAGGTTCCAGATGAGGTCAAAAACTACATACTCAGATCTTCACCAAACTTTGCAGGAATACTTTGCATGTCAAGACACGTGGAAAAAACGTACAAAACAAGAGATCGGAGACATCAAGATTTTCGACGAATTTTTTAAGAATTTTCAAATTTTCAGATAGGAGGTTCCATATAAGGTCAAAAACTACATACTCAGATCTTCACCAAACTTTGCAGGGATACATTGGAGGTCGAGACGTGGAAAAAACGTACAAAACAAGAGATTGGAGACATCAAGATTTTGGACGAATTTTTTAAGAATTTTCAAATTTTCAGATAGGAGGTTCCAGATGAGGTCAAAAACTACATACTCAGATCTTCACCAAACTTTGCAGGAATACTTTGCATGTCAAGACACGTGGAAAAAACGTACAAAACAAGAGATCGGAGACATCAAGATTTTCGACGAATTTTTTAAGAATTTTCAAATTTTCAGATAGGAGGTTCCATATAAGGTCAAAAACTACATACTCAGATCTTCACCAAACTTTGCAGGGATACATTGGAGGTCGAGACACGTGGAAAAAAAGTACAAAACAAGAGATTGGGGTCATCAAGATTTTGGACGGATTTTTTAGGAATTTTCAAATTTTCAGATGGGAGGTTCCAGATAAGGTCAAAAACTACATACTCAGATCTTCACCAAACATTGCAGGGATACATTGGATGTCAAGACACGTGGAAAAAACGTACAAAACAAGAGATTGGAGACATCAAGATTTTGGACGAATTTTTTAAGAATTTTCAAATTTTCAGATAGGAGGTTCCAGATGAGGTCAAAAACTACATACTCAGATCTTCACCAAACTTTGCAGGAATACTTTGCATGTCAAGACACGTGGAAAAAACGTACAAAACAAGAGATCGGAGACACGAAGATTTTCGACGAATTTTTTAAGAATTTTCAAATTTTCAGATGGGAGGTTCCAGATAAGGTCAAAAACGACATACTCAGATCTTCACCAAACTTTGCAGGGATCCATTGGAGGTCGAGACACGTGGAAAAAACGTACAAAACAAGAGATTGGAGACATCAAGATTTTGGACGAATTTTTTAAGAATTTTCAAATTTTCAGATAGGAGGTTCCATATAAGGTCAAAAACTACATACTCAGATCTTCACCAAACTTTGCAGGGATACATTGGATGTCAAGACACGTGGAAAAAACGTACAAAACAAGAGATTGGAGACATCAAGATTTTCGACGAATTTTTTAAGAATTTTCAAATTTTCAGAAAGGATGTTCCAGATAAAGTCAAAAACGACATACTCAGATCTTCACCAAACTTTGCAGGGATCCATTGGAGGTCGAGACACGTGGAAAAAACGTACAAAACAAGAGATTGGAGACATCAAGATTTTGGACGAATTTTTGAAGAATTTTCAAATTTTCAGATGGGAGGTTCCAGATAAGGTCAAAAACTACATACTCAGATCTTCACCAAACTTTGCAGGGATACATTGGATGTCAAGACACGTGGAAAAAACGTACAAAAAAGAGATTGAAGACATCAAGATTTTCGACGAATTTTTGAAGAATTTTCAAATTTTCAGATAGGAGGTTCCAGATAAGGTCAAAAACTACATACTCAGATCTTCACCAAACTTTGCATGGATACATTGGATGTCAAGACACGTGGAAAAAACGTACAAAACAAGAGATCGGAGACATCAAGATTTTCGACGAATTTTTTAAGAATTTTCAAATTTTCAGATGGGAGGTTCCAGATAAGGTCAAAAACGACATACTCAGATCTTCACCAAACTTTGCAGGGATCCATTGGAGGTCGAGACACGTGGAAAAAACGTACAAAACAAGAGATTGGAGACATCAAGATTTTGGACGAATTTTTTAAGAATTTTCAAATTTTCAGATAGGAGGTTCCATATAAGGTCAAAAACTACATACTCAGATCTTCACCAAACTTTGCAGGGATACATTGGATGTCAAGACACGTGGAAAAAACGTACAAAACAAGAGATTGGAGACATCAAGATTTTGGACGAATTTTTTAAGAATTTTCAAATTTTCAGATAGGAGATTCCAGATGAGGTCAAAAACTACATACTCAGATCTTCACCAAACTTTGCAGGAATACTTTGCATGTCGAGACACGTGGAAAAAACGTACAAAACAATGATTGGGGTCATCAAGATTTTGGACGGATTTTTTAGGAATTTTCAAATTTTCAGATGGGAGGTTCCAGATAAGGTCAAAAACTACATACTCAGATCTTCACCAAACATTGCAGGGATACATTGGATGTCAAGACACTTGGAAAAAACGTACAAAACAAGAGATTGGAGACATCAAGATTTTGGACGAATTTTTTAAGAATTTTCAAATTTTCAGATAGGTGGTTCCAGATGAGGTCAAAAACTACATACTCAGATCTTCACCAAACTTTGCAGGAATACTTTGCCTGTCAAGACACGTGGAAAAAACGTACAAAACAAGAGATCGGAGACATCAAGATTTTCGACGAATTTTTTAAGAATTTTCAAATTTTCAGATGGGAGGTTCCAGATAAGGTCAAAAACGACATACTCAGATCTTCACCAAACTTTGCAGGGATCCATTGGATGTCAAGACACGTGGAAAAAACATACAAAACATAGGATTGGTGACATCAAGATTTTGGACGAATTTTTTAAGAATTTTCAAATTTTCAGATAGGAGGTTCCATATAAGGTCAAAAACTACATACTCAGATCTTCACCAAACTTTGCAGGGATACATTGGAGGTCGAGACACGTGGAAAAAAAGTACAAAACAAGAGATTGGGGTCATCAAGATTTTGGACGGATTTTTTAGGAATTTTCAAATTTTCAGATAGGAGGTTCCAGATGAGGTCAAAAACTACATACTCAGATCTTCACCAAACTTTGCAGGAATGCTTTGCATGTCAAGACACGTGGAAAAAACGTACAAAACAAGAGATCGGAGACATCAAGATTTTCGACGAATTTTTTAAGAATTTTCAAATTTTCAGATAGGAGGTTCCATATAAGGTCAAAAACTACATACTCAGATCTTCACCAAATTTAGCAGGGATACATTGGAGGTCGAGACACGTGGAAAAAAAGTACAAAACAAGAGATTGGGGTCATCAAGATTTTGGACGGATTTTTTAGGAATTTTCAAATTTTCAGATGGGAGGTTCCAGATAAGGTCAAAAACTACATACTCAGATCTTCACCAAACATTGCAGGGATACATTGGATGTCAAGACACGTGGAAAAAACGTACAAAACAAGAGATTGGAGACATCAAGATTTTGGACGAATTTTTTAAGAATTTTCAAATTTTCAGATAGGAGGTTCCAGATGAGGTCAAAAACTACATACTCAGATCTTCACCAAACTTTGCAGGAATACTTTGCATGTCAAGACACGTGGAAAAAACGTACAAAACAAGAGATCGGAGACATCAAGATTTTCGACGAATTTTTTAAGAATTTTCAAATTTTCAGATGGGAGGTTCCAGATAAGGTCAAAAACGACATACTCAGATCTTCACCAAACTTTGCAGGGATCCATTGGAGGTCGAGACACGTGGAAAAAACGTACAAAACAAGAGATTGGAGACATCAAGATTTTGGACGAATTTTTTAAGAATTTTCAAATTTTCAGATAGGAGGTTCCATATAAGGTCAAAAACTACATACTCAGATCTTCACCAAACTTTGCAGGGATACATTGGATGTCAAGACACGTGGAAAAAACGTACAAAACAAGAGATTGGAGACATCAAGATTTTCGACGAATTTTTTAAGAATTTTCAAATTTTCAGAAAGGATGTTCCAGATAAGGTCAAAAACGACATACTCAGATCTTCACCAAACTTTGCAGGGATCCATTGGAGGTCGAGACACGTGGAAAAAACGTACAAAACAAGAGATTGGAGACATCAAGATTTTGGACGAATTTTTGAAGAATTTTCAAATTTTCAGATGGGAGGTTCCAGATAAGGTCAAAAACTACATACTCAGATCTTCACCAAACTTTGCAGGGATACATTGGATGTCAAGACACGTGGAAAAAACGTACAAAAAAGAGATTGGAGACATCAAGATTTTGGACGAATTTTTTAACAATTTTCAAATTTTCAGAAAGGATGTTCCAGATAAGGTCAAAAACGACATACTCAGATCTTCACCAAACTTTGCATGGATACATTGGATGTCAAGACACGTGGAAAAAACGTACAAAACAAGAGATTGGGGTCATCAAGATTTTGCACGGATTTTTTAGGAATTTTCAAATTTTCAGATGGGAGGTTCCAGATAAGGTCAAAAACTACATACTCAGATCTTCACCAAACTTTGCAGGGATACATTGGATGTCAAGACACGTGGAAAAAACGTACAAAACAAGAGATTGGAGACATCAAGATTTTGGACGAATTTTTTAAGAATTTTCAAATTTTCAGATAGGAGGTTCCATATAAGGTCAAAAACTACATACTCAGATCTTCACCAAACTTTGCAGGGATACATTGGATGTCAACACACGTGGAAAAAACGTACAAAACAAGAGATCGGAGACATCAAGATTTTCGACGAATTTTTTAGGAATTTTCAAATTTTCAGATGGGAGGTTCCAGATAAGGTCAAAAACTACATACTCAGATCTTCACCAAACATTGCAGGGATACATTGGATGTCAAGACACGTGGAAAAAACGTACAAAACAAGAGATTGGAGACATCAAAATTTTGGACGAATTTTTTAAGAATTTTCAAATTTTCAGATAGGAGGTTCCAGATGAGGTCAAAAACTACATACTCAGATCTTCACCAAACTTTGCAGGGATACATTGCATGTCAAGACACGTGGAAAAAACGTACAAAAAAGAGATTGGAGACATCAAGATTTTGGACGAATTTTTTAACACTTTTCAAATTTTCAGAAAGGATGTTCCAGATAAGGTCAAAAACGACATACTCAGATCTTCATCAAACTTTGCATGGATACATTGGATGTCAAGACACGTTGAAAAAACGTACAGAACAAGAGATTGGGGTCATCAAGATTTTGCACGGATTTTTTAGGAATTTTCAAATTTTCAGATGGGAGGTTCCAGATAAGGTCAAAAACTACATACTCAGATCTTCACCAAACTTTGCAGGGATACATTGGATGTCAAGACACGTGGAAAAAACGTACAAAACAAGAGATCGGAGACATCAAGATTTTCGACGAATTTTTTAAGAATTTTCAAATTTTCAGATGGGAGGTTCCAGATAAGGTCAAAAACGACATACTCAGATCTTCACCAAACTTTGCAGGGATACATTGGAGGTCGAGACACGTGGAAAAAAAGTACAAAACAAGAGATTGGGGTCATCAAGATTTTGGACGGATTTTTTAGGAATTTTCAAATTTTCAGATGGGAGGTTCCAGATAAGGTCAAAAACTACATACTCAGATCTTCACCAAACATTGCAGGGATACATTGGATGTCAAGACACGTGGAAAAAACGTACAAAACAAGAGATTGGAGACATCAAGATTTTGGACGAATTTTTTAAGAATTTTCAAATTTTCAGATAGGAGGTTCCAGATGAGGTCAAAAACTACATACTCAGATCTTCACCAAACTTTGCAGGAATACTTTGCATGTCAAGACACGTGGAAAAAACGTACAAAACAAGAGATCGGAGACATCAAGATTTTCGACGAATTTTTTAAGAATTTTCAAATTTTCAGATGGGAGGTTCCAGATAAGGTCAAAAACGACATACTCAGATCTTCACCAAACTTTGCAGGGATCCATTGGATGTCAAGACACGTGGAAAAAACATACAAAACATAGGATTGGTGACATCAAGATTTTGGACGAATTTTTTAAGAATTTTCAAATTTTCAGATAGGAGGTTCCATATAAGGTCAAAAACTACATACTCAGATCTTCACCAAACTTTGCAGGGATACATTGGAGGTCGAGACACGTGGAAAAAAAGTACAAAACAAGAGATTGGGGTCATCAAGATTTTGGACGGATTTTTTAGGAATTTTCAAATTTTCAGATGGGAGGTTCCAGATAAGGTCAAAAACTACATACTCAGATCTTCACCAAACATTGCAGGGATACATTGGATGTCAAGACACGTGGAAAAAACGTACAAAACAAGAGATTGGAGACATCAAGATTTTGGACGAATTTTTTAAGAATTTTCAAATTTTCAGATAGGAGGTTCCAGATGAGGTCAAAAACTACATACTCAGATCTTCACCAAACTTTGCAGGAATACTTTGCATGTCAAGACACGTGGAAAAAACGTACAAAACAAGAGATCGGAGACATCAAGATTTTCGACGAATTTTTTAAGAATTTTCAAATTTTCAGATAGGAGGTTCCATATAAGGTCAAAAACTACATACTCAGATCTTCACCAAACTTTGCAGGGATACATTGGAGGTCGAGACACGTGGAAAAAAAGTACAAAACAAGAGATTGGGGTCATCAAGATTTTGGACGGATTTTTTAGGAATTTTCAAATTTTCAGATGGGAGGTTCCAGATAAGGTCAAAAACTACATACTCAGATCTTCACCAAACATTGCAGGGATACATTGGATGTCAAGACACGTGGAAAAAACGTACAAAACAAGAGATTGGAGACATCAAGATTTTGGACGAATTTTTTAAGAATTTTCAAATTTTCAGATAGGAGGTTCCAGATGAGGTCAAAAACTACATACTCAGATCTTCACCAAACTTTGCAGGAATACTTTGCATGTCAAGACACGTGGAAAAAACGTACAAAACAAGAGATCGGAGACATGAAGATTTTCGACGAATTTTTTAAGAATTTTCAAATTTTCAGATGGGAGGTTCCAGATAAGGTCAAAAACGACATACTCAGATCTTCACCAAACTTTGCAGGGATCCATTGGAGGTCGAGACACGTGGAAAAAACGTACAAAACAAGAGATTGGAGACATCAAGATTTTGGACGAATTTTTTAAGAATTTTCAAATTTTCAGATAGGAGGTTCCATATAAGGTCAAAAACTACATACTCAGATCTTCACCAAACTTTGCAGGGATACATTGGATGTCAAGACACGTGGAAAAAACGTACAAAACAAGAGATTGGAGACATCAAGATTTTCGACGAATTTTTTAAGAATTTTCAAATTTTCAGAAAGGATGTTCCAGATAAAGTCAAAAACGACATACTCAGATCTTCACCAAACTTTGCAGGGATCCATTGGAGGTCGAGACACGTGGAAAAAACGTACAAAACAAGAGATTGGAGACATCAAGATTTTGGACGAATTTTTGAAGAATTTTCAAATTTTCAGATGGGAGGTTCCAGATAAGGTCAAAAACTACATACTCAGATCTTCACCAAACTTTGCAGGGATACATTGGATGTCAAGACACGTGGAAAAAACGTACAAAAAAGAGATTGAAGACATCAAGATTTTCGACGAATTTTTGAAGAATTTTCAAATTTTCAGATAGGAGGTTCCAGATAAGGTCAAAAACTACATACTCAGATCTTCACCAAACTTTGCATGGATACATTGGATGTCAAGACACGTGGAAAAAACGTACAAAACAAGAGATCGGAGACATCAAGATTTTCGACGAATTTTTTAAGAATTTTCAAATTTTCAGATGGGAGGTTCCAGATAAGGTCAAAAACGACATACTCAGATCTTCACCAAACTT
This sequence comes from Lepisma saccharinum, assembly GCF_977018435.1. Classification (NCBI taxonomy): domain Eukaryota; kingdom Metazoa; phylum Arthropoda; class Insecta; order Zygentoma; family Lepismatidae; genus Lepisma; species Lepisma saccharinum. Next base: position 1,326,244 of record NW_028142921.1, on the reverse strand, counting down.
TGCAGGGATCCATTGGAGGTCGAGACACGTGGAAAAAACGTACAAAACAAGAGATTGGAGACATCAAGATTTTGGACGAATTTTTTAAGAATTTTCAAATTTTCAGATAGGAGGTTCCATATAAGGTCAAAAACTACATACTCAGATCTTCACCAAACTTTGCAGGGATACATTGGATGTCAAGACACGTGGAAAAAACGTACAAAACAAGAGATTGGAGACATCAAGATTTTGGACGAATTTTTGAAGAATTTTCAAATTTTCAGATGGGAGGTTCCAGATAAGGTCAAAAACTACATACTCAGATCTTCACCAAACTTTGCAGGGATACATTGGATGTCAAGACACGTGGAAAAAACGTACAAAAAAGAGATTGAAGACATCAAGATTTTCGACGAATTTTTGAAGAATTTTCAAATTTTCAGATAGGAGGTTCCAGATAAGGTCAAAAACTACATACTCAGATCTTCACCAAACTTTGCATGGATACATTGGATGTCAAGACACGTGGAAAAAACGTACAAAACAAGAGATCGGAGACATCAAGATTTTCGACGAATTTTTTAAGAATTTTCAAATTTTCAGATGGGAGGTTCCAGATAAGGTCAAAAACGACATACTCAGATCTTCACCAAACTTTGCAGGGATCCATTGGAGGTCGAGACACGTGGAAAAAACGTACAAAACAAGAGATTGGAGACATCAAGATTTTGGACGAATTTTTTAAGAATTTTCAAATTTTCAGATAGGAGGTTCCAGATAAGGTCAAAAACGACATACTCAGATCTTCACCAAACTTTGCAGGGATACATTGGAGGTCGAGACACGTGGAAAAAAAGTACAAAACAAGAGATTGGGGTCATCAAGATTTTGGACGGATTTTTTAGGAATTTTCAAATTTTCAGATGGGAGGTTCCAGATAAGGTCAAAAACTACATACTCAGATCTTCACCAAACTTTGCAGGGATACATTGGATGTCAAGACACGTGGAAAAAACGTACAAAACAAGAGATTGGAGACATCAAGATTTTGGACGAATTTTTTAAGAATTTTCAAATTTTCAGATAGGAGATTCCAGATGAGGTCAAAAACTACATACTCAGATCTTCACCAAACTTTGCAGGAATACTTTGCATGTCGAGACACGTGGAAAAAACGTACAAAACAAGAGATCGGAGACATCAAGATTTTCGACGAATTTTTTAAGAATTTTCAAATTTTCAGATGGGAGGTTCCAGATAAGGTCAAAAACGACATACTCAGATCTTCACCAAACTTTGCAGGGATACATTGGAGGTCGAGACACGTGGAAAAAAAGTACAAAACAAGAGATTGGGGTCATCAAGATTTTGGACGGATTTTTTAGGAATTTTCAAATTTTCAGATGGGAGGTTCCAGATAAGGTCAAAAACTACATACTCAGATCTTCACCAAACATTGCAGGGATACATTGGATGTCAAGACACGTGGAAAAAACGTACAAAACAAGAGATTGGAGACATCAAGATTTTGGACGAATTTTTTAAGAATTTTCAAATTTTCAGATAGGAGGTTCCAGATGAGGTCAAAAACTACATACTCAGATCTTCACCAAACTTTGCAGGAATACTTTGCATGTCAAGACACGTGGAAAAAACGTACAAAACAAGAGATCGGAGACATCAAGATTTTCGACGAATTTTTTAAGAATTTTCAAATTTTCAGATGGGAGGTTCCAGATAAGGTCAAAAACGACATACTCAGATCTTCACCAAACTTTGCAGGGATCCATTGGAGGTCGAGACACGTGGAAAAAACGTACGAAACAAGAGATTGGAGACATCAAGATTTTGGACGAATTTTTTAAGAATTTTCAAATTTTCAGATAGGAGGTTCCAGATAAGGTCAAAAACGACATACTCAGATCTTCACCAAACTTTGCAGGGATACATTGGAGGTCGAGACACGTGGAAAAAAAGTACAAAACAAGAGATTGGGGTCATCAAGATTTTGGACGGATTTTTTAGGAATTTTCAAATTTTCAGATGGGAGGTTCCATATAAGGTCAAAAACTACATACTCAGATCTTCACCAAACTTTGCAGGGATACATTGGATGTCAAGACACGTGGAAAAAACGTACAAAACAAGAGATTGGAGACATCAAGATTTTGGACGAATTTTTTAAGAATTTTCAAATTTTCAGATAGGAGATTCCAGATGAGGTCAAAAACTACATACTCAGATCTTCACCAAACTTTGCAGGAATACTTTGCATGTCGAGACACGTGGAAAAAACGTACAAAACAAGAGATCGGAGACATCAAGATTTTCGACGAATTTTTTAAGAATTTTCAAATTTTCAGATGGGAGGTTCCAGATAAGGTCAAAAACGACATACTCAGATCTTCACCAAACTTTGCAGGGATACATTGGAGGTCGAGACACGTGGAAAAAAAGTACAAAACAAGAGATTGGGGTCATCAAGATTTTGGACGGATTTTTTAGGAATTTTCAAATTTTCAGATGGGAGGTTCCAGATAAGGTCAAAAACTACATACTCAGATCTTCACCAAACATTGCAGGGATACATTGGATGTCAAGACACGTGGAAAAAACGTACAAAACAAGAGATTGGAGACATCAAGATTTTGGACGAATTTTTTAAGAATTTTCAAATTTTCAGATAGGAGGTTCCAGATGAGGTCAAAAACTACATACTCAGATCTTCACCAAACTTTGCAGGAATACTTTGCATGTCAAGACACGTGGAAAAAACGTACAAAACAAGAGATCGGAGACATCAAGATTTTCGACGAATTTTTTAAGAATTTTCAAATTTTCAGATGGGAGGTTCCAGATAAGGTCAAAAACGACATACTCAGATCTTCACCAAACTTTGCAGGGATCCATTGGATGTCAAGACACGTGGAAAAAACATACAAAACATAGGATTGGTGACATCAAGATTTTGGACGAATTTTTTAAGAATTTTCAAATTTTCAGATAGGAGGTTCCATATAAGGTCAAAAACTACATACTCAGATCTTCACCAAACTTTGCAGGGATACATTGGAGGTCGAGACACGTGGAAAAAAAGTACAAAACAAAAGATTGGGGTCATCAAGATTTTGGACGGATTTTTTAGGAATTTTCAAATTTTCAGATGGGAGGTTCCAGATAAGGTCAAAAACTACATACTCAGATCTTCACCAAACATTGCAGGGATACATTGGATGTCAAGACACGTGGAAAAAACGTACAAAACAAGAGATTGGAGACATCAAGATTTTGGACGAATTTTTTAAGAATTTTCAAATTTTCAGATAGGAGGTTCCAGATGAGGTCAAAAACTACATACTCAGATCTTCACCAAACTTTGCAGGAATACTTTGCATGTCAAGACACGTGGAAAAAACGTACAAAACAAGAGATCGGAGACATCAAGATTTTCGACGAATTTTTTAAGAATTTTCAAATTTTCAGATAGGAGGTTCCATATAAGGTCAAAAACTACATACTCAGATCTTCACCAAACTTTGCAGGGATACATTGGAGGTCGAGATACGTGGAAAAAAAGTACAAAACAAGAGATTGGGGTCATCAAGATTTTGGACGGATTTTTTAGGAATTTTCAAATTTTCAGATGGGAGGTTCCAGATAAGGTCAAAAACTACATACTCAGATCTTCACCAAACATTGCAGGGATACATTGGATGTCAAGACACGTGGAAAAAACGTACAAAACAAGAGATTGGAGACATCAAGATTTTGGACGAATTTTTTAAGAATTTTCAAATTTTCAGATAGGAGGTTCCAGATGAGGTCAAAAACTACATACTCAGATCTTCACCAAACTTTGCAGGAATACTTTGCATGTCAAGACACGTGGAAAAAACGTACAAAACAAGAGATCGGAGACATGAAGATTTTCGACGAATTTTTTAAGAATTTTCAAATTTTCAGATGGGAGGTTCCAGATAAGGTCAAAAACGACATACTCAGATCTTCACCAAACTTTGCAGGGATCCATTGGAGGTCGAGACACGTGGAAAAAACGTACAAAACAAGAGATTGGAGACATCAAGATTTTGGACGAATTTTTTAAGAATTTTCAAATTTTCAGATAGGAGGTTCCATATAAGGTCAAAAACTACATACTCAGATCTTCACCAAACTTTGCAGGGATACATTGGATGTCAAGACACGTGGAAAAAACGTACAAAACAAGAGATTGGAGACATCAAGATTTTCGACGAATTTTTTAAGAATTTTCAAATTTTCAGAAAGGATGTTCCAGATAAAGTCAAAAACGACATACTCAGATCTTCACCAAACTTTGCAGGGATCCATTGGAGGTCGAGACACGTGGAAAAAACGTACAAAACAAGAGATTGGAGACATCAAGATTTTGGACGAATTTTTGAAGAATTTTCAAATTTTCAGATGGGAGGTTCCAGATAAGGTCAAAAACTACATACTCAGATCTTCACCAAACTTTGCAGGGATACATTGGATGTCAAGACACGTGGAAAAAACGTACAAAAAAGAGATTGAAGACATCAAGATTTTCGACGAATTTTTGAAGAATTTTCAAATTTTCAGATAGGAGGTTCCAGATAAGGTCAAAAACTACATACTCAGATCTTCACCAAACTTTGCATGGATACATTGGATGTCAAGACACGTGGAAAAAACGTAAAAAACAAGAGATCGGAGACATCAAGATTTTCGACGAATTTTTTAAGAATTTTCAAATTTTCAGATGGGAGGTTCCAGATAAGGTCAAAAACGACATACTCAGATCTTCACCAAACTTTGCAGGGATCCATTGGAGGTCGAGACACGTGGAAAAAACGTACAAAACAAGAGATTGGAGACATCAAGATTTTGGACGAATTTTTTAAGAATTTTCAAATTTTCAGATAGGAGGTTCCATATAAGGTCAAAAACTACATACTCAGATCTTCACCAAACTTTGCAGGGATACATTGGATGTCAAGACACGTGGAAAAAACGTACAAAACAAGAGATTGGAGACATCAAGATTTTCGACGAATTTTTTAAGAATTTTCAAATTTTCAGAAAGGATGTTCCAGATAAGGTCAAAAACGACATACTCAGATCTTCACCAAACTTTGCAGGGATCCATTGGAGGTCGAGACACGTGGAAAAAACGTACAAAACAAGAGATTGGAGACATCAAGATTTTCGACGAATTTTTGAAGAATTTTCAAATTTTCAGATGGGAGGTTCCAGATAAGATCAAAAACTACATACTCAGATCTTCACCAAACTTTGCAGGGATACATTGGATGTCAAGACACGTGGAAAAAACGTACAAAAAAGAGATTGGAGACATCAAGATTTTGGACGAATTTTTTAACAATTTTCAAATTTTCAGAAAGGATGTTCCAGATAAGGTCAAAAACGACATACTCAGATCTTCACCAAACTTTGCATGGATACATTGGATGTCAAGACACGTGGAAAAAACGTACAAAACAAGAGATTGGGGTCATCAAGATTTTGCACGGATTTTTTAGGAATTTTCAAATTTTCAGATGGGAGGTTCCAGATAAGGTCAAAAACTACATACTCAGATCTTCACCAAACTTTGCAGGGATACATTGGATGTCAAGACACGTGGAAAAAACGTACAAAACAAGAGATTGGAGACATCAAGATTTTGGACGAATTTTTTAAGAATTTTCAAATTTTCAGATGGGAGGTTCCAGATAAGGTCAAAAACTACATACTCAGATCTTCACCAAACTTTGCAGGGATACATTGGATGTCAAGACACGTGGAAAAAACGTACAAAAAAGAGATTGGAGACATCAAGATTTTGGACGAATTTTTTAACAATTTTCAAATTTTCAGAAAGGATGTTCCAGATAAGGTCAAAAACGACATACTCAGATCTTCACCAAACTTTGCAGGGATACATTGGATATCAAGACACGTGGAAAAAACGTACAAAACAAGAGATTGGAGACATCAAGATTTTCGACGAATTTTTTAAGAATTTTCAAATTTTCAGATAGGAGGTTCCAGATAAGGTCAAAAACTACATACTCAGATCTTCACCAAACGTTGCAGGGATACTTTGCATGTCAAGACACGTGGAAAAAACGTACAAAACAAAAGATTGGAGACATCAAGATTTTCGACGAATTTTTTAAGAATTTTCAAATTTTCAGATGGGAGGTTCCAGATAAGGTCAAAAACGACATACTCAGATCTTCACCAAACTTTGCATGGATACATTGGATGTCAAGACACGTGGAAAAAACGTACAAAACAAGAGATTGGAGACATCAAGATTTTGGACGATTTTTTTAAGAATTCTCAAATTTTCAGAAAGGAGGTTCCATATAAGGTCAAAAACTACATACTCAGATCTTCACCAAACTTTGCAGGGATACATTGGATGTCAAGACACGTGGAAAAAACGTACAAAACAAGAGATTGGGGTCATCAAGATTTTGGACGAATTTTTTAAGAATTTTCAAATTTTCAGATGGGAGGTTCAATATAAGGTCAAAAACTACATACTCAGATCTTCACCAAACTTTGCATGGATACATTGGATGTCAAGACACGTGGAAAAACATACAAAACATAGGATTCGGAACATCAAGATTTTGGTCGAATTTTTTAAGAATTTTCAAATTTTCAGATAGGAGGTTCCATATAAGGTCAAAAACTACATACTCAGATCTTCACCAAACATTGCAGGAATACATTGGATGTCAAGACACGTGGAAAAAACGTACAAAACAAGAGATTGGGGTCATCAAGATTTTGCACGGATTTTTTAGGAATTTTCAAATTTTCAGGTGGGAGGTTCCAGATAAGGTCAAAAACTACATACTCAGATCTTCACCAAACTTTGCAGGGATACATTGGATGTCAAGACACGTGGAAAAAACGTACAAAACAAGAGATTGGAGACATCAAGATTTTGGACGAATTTTTTAAGAATTTTCAAATTTTCAGATAGGAGGTTCCATATAAGGTCAAAAACTACATACTCAGATCTTCACCAAACTTTGCATGGATACATTATGTGTCAAGACACGTGGAAAAAACGTACAAAACAAAAGATTGGAGACATCAAGATTTTGGTCGAATTTTTTAAGAATTTTCAAATTTTCAGATGGGAGGTTCCAGATAAGGTCAAAAACTACATACTCAGATCTTCACCAAACTTTGCAGGGATACATTGGATGTCAAGACACGTGGAAAAAACGTACAAAAAAGAGATTGGAGACATCAAGATTTTGGACGAATTTTTTAACAATTTTCAAATTTTCAGAAAGGATGTTCCAGATAAGGTCAAAAACGACATACTCAGATCTTCACCAAACTTTGCAGGGATACATTGGATATCAAGACACGTGGAAAAAACGTACAAAACAAGAGATTGGAGACATCAAGATTTTGGACGAATTTTTTAAGAATTTTCAAATTTTCAGATAGGAGGTTCCAGATAAGGTCAAAAACTACATACTCAGATCTTCACCAAACTTTGCAGGGATACATTGGATGTCAAGACACGTGGAAAAAACGTACAAAACAAGAGATTGGAGACATCAAGATTTTGGACGAATTTTTTAAGAATTTTCAAATTTTCAGATAGGAGGTTCCAGATGAGGTCAAAAACTACATACTCAGATCTTCACCAAACTTTGCAGGAATACTTTCCATGTCAAGACACGTGGAAAAAACGTACAAAACAAGAGATCGGAGACATCAAGATTTTCGACGAATTTTTTAAGAATTTTCAAATTTTCAGATAGGAGGTTCCATATAAGGTCAAAAACTACATACTCAGATCTTCACCAAACTTTGCAGGGATACATTGGAGGTCGAGACACGTGGAAAAAAAGTACAAAACAATGATTGGGGTCATCAAGATTTTGGACGGATTTTTTAGGAATTTTCAAATTTTCAGATGGGAGGTTCCAGATAAGGTCAAAAACTACATACTCAGATCTTCACCAAACATTGCAGGGATACATTGGATGTCAAGACACTTGGAAAAAACGTACAAAACAAGAGATTGGAGACATCAAGATTTTGGACGAATTTTTTAAGAATTTTCAAATTTTCAGATAGGTGGTTCCAGATGAGGTCAAAAACTACATACTCAGATCTTCACCAAACTTTGCAGGAATACTTTGCATGTCAAGACACGTGGAAAAAACGTACAAAACAAGAGATCGGAGACATCAAGATTTTCGACGAATTTTTTAAGAATTTTCAAATTTTCAGATGGGAGGTTCCAGATAAGGTCAAAAACGACATACTCAGATCTTCACCAAACTTTGCAGGGATCCATTGGATGTCAAGACACGTGGAAAAAACATACAAAACATAGGATTGGTGACATCAAGATTTTGGACGAATTTTTTAAGAATTTTCAAATTTTCAGATAGGAGGTTCCATATAAGGTCAAAAACTACATACTCAGATCTTCACCAAACTTTGCAGGGATACATTGGAGGTCGAGACACGTGGAAAAAAAGTACAAAACAAGAGATTGGGGTCATCAAGATTTTGGACGGATTTTTTAGGAATTTTCAAATTTTCAGATAGGAGGTTCCAGATGAGGTCAAAAACTACATACTCAGATCTTCACCAAACTTTGCAGGAATACTTTGCATGTCAAGACACGTGGAAAAAACGTACAAAACAAGAGATCGGAGACATCAAGATTTTCGACGAATTTTTTAAGAATTTTCAAATTTTCAGATAGGAGGTTCCATATAAGGTCAAAAACTACATACTCAGATCTTCACCAAATTTAGCAGGGATACATTGGAGGTCGAGACACGTGGAAAAAAAGTACAAAACAAGAGATTGGGGTCATCAAAATTTTGGACGGATTTTTTAGGAATTTTCAAATTTTCAGATGGGAGATTCCAGATAAGGTCAAAAACTACATACTCAGATCTTCACCAAACATTGCAGGGATACATTGGATGTCAAGACACGTGGAAAAAACGTACAAAACAAGAGATTGGAGACATCAAGATTTTGGACGAATTTTTTAAGAATTTTCAAATTTTCAGATAGGAGGTTCCAGATGAGGTCAAAAACTACATACTCAGATCTTCACCAAACTTTGCAGGAATACTTTGCATGTCAAGACACGTGGAAAAAACGTACAAAACAAGAGATCGGAGACATCAAGATTTTCGACGAATTTTTTAAGAATTTTCAAATTTTCAGATGGGAGGTTCCAGATAAGGTCAAAAACGACATACTCAGATCTTCACCAAACTTTGCAGGGATCCATTCGAGGTCGAGACACGTGGAAAAAACGTACAAAACAAGAGATTGGAGACATCAAGATTTTGGACGAATTTTTTAAGAATTTTCAAATTTTCAGATAGGAGGTTCCATATAAGGTCAAAAACTACATACTCAGATCTTCACCAAACTTTGCAGGGATACATTGGATGTCAAGACACGTGGAAAAAACGTACAAAACAAGAGATTGGAGACATCAAGATTTTCGACGAATTTTTTAAGAATTTTCAAATTTTCAGAAAGGATGTTCCAGATAAGGTCAAAAACGACATACTCAGATCTTCACCAAACTTTGCAGGGATCCATTGGAGGTCGAGACACGTGGAAAAAACGTACAAAACAAGAGATTGGAGACATCAAGATTTTGGACGAATTTTTGAAGAATTTTCAAATTTTCAGATGGGAGGTTCCAGATAAGGTCAAAAACTACATACTCAGATCTTCACCAAACTTTGCAGGGATACATTGGATGTCAAGACACGTGGAAAAAACGTACAAAAAAGAGATTGGAGACATCAAGATTTTGGACGAATTTTTTAACAATTTTCAAATTTTCAGAAAGGATGTTCCAGATAAGGTCAAAAACGACATACTCAGATCTTCACCAAACTTTGCATGGATACATTGGATGTCAAGACACGTGGAAAAAACGTACAAAACAAGAGATTGGGGTCATCAAGATTTTGCACGGATTTTTTAGGAATTTTCAAATTTTCAGATGGGAGGTTCCAGATAAGGTCAAAAACTACATACTCAGATCTTCACCAAACTTTGCAGGGATACATTGGATGTCAAGACACGTGGAAAAAACGTACAAAACAAGAGATTGGAGACATCAAGATTTTGGACGAATTTTTTAAGAATTTTCAAATTTTCAGATAGGAGGTTCCATATAAGGTCAAAAACTACATACTCAGATCTTCACCAAACTTTGCAGGGATACATTGGATGTCAACACACGTGGAAAAAACGTACAAAACAAGAGATCGGAGACATCAAGATTTTCGACGAATTTTTTAGGAATTTTCAAATTTTCAGATGGGAGGTTCCAGATAAGGTCAAAAACTACATACTCAGATCTTCACCAAACATTGCAGGGATACATTGGATGTCAAGACACGTGGAAAAAACGTACAAAACAAGAGATTGGAGACATCAAAATTTTGGACGAATTTTTTAAGAATTTTCAAATTTTCAGATAGGAGGTTCCAGATGAGGTCAAAAACTACATACTCAGATCTTCACCAAACTTTGCAGGGATACATTGGATGTCAAGACACGTGGAAAAAACGTACAAAAAAGAGATTGGAGACATCAAGATTTTGGACGAATTTTTTAACACTTTTCAAATTTTCAGAAAGGATGTTCCAGATAAGGTCAAAAACGACATACTCAGATCTTCATCAAACTTTGCATGGATACATTGGATGTCAAGACACGTTGAAAAAACGTACAAAACAAGAGATTGGGGTCATCAAGATTTTGCACGGATTTTTTAGGAATTTTCAAATTTTCAGATGGGAGGTTCCAGATAAGGTCAAAAACTACATACTCAGATCTTCACCAAACTTTGCAGGGATACATTGGATGTCAAGACACGTGGAAAAAACGTACAAAACAAGAGATTGGGGTTATCAAGATTTTGCACGGATTTTTTAGGAATTTTCAAATTTTCAGATGGGAGGTTCCAGATAAGGTCAAAAACTACATACTCAGATCTTCACCAAACTTTGCAGGGATACATTGGATGTCAAGACACGTGGAAAAAACGTACAAAACAAGAGATTGGAGACATCAAGATTTTGGACGAATTTTTTAAGAATTTTCAAATTTTCAGATAGGAGGTTCCATATAAGGTCAAAAACTACATACTCAGATCTTCACCAAACTTTGCATGGATACATTATGTGTCAAGACACGTGGAAAAAACGTACAAAACAAAAGATTGGAGACATCAAGATATTGGTCGAATTTTTTAAGAATTTTCAAATTTTCAGATGGGAGGTTCCAGATAAGGTCAAAAACTACATACTCAGATCTTCACCAAACTTTGCAGGGCTACATTGGATGTCAAGACACGTGGAAAAAACGTGCAAAACAAGAGATAGGAGACATCAAGATTTTGGACGAATTTTTTAAATATTTTCAAATTTTCAGAAAGGATGTTCCAGATAAGGTCAAAAACAACATACTCAGATCTTCACCAAACTTTGCAGGGATACATTGGATGTCAAGACACGTGGAAAAAACGTACAAAACAAGAGATCGGAGACATCAAGATTTTCGACGAATTTTTTAAGAATTTTCAAATTTTCAGATGGGAGGTTCCAGATAAGGTCAAAAACTACATACTCAGATCTTCACCAAACTTTGCAGGGATACATTGGATGTCAAGACACGTGGAAAAAACGTACAAAACAAGAGATTGGAGACATCAAAATTTTGGACGAATTTTTTAAGAATTTTCAAATTTTCAGATAGGAGGTTCCAGATGAGGTCAAAAACTACATACTCAGATCTTCACCAAACTTTGCAGGAATACTTTGCATGTCAAGACACGTGGAAAAAACGTACAAAACAAGAGATCGGAGACATCAAGATTTTCGACGAATTTTTTAAGAATTTTCAAATTTTCAGATAGGAGGTTCCATATAAGGTCAAAAACTACATACTCAGATCTTCACCAAACTTTGCATGGATACATTATGTGTCAAGACACGTGGAAAAAACGTACAAAACAAAAGATTGGAGACATCAAGATTTTGGTCGAATTTTTTAAGAATTTTCAAATTTTCAGATGGGAGGTTCCAGATAAGGTCAAAAACTACATACTCAGATCTTCACCAAACTTTGCAGGGATACATTGGATGTCAAGACACGTGGAAAAAACGTACAAAACAAGAGATTGGAGACATCAAGATTATGGACGAATTTTTTGAGAATTTTCAAATTTTCAGAAAGGAGGTTCCATATAAGGTCAAAAACTACATACTCAGATCTTCACCAAACTTTGCAGGGATACATTGGATGTCAAGACACGTGGAAAAAACGTACAAAACAAGAGATTGGAGACATCAAGATTTTCGACGAATTTTTTAAGAATTTTCAAATTTTCAGAAAGGATGTTCCAGATAAGGTCAAAAACGACATACTCAGATCTTCACCAAACTTTGAAGGGATACATTGGAGGTCGAGACACGTGGAAAAAACGTACAAAACAAGAGATTGGAGACATCAAGATTTTCGACGAATTTTTGAAGAATTTTCAAATTTTCTGATAGGAGGTCCCAGATAAGGTCAAAAACTACATACTCAGATCTCCACCAAACATTGCAGGGATACATTGGATGTCAAGACACGTGGAAAAAACGTACAAAACAAGAGATTGGAGACATCAAGATTTTCGACGAATTTTTTAAGAATTTTCAAATTTTCAGATAGGAGGTTCCAGATAAGGTCAAAAACTACATACTCAGATCTTCACCAAACGTTGCAGGGATACTTTGCATGTCAAGACACGTGGAAAAAACGTACAAAACAAGAGATTGGAGACATCAAGATTTTCGACGAATTTTTTAAGAATTTTCAAATTTTCAGATGGGAGGTTCCAGATAAGGTCAAAAACGACATACTCAGATCTTCACCAAACTTTGCATGGATACATTGGATGTCAAGACACGTGGAAAAACGTACAAAACAAGAGATTGGGGTCATCAAGATTTTGCACGGATTTTTGAAGAATTTTCAAATTTTCAGATAGGAGGTTCCAGATAAGGTCAAAAACTACATACTCAGATCTTCACCAAACTTTGCAGGGATCCATTGGAGGTCGAGACACGTGGAAAAAACGTACAAAACAAGAGATTGGAGACATCAAGATTTTGGACGAATTTTTGAAGAATTTTCAAATTTTCAGATAGGAGGTTCCAGATAAGGTCTAAAACTACATACTCAGATCTCCACCAAACATTGCAGGAATACATTGGATGTCAAGACACGTGGAAAAAACGTACAAAACAAGAGATTGGAGACATCAAGATTTTCGACGAATTTTTGAAGAATTTTCAAATTTTCAGAAAGGATGTTCCAGATGAGGTCAAAAACTACATACTCAGATCTTCACCAAACTTTGCAGGGATCCATTGGAGGTCGAGACACGTGGAAAAAACGTACAAAACAAGAGATCGGAGACATCAAGATTTTCGACGAATTTTTGAAGAATTTTCAAATTTTCAGATAGGAGGTTCCAGATAAGGTCTAAAACTACATACTCAGATCTCCACCAAACATTGCAGGAATACATTGGATGTCAAGACACGTGGAAAAAACGTACAAAACAAGAGATTGGAGACATCAAGATTTTCGACGAATTTTTGAAGAATTTTCAAATTTTCAGAAAGGATGTTCCAGATAAGGTCAAAAACGACATACTCAGATCTTCACCAAACTTTGCAGGGATCCATTGGAGGTCGAGACACGTGGAAAAAACGTACAAAACAAGAGATTGGAGACATCAAGATTTTGGACGAATTTTTGAAGAATTTTCAAATTTTCAGATAGGAGGTTCCAGATAAGGTCTAAAACTACATACTCAGATCTCCACCAAACATTGCAGGAATACATTGGATGTCAAGACACGTGGAAAAAACGTACAAAACAAGAGATTGGAGACATCAAGATTTTCGACGAATTTTTGAAGAATTTTCAAATTTTCAGATAGGAGGTTCCAGATAAGGTCAAAAACTACATACTCAGATCTTCACCAAACGTTGCAGGGATACTTTGCATGTCAAGACACGTGGAAAAAACGTACAAAACAAAAGATTGGAGACATCAAGATTTTCGACGAATTTTTTAAGAATTTTCAAATTTTCAGATGGGAGGTTCCAGATAAGGTCAAAAACGACATACTCAGATCTTCACCAAACTTTGCATGGATACATTGGATGTCAAGACACGTGGAAAAAACGTACAAAACAAGAGATTGGAGACATCAAGATTTTGGACGAATTTTTTAAGAATTCTCAAATTTTCAGAAAGGAGGTTCCATATAAGGTCAAAAACTACATACTCAGATCTTCACCAAACTTTGCAGGGATACTTTGGATGTCAAGACACGTGGAAAAAACGTACAAAACAAGAGTTTGGGGTCATCAAGATTTTGGACGAATTTTTTAAGAATTTTCAAATTTTCAGATGGGAGGTTCAATATAAGGTCAAAAACTACATACTAAGATCTTCACCAAACTTTGCAGGGATACATTGGAGGTCGAGACACGTGGAAAAAAAGTACAAAACAAGAGATTGGGGTCATCAAGATTTTGGACGGATTTTTTAGGAATTTTCAAATTTTCAGATGGGAGGTTCCAGATAAGGTCAAAAACTACATACTCAGATCTTCACCAAACATTGCAGGGATACATTGGATGTCAAGACACGTGGAAAAAACGTACAAAACAAGAGATTGGAGACATCAAGATTTTGGACGAATTTTTTAAGAATTTTCAAATTTTCAGATAGGAGGTTCCAGATGAGGTCAAAAACTACATACTCAGATCTTCACCAAACTTTGCAGGAATACTTTGCATGTCAAGACACGTGGAAAAAACGTACAAAACAAGAGATCGGAGACATCAAGATTTTCGACGAATTTTTTAAGAATTTTCAAATTTTCAGATGGGAGGTTCCAGATAAGGTCAAAAACGACATACTCAGATCTTCACCAAACTTTGCAGGGATCCATTGGAGGTCGAGACACGTGGAAAAAACGTACAAAACAAGAGATTGGAGACATCAAGATTTTGGACGAATTTTTTAAGAATTTTCAAATTTTCAGATGGGAGGTTCCAGATAAGGTCAAAAACGACATACTCAGATCTTCACCAAACTTTGCATGGATACATTGGATGTCAAGACACGTGGAAAAAACGTACAAAACAAGAGATTGGAGACATCAAGATTTTGGACGAATTTTTTAAGAATTCTCAAATTTTCAGAAAGGAGGTTCCAGATGAGGTCAAAAACGACATACTCAGATCTTCACCAAACTTTGCAGGGATACTTTGCATGTCAAGACACGTGGAAAAAACGTACAAAACAAGAGATCGGAGACATCAAGATTTTCGACGAATTTTTTAAGAATTTTCAAATTTTCAGATAGGAGGTTCCATATAAGGTCAAAAACTACATACTCAGATCTTCACCAAACTTTGCAGGGATACATTGGAGGTCGAGACACGTGGAAAAAAAGTACAAAACAAGAGATTGGGGTCATCAAGATTTTGGACGGATTTTTTAGGAATTTTCAAATTTTCAGATGGGAGGTTCCAGATAAGGTCAAAAACTACATACTCAGATCTTCACCAAACATTGCAGGGATACATTGGATGTCAAGACACGTGGAAAAAACGTACAAAACAAGAGATTGGAGACATCAAGATTTTGGACGAATTTTTTAAGAATTTTCAAATTTTCAGATAGGAGGTTCCAGATGAGGTCAAAAACTACATACTCAGATCTTCACCAAACTTTGCAGGAATACTTTGCATGTCAAGACACGTGGAAAAAACGTACAAAACAAGAGATCGGAGACATCAAGATTTTCGACGAATTTTTGAAGAATTTTCAAATTTTCAGATAGGAGGTTCCAGATAAGGTCTAAAACTACATACTCAGATCTCCACCAAACATTGCAGGAATACATTGGATGTCAAGACACGTGGAAAAAACGTACAAAACAAGAGATTGGAGACATCAAGATTTTCGACGAATTTTTGAAGAATTTTCAAATTTTCAGATAGGAGGTTCCAGATAAGGTCAAAAACTACATACTCAGATCTTCACCAAACTTTGCAGGGATCCATTGGAGGTCGAGACACGTGGAAAAAACGTACAAAACAAGAGATTGGAGACATCAAGATTTTGGACGAATTTTTGAAGAATTTTCAAATTTTCAGATAGGAGGTTCCAGATAAGGTCTAAAACTACATACTCAGATCTCCACCAAACATTGAACGAATACATTGGATGTCAAGACACGTGGAAAAAACGTACAAAACAAGAGATTGGAGACACCAAGATTTTCGACGAATTTTTTAAGAATTTTCAAATTTTCAGAAAGGATGTTCCAGATGAGGTCAAAAACTACATACTCAGATCTTCACCAAACTTTGCAGGGATACTTTGGATGTCAAGACACGTGGAAAAAACGTACAAAACAAGAGATCGGAGACATCAAGATTTTCGACGAATTTTTGAAGAATTTTCAAATTTTCAGATAGGAGGTTCCAGATAAGGTCTAAAACTACATACTCAGATCTCCACCAAACATTGCAGGAATACATTGGATGTCAAGACACGTGGAAAAAACGTACAAAACAAGAGATTGGAGACATCAAGATTTTCGACGAATTTTTGAAGAATTTTCAAATTTTCAGAAAGGATGTTCCAGATAAGGTCAAAAACGACATACTCAGATCTTCACCAAACTTTGCAGGGATCCATTGGAGGTCGAGATACGTGGAAAAAACGTACAAAACAAGAGATTGGAGACATCAAGGTTTTGGACGAATTTTTGAAGAATTTTCAAATTTTCAGATAGGAGGTTCCAGATAAGGTCTAAAACTACATACTCAGATCTCCACCAAACATTGCAGGAATACATTGTATGTCAAGACACGTGGAAAAAACGTACAAAACAAGAGATTGGAGACATCAAGATTTTCGACGAATTTTTGAAGAATTTTCAAATTTTCAGATAGGAGGTTCCAGATAAGGTCAAAAACTACATACTCAGATCTTCACCAAACGTTGCAGGGATACTTTGCATGTCAAGACACGTGGAAAAAACGTACAAAACAAGAGATTGGAGACATCAAGATTTTGGACGAATTTTTTAAGAATTTTCAAATTTTCAGATAGGAGGTTCCAGATGAGGTCAAAAACTACATACTCAGATCTTCACCAAACTTTGCAGGAATACTTTGCATGTCAAGACACGTTGGAAAAAAAGTACAAAACAAGAGATCGGAGACATCAAGATTTTCGACGAATTTTTTAAGAATTTTCAAATTTTCAGATGGGAGGTTCCAGATAAGGTCAAAAACGACATACTCAGATCTTCAACAAACTTTGCAGGAATACATTGGATGTCAAGACACGTGGAAAAAACATACAAAACATAGGATTGGTGACATCAAGATTTTGGACGAATTTTTTAAGAATTTTCAAATTTTCAGATAGGAGGTTCCATATAAGGTCAAAAACTACATACTCAGATCTTCACCAAACTTTGCAGGGATACATTGGAGGTCGAGACACGTGGAAAAAAAGTACAAAACAAGAGATTGGGGTCATCAAGATTTTGGACGGATTTTTTAGGAATTTTCAAATTTTCAGATGGGAGGTTCCAGATAAGGTCAAAAACTACATACTCAGATCTTCACCAAACATTGCAGGGATACATTGGATGTCAAGACACGTGGAAAAAACGTACAAAACAAGAGATTGGAGACATCAAGATTTTGGACGAATTTTTTAAGAATTTTCAAATTTTCAGATAGGAGGTTCCAGATGAGGTCAAAAACTACATACTCAGATCTTCACCAAACTTTGCAGGAATACTTTGCATGTCAAGACACGTGGAAAAAACGTACAAAACAAGAGATCGGAGACATCAAGATTTTCGACGAATTTTTTAAGAATTTTCAAATTTTCAGATGGGAGGTTCCAGATAAGGTCAAAAACGACATACTCAGATCTCCACCAAACATTGCAGGAATACATTGGATGTCAAGACACGTGGAAAAAACGTACAAAACAAGAGATTGGAGACATCAAGATTTTCGACGAATTTTTGAAGAATTTTCAAATTTTCAGATAGGAGGTTCCAGATAAGGTCAAAAACTACATACTCAGATCTTCACCAAACGTTGCAGGGATACTTTGCATGTCAAGACACGTGGAAAAAACGTACAAAACAAAAGATTGGAGACATCAAGATTTTCGACGAATTTTTTAAGAATTTTCAAATTTTCAGATAGGAGGTTCCAGATAAGGTCTAAAACTACATACTCAGATCTCCACCAAACATTGCAGGAATACATTGGATGTCAAGACACGTGGAAAAAACGTACAAAACAAGAGATTGGAGACATCAAGATTTTCGACGAATTTTTGAAGAATTTTCAAATTTTCAGAAAGGATGTTCCAGATGAGGTCAAAAACTACATACTCAGATCTTCACCAAACTTTGCAGGGATCCATTGGAGGTCGAGACACGTGGAAAAAACGTACAAAACAAGAGATCGGAGACATCAAGATTTTCGACGAATTTTTGAAGAATTTTCAAATTTTCAGATAGGAGGTTCCATATAAGGTCAAAAACTACATACTCAGATCTTCACCAAACTTTGCAGGGATACATTGGAGGTCGAGACACGTGGAAAAAAAGTACAAAACAAGAGATTGGGGTCATCAAGATTTAGGACGGATTTTTTAGGAATTTTCAAATTTTCAGATGGGAGGTTCCAGATAAGGTCAAAAACGACATACTCAGATCTTCACCAAACTTTGCAGGGATCCATTGGAGGTCGAGACACGTGGAAAAAACGTACAAAACAAGAGATTGGAGACATCAAGATTTTGGACGAATTTTTGAAGAATTTTCAAATTTTCAGATAGGAGGTTCCAGATAAGGTCTAAAACTACATACTCAGATCTCCACCAAACTTTGCAGGGATACATTGGATGTCAAGACACGTGGAAAAAACGTACAAAACAAGAGATTGGAGACATCAAGATTTTCGACGAATTTTTTAAGAATTTTCAAATTTTTAGATAGGAGGTTCCAGATAAGGTCAAAAACTACATACTCAGATCTTCACCAAACGTTGCAGGGATACTTTGCATGTCAAGACACGTGGAAAAAACGTACAAAACAAAAGATTGGAGACATCAAGATTTTCGACGAATTTTTTAAGAATTTTCAAATTTTCAGATGGGAGGTTCCAGATAAGGTCAAAAACGACATACTCAGATCTTCACCAAACTTTGCATGGATACATTGGATGTCAAGACACGTGGAAAAAACGTACAAAACAAGAGATTGGAGACATCAAGATTTTGGACGAATTTTTTAAGAATTCTCAAATTTTCAGAAAGGAGGTTCCATATAAGGTCAAAAACTACATACTCAGATCTTCACCAAACTTTGCAGGGATACTTTGGATGTCAAGACACGTGGAAAAAACGTACAAAACAAGAGATTGGGGTCATCAAGATTTTGGACGAATTTTTTAAGAATTTTCAAATTTTCAGATGGGAGGTTCAATATAAGGTCAAAAACTACATACTCAGATCTTCACCAAACTTTGCAGGGATACATTGGAGGTCGAGACACGTGGAAAAAAAGTACAAAACAAGAGATTGGGGTCATCAAGATTTTGGACGGATTTTTTAGGAATTTTCAAATTTTCAGATGGGAGGTTCCAGATAAGGTCAAAAACTACATACTCAGATCTTCACCAAACATTGCAGGGATACATTGGATGTCAAGACACGTGGAAAAAACGTACAAAACAAGAGATTGGAGACATCAAGATTTTGGACGAATTTTTTAAGAATTTTCAAATTTTCAGATAGGAGGTTCCAGATGAGGTCAAAAACTACATACTCAGATCTTCACCAAACTTTGCAGGAATACTTTGCATGTCAAGACACGTGGAAAAAACGTACAAAACAAGAGATCGGAGACATCAAGATTTTCGACGAATTTTTTAAGAATTTTCAAATTTTCAGATGGGAGGTTCCAGATAAGGTCAAAAACGACATACTCAGATCTCCACCAAACATTGCAGGAATACATTGAATGTCAAGACACGTGGAAAAAACGTACAAAACAAGAGATTGGAGACATCAAGATTTTCGACGAATTTTTGAAGAATTTTCAAATTTTCAGATAGGAGGTTCCAGATAAGGTCAAAAACTACATACTCAGATCTTCACCAAACGTTGCAGGGATACTTTGCATGTCAAGACACGTGGAAAAAACGTACAAAACAAAAGATTGGAGACATCAAGATTTTCGACGAATTTTTTAAGAATTTTCAAATTTTCAGATGGGAGGTTCCAGATAAGGTCAAAAACGACATACTCAGATCTTCACCAAACTTTGCAGGGATCCATTGGAGGTCGAGACACGTAGAAAAAACGTACAAAACAAGAGATTGGAGACATCAAGATTTTGGACGAATTTTTGAAGAATTTTCAAATTTTCAGATAGGAGGTTCCAGATAAGGTCTAAAACTACATACTCAGATCTCCACCAAACATTGCAGGAATACATTGGATGTCAAGACACGTGGAAAAAACGTACAAAACAAGAGATTGGAGACATCAAGATTTTCGACGAATTTTTGAAGAATTTTCAAATTTTCAGAAAGGATGTTCCAGATGAGGTCAAAAACTACATACTCAGATCTTCACCAAACTTTGCAGGGATCCATTGGAGGTCGAGACACGTGGAAAAAACGTACAAAACAAGAGATCGGAGACATCAAGATTTTCGACGAATTTTTGAAGAATTTTCAAATTTTCAGATAGGAGGTTCCATATAAGGTCAAAAACTACATACTCAGATCTTCACCAAACTTTGCAGGGATACATTGGAGGTCGAGACACGTGGAAAAAAAGTACAAAACAAGAGATTGGGGTCATCAAGATTTTGGACGGATTTTTTAGGAATTTTCAAATTTTCAGATGGGAGGTTCCAGATAAGGTCAAAAACGACATACTCAGATCTTCACCAAACTTTGCAGGGATCCATTGGAGGTCGAGACACGTGGAAAAAACGTACAAAACAAGAGATTGGAGACATCAAGATTTTGGACGAATTTTTGAAGAATTTTCAAATTTTCAGATAGGAGGTTCCAGATAAGGTCTAAAACTACATACTCAGATCTCCACCAAACTTTGCAGGGATACATTGGATGTCAAGACACGTGGAAAAAACGTACAAAACAAAAGATTGGAGACATCAAAATTTTCGACGAATTTTTTAAGAATTTTCAAATTTTCAGATAGGAGGTTCCAGATAAGGTCAAAAACTACATACTCAGATCTTCACCAAACGTTGCAGGGATACTTTGCATGTCAAGACACGTGGAAAAAACGTACAAAACAAAAGATTGGAGACATCAAGATTTTCGACGAATTTTTTAAGAATTTTCAAATTTTCAGATGGGAGGTTCCAGATAAGGTCAAAAACGACATACTCAGATCTTCACCAAACTTTGCATGGATACATTGGATGTCAAGACACGTGGAAAAAAACGTACAAAACAAGAGATTGGAGACATCAAGATTTTGGACGAATTTTTTAAGAATTCTCAAATTTTCAGAAAGGAGGTTCCATATAAGGTCAAAAACTACATACTCAGATCTTCACCAAACTTTGCAGGGATACTTTGGATGTCAAGACACGTGGAAAAAACGTACAAAACAAGAGATTGGGGTCATCAAGATTTTGGACGAATTTTTTAAGAATTTTCAAATTTTCAGATGGGAGGTTCAATATAAGGTCAAAAACTACATACTCAGATCTTCACCAAACTTTGCAGGGATACATTGGAGGTCGAGACACGTGGAAAAAAAGTACAAAACAAGAGATTGGGGTCATCAAGATTTTGGACGGATTTTTTAGGAATTTTCAAATTTTCAGATGGGAGGTTCCATATAAGGTCAAAAACTACATACTCAGATCTTCACCAAACATTGCAGGGATACATTGGATGTCAAGACACGTGGAAAAAACGTACAAAACAAGAGATTGGAGACATCAAGATTTTCGACGAATTTTTGAAGAATTTTCAAATTTTCAGAAAGGATGTTCCAGATGAGGTCAAAAACTACATACTCAGATCTTCACCAAACTTTGCAGGGATCCATTGGAGGTCGAGACACGTGGAAAAAACGTACAAAACAAGAGATCGGAGACATCAAGATTTTCGACGAATTTTTGAAGAATTTTCAAATTTTCAGATAGGAGGTTCCATATAAGGTCAAAAACTACATACTCAGATCTTCACCAAACTTTGCAGGGATACATTGGAGGTCGAGACACGTGGAAAAAAAGTACAAAACAAGAGATTGGGGTCATCAAGATTTAGGACGGATTTTTTAGGAATTTTCAAATTTTCAGATGGGAGGTTCCAGATAAGGTCAAAAACGACATACTCAGATCTTCACCAAACTTTGCAGGGATCCATTGGAGGTCGAGACACGTGGAAAAAACGTACAAAACAAGAGATTGGAGACATCAAGATTTTGGACGAATTTTTGAAGAATTTTCAAATTTTCAGATAGGAGGTTCCAGATAAGGTCTAAAACTACATACTCAGATCTCCACCAAACTTTGCAGGGATACATTGGATGTCAAGACACGTGGAAAAAACGTACAAAACAAGAGATTGGAGACATCAAGATTTTCGACGAATTTTTTAAGAATTTTCAAATTTTTAGATAGGAGGTTCCAGATAAGGTCAAAAACTACATACTCAGATCTTCACCAAACGTTGCAGGGATACTTTGCATGTCAAGACACGTGGAAAAAACGTACAAAACAAAAGATTGGAGACATCAAGATTTTCGACGAATTTTTTAAGAATTTTCAAATTTTCAGATGGGAGGTTCCAGATAAGGTCAAAAACGACATACTCAGATCTTCACCAAACTTTGCATGGATACATTGGATGTCAAGACACGTGGAAAAAACGTACAAAACAAGAGATTGGAGACATCAAGATTTTGGACGAATTTTTTAAGAATTCTCAAATTTTCAGAAAGGAGGTTCCATATAAGGTCAAAAACTACATACTCAGATCTTCACCAAACTTTGCAGGGATACTTTGGATGTCAAGACACGTGGAAAAAACGTACAAAACAAGAGATTGGGGTCATCAAGATTTTGGACGAATTTTTTAAGAATTTTCAAATTTTCAGATGGGAGGTTCAATATAAGGTCAAAAACTACATACTCAGATCTTCACCAAACTTTGCAGGGATACATTGGAGGTCGAGACACGTGGAAAAAAAGTACAAAACAAGAGATTGGGGTCATCAAGATTTTGGACGGATTTTTTAGGAATTTTCAAATTTTCAGATGGGAGGTTCCAGATAAGGTCAAAAACTACATACTCAGATCTTCACCAAACATTGCAGGGATACATTGGATGTCAAGACACGTGGAAAAAACGTACAAAACAAGAGATTGGAGACATCAAGATTTTGGACGAATTTTTTAAGAATTTTCAAATTTTCAGATAGGAGGTTCCAGATGAGGTCAAAAACTACATACTCAGATCTTCACCAAACTTTGCAGGAATACTTTGCATGTCAAGACACGTGGAAAAAACGTACAAAACAAGAGATCGGAGACATCAAGATTTTCGACGAATTTTTTAAGAATTTTCAAATTTTCAGATGGGAGGTTCCAGATAAGGTCAAAAACGACATACTCAGATCTCCACCAAACATTGCAGGAATACATTGAATGTCAAGACACGTGGAAAAAACGTACAAAACAAGAGATTGGAGACATCAAGATTTTCGACGAATTTTTGAAGAATTTTCAAATTTTCAGATAGGAGGTTCCAGATAAGGTCAAAAACTACATACTCAGATCTTCACCAAACGTTGCAGGGATACTTTGCATGTCAAGACACGTGGAAAAAACGTACAAAACAAAAGATTGGAGACATCAAGATTTTCGACGAATTTTTTAAGAATTTTCAAATTTTCAGATGGGAGGTTCCAGATAAGGTCAAAAACGACATACTCAGATCTTCACCAAACTTTGCAGGGATCCATTGGAGGTCGAGACACGTAGAAAAAACGTACAAAACAAGAGATTGGAGACATCAAGATTTTGGACGAATTTTTGAAGAATTTTCAAATTTTCAGATAGGAGGTTCCAGATAAGGTCTAAAACTACATACTCAGATCTCCACCAAACATTGCAGGAATACATTGGATGTCAAGACACGTGGAAAAAACGTACAAAACAAGAGATTGGAGACATCAAGATTTTCGACGAATTTTTGAAGAATTTTCAAATTTTCAGAAAGGATGTTCCAGATGAGGTCAAAAACTACATACTCAGATCTTCACCAAACTTTGCAGGGATCCATTGGAGGTCGAGACACGTGGAAAAAACGTACAAAACAAGAGATCGGAGACATCAAGATTTTCGACGAATTTTTGAAGAATTTTCAAATTTTCAGATAGGAGGTTCCATATAAGGTCAAAAACTACATACTCAGATCTTCACCAAACTTTGCAGGGATACATTGGAGGTCGAGACACGTGGAAAAAAAGTACAAAACAAGAGATTGGGGTCATCAAGATTTTGGACGGATTTTTTAGGAATTTTCAAATTTTCAGATGGGAGGTTCCAGATAAGGTCAAAAACGACATACTCAGATCTTCACCAAACTTTGCAGGGATCCATTGGAGGTCGAGACACGTGGAAAAAACGTACAAAACAAGAGATTGGAGACATCAAGATTTTGGACGAATTTTTGAAGAATTTTCAAATTTTCAGATAGGAGGTTCCAGATAAGGTCTAAAACTACATACTCAGATCTCCACCAAACTTTGCAGGGATACATTGGATGTCAAGACACGTGGAAAAAACGTACAAAACAAAAGATTGGAGACATCAAAATTTTCGACGAATTTTTTAAGA
The DNA here is from genome assembly GCF_977018435.1 of Lepisma saccharinum. Lineage (NCBI taxonomy): Eukaryota > Metazoa > Arthropoda > Insecta > Zygentoma > Lepismatidae > Lepisma > Lepisma saccharinum. The sequence goes on along the minus strand of NW_028142921.1, from coordinate 1,301,202 downwards.
ATTTTCAAATTTTCAGATAGGAGGTTCCAGATAAGGTCAAAAACTACATACTCAGATCTTCACCAAACGTTGCAGGGATACTTTGCATGTCAAGACACGTGGAAAAAACGTACAAAACAAAAGATTGGAGACATCAAGATTTTCGACGAATTTTTTAAGAATTTTCAAATTTTCAGATGGGAGGTTCCAGATAAGGTCAAAAACGACATACTCAGATCTTCACCAAACTTTGCATGGATACATTGGATGTCAAGACACGTGGAAAAAAACGTACAAAACAAGAGATTGGAGACATCAAGATTTTGGACGAATTTTTTAAGAATTCTCAAATTTTCAGAAAGGAGGTTCCATATAAGGTCAAAAACTACATACTCAGATCTTCACCAAACTTTGCAGGGATACTTTGGATGTCAAGACACGTGGAAAAAACGTACAAAACAAGAGATTGGGGTCATCAAGATTTTGGACGAATTTTTTAAGAATTTTCAAATTTTCAGATGGGAGGTTCAATATAAGGTCAAAAACTACATACTCAGATCTTCACCAAACTTTGCAGGGATACATTGGAGGTCGAGACACGTGGAAAAAAAGTACAAAACAAGAGATTGGGGTCATCAAGATTTTGGACGGATTTTTTAGGAATTTTCAAATTTTCAGATGGGAGGTTCCATATAAGGTCAAAAACTACATACTCAGATCTTCACCAAACATTGCAGGGATACATTGGATGTCAAGACACGTGGAAAAAACGTACAAAACAAGAGATTGGAGACATCAAGATTTTGGACGAATTTTTTAAGAATTTTCAAATTTTCAGATAGGAGGTTCCAGATGAGGTCAAAAACTACGTACTCAGATCTTCACCAAACTTTGCAGGAATACTTTGCATGTCAAGACACGTGGAAAAAACGTACAAAACAAGAGATCGGAGACATCAAGATTTTCGACGAATTTTTTAAGAATTTTCAAATTTTCAGATGGGAGGTTCCAGATAAGGTCAAAAACGACATACTCAGATCTTCACCAAACTTTGCAGGGATCCATTGGAGGTCGAGACACGTGGAAAAAACGTACAAAACAAGAGATTGGAGACATCAAGATTTTGGACGAATTTTTTAAGAATTTTCAAATTTTCAGATGGGAGGTTCCAGATAAGGTCAAAAACGACATACTCAGATCTTCACCAAACTTTGCATGGATACATTGGATGTCAAGACACGTGGAAAAAACGTACAAAACAAGAGATTGGAGACATCAAGATTTTGGACGAATTTTTTAAGAATTCTCAAATTTTCAGAAAGGAGGTTCCAGATGAGGTCAAAAACGACATACTCAGATCTTCACCAAACTTTGCAGGGATACTTTGCATGTCAAGACACGTGGAAAAAACGTACAAAACAAGAGATCGGAGACATCAAGATTTTCGACGAATTTTTTAAGAATTTTCAAATTTTCAGATAGGAGGTTCCATATAAAGTCAAAAACTACATACTCAGATCTTCACCAAACTTTGCAGGGATACATTGGAGGTCGAGACACGTGGAAAAAAAGTACAAAACAAGAGATTGGGGTCATCAAGATTTTGGACGGATTTTTTAGGAATTTTCAAATTTTCAGATGGGAGGTTCCAGATAAGGTCAAAAACTACATACTCAGATCTTCACCAAACATTGCAGGGATACATTGGATGTCAAGACACGTGGAAAAAACGTACAAAACAAGAGATTGGAGACATCAAGATTTTGGACGAATTTTTTAAGAATTTTCAAATTTTCAGATAGGAGGTTCCAGATGAGGTCAAAAACTACATACTCAGATCTTCACCAAACTTTGCAGGAATACTTTACATGTCAAGACACGTGGAAAAAACGTACAAAACAAGAGATCGGAGACATCAAGATTTTCGACGAATTTTTGAAGGATTTTCAAATTTTCAGATAGGAGGTTCCAGATAAGGTCTAAAACTACATACTCAGATCTCCACCAAACATTGCAGGAATACATTGGATGTCAAGACACGTGGAAAAAACGTACAAAACAAGAGATTGGAGACATCAAGATTTTCGACGAATTTTTGAAGAATTTTCAAATTTTCAGATAGGAGGTTCCAGATAAGGTCAAAAACTACATACTCAGATCTTCACCAAACTTTGCAGGGATCCATTGGAGGTCGAGACACGTGGAAAAAACGTACAAAACAAGAGATTGGAGACATCAAGATTTTGGACGAATTTTTGAAGAATTTTCAAATTTTCAGATAGGAGGTTCCAGATAAGGTCTAAAACTACATACTCAGATCTCCACCAAACATTGCAGGAATACATTGGATGTCAAGACACGTGGAAAAAACGTACCAAACAAGAGATTGGAGACATCAAGATTTTCGACGAATTTTTGAAGAATTTTCAAATTTTCAGAAAGGATGTTCCAGATGAGGTCAAAAACTACATACTCAGATCTTCACCAAACTTTGCAGGGATACTTTGGATGTCAAGACACGTGGAAAAAACGTACAAAACAAGAGATCGGAGACATCAAGATTTTCGACGAATTTTTGAAGAATTTTCAAATTTTCAGATAGGAGGTTCCAGATAAGGTCTAAAACTACATACTCAGATCTCCACCAAACATTGCAGGAATACATTGGATGTCAAGACACGTGGAAAAAACGTACAAAACAAGAGATTGGAGACATCAAGATTTTCGACGAATTTTTGAAGAATTTTCAAATTTTCAGAAAGGATGTTCCAGATAAGGTCAAAAACGACATACTCAGATCTTCACCAAACTTTGCAGGGATCCATTGGAGGTCGAGACACGTGGAAAAAACGTACAAAACAAGAGATTGGAGACATCAAGATTTTGGACGAATTTTTGAAGAATTTTCAAATTTTCAGATAGGAGGTTCCAGATAAGGTCTAAAACTACATACTCAGATCTCCACCAAACATTGCAGGAATACATTGGATGTCAAGACACGTGGAAAAAACGTACAAAACAAGAGATTGGAGACATCAAGATTTTCGACGAATTTTTGAAGAATTTTCAAATTTTCAGATAGGAGGTTCCAGATAAGGTCAAAAACTACATACTCAGATCTTCACCAAACGTTGCAGGGATACTTTGCATGTCAAGACACGTGGAAAAACGTACAAAACAAGAGATTGGAGACATCAAGATTTTGGACGAATTTTTTAAGAATTTTCAAATTTTCAGATAGGAGGTTCCAGATGAGGTCAAAAACTACATACTCAGATCTTCACCAAACTTTGCAGGAATACTTTGCATGTCAAGATACGTGGAAAAAAAGTACAAAACAAGAGATCGGAGACATCAAGATTTTCGACGAATTTTTTAAGAATTTTCAAATTTTCAGATGGGAGGTTCCAGATAAGGTCAAAAACGACATACTCAGATCTTCACCAAACTTTGCAGGAATACATTGGATGTCAAGACACGTGGAAAAAACGTACAAAACAAGAGATTGGGGTCATCAAGATTTTGGACGGATTTTTTAGAAATTTTCAAATTTTCAGATGGGAGGTTCCAGATAAGGTCAAAAACTACATACTCAGATCTTCACCAAACATTGCAGGGATACATTGGATGTCAAGACACGTGGAAAAAACGTACAAAACAAGAGATTGGAGACATCAAGATTTTGGACGAATTTTTTAAGAATTTTCAAATTTTCAGATAGGAGGTTCCAGATGAGGTCAAAAACTACATACTCAGATCTTCACCAAACTTTGCAGGAATACTTTGCATGTCAAGACACGTGGAAAAAACGTACAAAACAAGAGATCGGAGACATCAAGATTTTCGACGAATTTTTTATGAATTTTCAAATTTTCAGATGGGAGGTTCCAGATAAGGTCAAAAACGACATACTCAGATCTCCACCAAACATTGCAGGAATACATTGGATGTCAAGACACGTGGAAAAAACGTACAAAACAAGAGATTGGAGACATCAAGATTTTCGACGAATTTTTGAAGAATTTTCAAATTTTCAGATAGGAGGTTCCAGATAAGGTCAAAAACTACATACACAGATCTTCACCAAACGTTGCAGGGATACTTTGCATGTCAAGACACGTGGAAAAAACGTACAAAACAAAAGATTGGAGACATCAAGATTTTCGACGAATTTTTTAAGAATTTTCAAATTTTCAGATGGGAGGTTCCAGATAAGGTCAAAAACGACATACTCAGATCTTCACCAAACTTTGCATGGATACATTGGATGTCAAGACACGTGGAAAAAACGTACAAAACAAGAGATTGGAGACATCAAGATTTTGGACGAATTTTTTAAGAATTCTCAAATTTTCAGATAGGAGGTTCCAGATGAGGTCAAAAACTACATACTCAGATCTTCACCAAACTTTGCAGGGATACTTTGGATGTCAAGACACGTGGAAAAAACGTACAAAACAAGAGATTGGGGTCATCAAGATTTTGGACGAATTTTTTAAGAATTTTCAAATTTTCAGATGGGAGGTTCAATATAAGGTCAAAAACTACATACTCAGATCTTCACCAAACATTGCAGGGATACATTGGATGTCAAGACACGTGGAAAAAACGTACAAAACAAGAGATTGGAGACATCAAGATTTTGGACGAATTTTTTAAGAATTTTCAAATTTTCAGATAGGAGGTTCCAGATGAGGTCAAAAACTACATACTCAGATCTTCACCAAACTTTGCAGGAATACTTTGCATGTCAAGACACGTGGAAAAAACGTACAAAACAAGAGATTGGGGTCATCAAGATTTTGCACGGATTTTTTAGGAATTTTCAAATTTTCAGATGGGAGGTTCCAGATAAGGTCAAAAACTACATACTCAGATCTTCACCAAACTTTGCAGGGATACATTGGATGTCAAGACACGTGGAAAAAACGTACAAAACAAGACATTGGAGACATCAAGATTTTGGACGAATTTTTTAAGAATTTTCAAATTTTCAGATAGGAGGTTCCATATAAGGTCAAAAACTACATACTCAGATCTTCACCAAACTTTGCATGGATACATTATGTGTCAAGACACGTGGAAAAAACGTACAAAACAAAAGATTGGAGACATCAAGATTTTGGTCGAATTTTTGAAGAATTTTCAAATTTTCTGATAGGAGGTCCCAGATAAGGTCAAAAACTACATACTCAGATCTCCACCAAACTTTGCAGGGATACATTGGATGTCAAGACACGTGGAAAAAACGTACAAAACAAGAGATTGGAGACATCAAGATTTTCGACGAATTTTTTAAGAATTTTCAAATTTTCAGATAGGAGGTTCCAGATGAGGTCAAAAACTACATACTCAGATCTTCACCAAACTTTGCAGGAATACTTTGCATGTCAAGACACGTGGAAAAAACGTACAAAACAAGAGATCGGAGACATCAAGATTTTCGACGAATTTTTGAAGAATTTTCAAATTTTTCAGATAGGAGGTTCCAGATAAGGTCTAAAACTACATACTCAGATCTCCACCAAACATTGCAGGAATACATTGGATGTCAAGACACGTGGAAAAAACGTACAAAACAAGAGATTGGAGACATCAAGATTTTCGACGAATTTTTGAAGAATTTTCAAATTTTCAGATAGGAGGTTCCAGATAAGGTCAAAAACTACATACTCAGATCTTCACCAAACTTTGCAGGGATCCATTGGAGGTCGAGACACGTGGAAAAAACGTACAAAACAAGAGATTGGAGACATCAAGATTTTGGACGAATTTTTAAGAATTTTCAAATTTTCAGATGGGAGGTTCCAGATAAGGTCAAAAACTACATACTCAGATCTTCACCAAACATTGCAGGGATACATTGGATGTCAAGACACGTGGAAAAAACGTACGAAACAAGACGTTGGAGACATCAAGATTTTGGACGAATTTTTTAAGAATTTTCAAATTTTCAGATAGGAGGTTCCAGATGAGGTCAAAAACTACATACTCAGATCTTCACCAAACTTTGCAGGAATACTTTGCATGTCAAGACACGTGGAAAAAACGTACAAAACAAGAGATCGGAGACATCAAGATTTTCGACGAATTTTTTAAGAATTTTCAAATTTTCAGATGGGAGGTTCCAGATAAGGTCAAAAACGACATACTCAGATCTCCACCAAACATTGCAGGAATACATTGGATGTCAAGACACGTGGAAAAAACGTACAAAACAAGAGATTGGAGACATCAAGATTTTCGACGAATTTTTGAAGAATTTTCAAATTTTCAGATAGGAGGTTCCAGATAAGGTCAAAAACTACATACTCAGATCTTCACCAAACGTTGCAGGGATACTTTGCATGTCAAGACACGTGGAAAAAACGTACAAAACAAAAGATTGGAGACATCAAGATTTTCGACGAATTTTTTAAGAATTTTCAAATTTTCAGATGGGAGGTTCCAGATAAGGTCAAAAACGACATACTCAGATCTTCACCAAACTTTGCATGGATACATAGGATGTCAAGACACGTGGAAAAAACGTACAAAACAAGAGATTGGAGACATCAAGATTTTGGACGAATTTTTTAAGAATTCTCAAATTTTCAGATAGGAGGTTCCAGATGAGGTCAAAAACTACATACTCAGATCTTCACCAAACTTTGCAGGGATACTTTGGATGTCAAGACACGTGGAAAAAACGTACAAAACAAGAGATTGGGGTCATCAAGATTTTGGACGAATTTTTTAAGAATTTTCAAATTTTCAGATGGGAGGTTCAATATAAGGTCAAAAACTACATACTCAGATCTTCACCAAACATTGCAGGGATACATTGGATGTCAAGACACGTGGAAAAAACGTACAAAACAAGAGATTGGAGACATCAAGATTTTGGACGAATTTTTTAAGAATTTTCAAATTTTCAGATAGGAGGTTCCAGATGAGGTCAAAAACTACATACTCAGATCTTCACCAAACTTTGCAGGAATACTTTGCATGTCAAGACACGTGGAAAAAACGTACAAAACAAGAGATTGGGGTCATCAAGATTTTGCACGGATTTTTTAGGAATTTTCAAATTTTCAGATGGGAGGTTCCAGATAAGGTCAAAAACTACATACTCAGATCTTCACCAAACTTTGCAGGGATACATTGGATGTCAAGACACGTGGAAAAAACGTACAAAACAAGAGATTGGAGACATCAAGATTTTGGACGAATTTTTTAAGAATTTTCAAATTTTCAGATAGGAGGTTCCATATAAGGTCAAAAACTACATACTCAGATCTTCACCAAACTTTGCATGGATACATTATGTGTCAAGACACGTGGAAAAAACGTACAAAACAAAAGATTGGAGACATCAAGATTTTGGTCGAATTTTTGAAGAATTTTCAAATTTTCTGATAGGAGGTCCCAGATAAGGTCAAAAACTACATACTCAGATCTCCACCAAACTTTGCAGGGATACATTGGATGTCAAGACACGTGGAAAAAACGTACAAAACAAGAGATTGGAGACATCAAGATTTTCGACGAATTTTTGAAGAATTTTCAAATTTTCAGATAGGAGGTTCCAGATAAGGTCAAAAACTACATACTCAGATCTTCACCAAACGTTGCAGGGATACTTTGCATGTCAAGACACGTGGAAAAAACGTACAAAACAAGAGATCGGAGACATCAAGATTTTCGACGAATTTTTGAAGAATTTTCAAATTTTCAGATAGGAGGTTCCAGATAAGGTCTAAAACTACATACTCAGATCTCCACCAAACATTCCAGGAATACATTGGATGTCAAGACACGTGGAAAAAACGTACAAAACAAGAGATTGGAGACATCAAGATTTTCGACGAATTTTTGAAGAATTTTCAAATTTTCAGATAGGAGGTTCCAGATAAGGTCAAAAACTACATACTCAGATCTTCACCAAACTTTGCAGGGATCCATTGGAGGTCGAGACACGTGGAAAAAACGTACAAAACAAGAGATTGGAGACATCAAGATTTTGGACGAATTTTTGAAGAATTTTCAAATTTTCAGATAGGAGGTTCCAGATGAGGTCAAAAACTACATACTCAGATCTTCACCAAACTTTGCAGGAATACTTTGCATGTCAAGACACGTGGAAAAAACATACAAAACAAGAGATTGGGGTCATCAAGATTTTGCACGGATTTTTTAGGAATTTTCAAATTTTCAGATGGGAGGTTCCAGATAAGGTCAAAAACTACATACTCAGATCTTCACCAAACATTGCAGGGATACATTGGATGTCAAGACACGTGGAAAAAACGTACAAAACAAGAGATTGGAGACATCAAGATTTTGGACGAATTTTTTAAGAATTTTCAAATTTTCAGATAGGAGGTTCCAGATGAGGTCAAAAACTACATACTCAGATCTTCACCAAACTTTGCAGGAATACTTTGCATGTCAAGACACGTGGAAAAAACGTACAAAACAAGAGATCGGAGACATCAAGATTTTCGACGAATTTTTTAAGAATTTTCAAATTTTCAGATGGGAGGTTCCAGATAAGGTCAAAAACGACATACTCAGATCTTCACCAAACTTTGCAGGAATACATTGGATGTCAAGACACGTGGAAAAAACATACAAAACATAGGATTGGTGACATCAAGATTTTGGACGAATTTTTTAAGAATTTTCAAATTTTCAGATAGGAGGTTCCATATAAGGTCAAAAACTACATACTCAGATCTTCACCAAACTTTGCAGGGATACATTGGAGGTCGAGACACGTGGAAAAAAAGTACAAAACAAGAGATTGGGGTCATCAAGATTTTGGACGGATTTTTTAGGAATTTTCAAATTTTCAGATGGGAGGTTCCAGATAAGGTCAAAAACTACATACTCAGATCTTCACCAAACATTGCAGGGATACATTGGATGTCAAGACACGTGGAAAAAACGTACAAAACAAGAGATTGGAGACATCAAGATTTTGGACGAATTTTTGAAGAATTTTCAAATTTTCAGATAGGAGGTTCCAGATAAGGTCTAAAACTACATACTCAGATCTCCACCAAACTTTGCATGGATACATTATGTGTCAAGACACGTGGAAAAAACGTACAAAACAAAAGATTGGAGACATCAAGATTTTGGTCGAATTTTTGAAGAATTTTCAAATTTTCTGATAGGAGGTCCCAGATAAGGTCAAAAACTACATACTCAGATCTCCACCAAACTTTGCAGGGATACATTGGATGTCAAGAGTAGTGTATATTGATTGTTTCAAAGTAGTACTTAGTAGGTATGGTCTTTTTTTACCAATTGAATATCACTTTTTGACATACTTTGACAATTTTTTGTCGATGTTTTAGCGTTTAGCGATGTTTTAGTACAAATTTTCACTATACTCATTTTTCCCCCACTCGTACTTGGTAGGTATATCATGATGTTACGTGATACAACTTAACCTATCCTTTTTTTACGATTATTTAATTTTTTTACGATCCTAAGTGATATAACTTAACCTATCATTTTTTTTATTTAGGTACTGTTTGAACGTTATTATTTGAGGATCATATTTTGTAGGTATTTTTTTTATCAATCGAATATAAGTTTTTGACATATTTTTGACAATTTTTTGTCGATGTTATAGCGTTTAGCGATGTTTTAGTACAAATTTTCACTGCACTCATTTTTTCTTCTATTTGTACTTGGTAGGTATATCACGATGTTACGTGATACAACTTAACCTATCTTTTTTTTTTTACGATTTTTTTAATTTTTTTTACGATCCTAAGTGATATAACTTAACCTATCATTTTTTTTATTTACGCACCGAACTAACCTACAAGGGGGACTCTGTTTGTTTTAATATTTCAGTATTATAAGGTTTTCACAAATTTTATATAACCTAAAATGTGTTGGATGTTGATTTTTAGTATGTGGCAATTTTTTATGAATTTTAAAACTGTTCTGTGACCCTTTCGTTCTTCACGTCGTAGGCGAAGGACTTCTCTGCAATTAGGATGACGCTGCATAGGGTATCCTCGGGCAAGGCGTCGTGGAACTCGCAAACACCCACTCTACAAAAATTCTACTATATGATCTTTCACTGGCTAAGCTAACCTACAAATAGGAATTGGCAGCACTGACTTATAAACCCACTGGGTCTTCTTGGCATGTTTTTTTCATGATGTGTTGCCAGGTTATTGGGCATCTTGGCGTATACAATGTATATATTTTGAGAGGGAGGGGTTATAGCTTTTTATGCTGTACGAATACTAAAAACTTGACAGTGACAACCAACAGAGTAAATAAACCTACATGCAGAAACTAACAACACTAGTTTCTGACAGTGAATTTGAAATAAAATATTAAACAAAATACATGAGTAAATACTGTGATTACAAATAGTACCAGTGTTATGCCCCCAACTCCAACTGGACAACTGGGGAAAATAATTGTACAACAATTTGTACCTAATTGTACAATACTTGTACCTAATTGTACAACATATACACAGACATAAAAAAAGAGCCTTCCCGTAACTTACCTCATGTACAATTTATATGTTTTTACAACTGTGAAAAGAAAGCATATGTGTTCTGTATGCACACATTCATTCTTATTTTTCGAAGTTGAATGGAAGCACGTGTTTTTACGCTTCTCGTAATACTGACCTTGCCCCAGTGATTTTAAATTGCGTCCATCCGGTTTTTTTTCCTGTGCTATTTCCGCGCGCACGCAACATTCGCTTTCAATAGTTTAATGAAATACAGAAGGAGTGTTAGTTTAGCAGGCTCCGAGTTTTACAATTTATTAAATTAAACAATAATTTATGTAAGAATATACTTGTACTTACCGAACACAAAATAATAAAAGCACATGTGAATTTTTGCGTGTGTTCATGTTATATGACGACTGAGTAAGAAATAATGTTGACTCCCCGAAAGATAAAAGTTCCTGGTTCGACATCAGATGCATGCAAATTTTATGTTTTGCTCTCCAAAATCTTGATTTTTATGTTTGCGCTATTTGCCATACAGCAGAGGAGAAGAGGGGAGAGGGGAGGGGAGGGGGTACTATTAGCGCCATCTATTAGCAAACAATAGAAATAAAAAAGTAGGGTCAAACTTTTTCAACACCCAAAAATTTTAAACGTCCTCGTTTAGTAATACGATCAGCAGAAGACGTTTGAAAGAGTACTCTTAGTCGAGAAAGCTAATTGCTAGGGCCCATATATTGCTAAAATGTTCTTTGATTTACATATTTCTCATACCGCCATATGTTGTTCTAGTTGACTTCTTCCAAAAAAATGCTAATTAGCGAGAGTTAATTAAGCAAGGCAAGTAAAAGAAGCAAATAGGACAATATGTGGTGGCGTGGAAATATGTAAAAATTCGACTCGATTCGAATTAAAATTGGAGGATATTTTGAATTTTTTTCCTATAATGTACAAAACATTTACCGTACATAATCTTTTCCATTTACAACAGTATAAAATAAGAGGAACGTGTGACAATATCCATATTAATTAGGAAGGTATGTTGTATGCTAGGTTAGCTAATTGCGTCTTCTACAGCTTCACTGTTTAGAGGAAAGATGGAAAAAGAGAGCTCTACAAAAACTAACGCTTTTAACAATATTGTACGCCCCGTGAAAATTATATATATAAATAAGACTTAAGCGTATTATCTGCTTTCATGTCAGATTTTGCCGACCTGTGAGCTGTAGTGTTTAGGTGACAAGCGGCTCGCTCAAATATAATACTGTTGACAATATTGTACGCCCCGTGAAAATTATATATAAATAAGGATAAGCGTATTATCTGCTTTCATGTCAGATTTTCCCGACCTGTGAGCTGTAGTGTTTAGGTGACAAGCGACGCGCTCAAATATAATACCGTTGACAATATTGTACGCCTCGTGAAAATTATATATAAATAAGCCATAAGCGTATTATCTGCTTTCATGTCAGATTTTCCCGACCTGTGAGCTGTAGTGTTTAGGCGACAAGCGACGCGCTCAAATATAATACCGTTGACAATATTGTACGCCTCGTGAAAATTATATATAAATAAGCCATAAGCGTATTATCTGCTTTCATGTCAGATTTTCCCGACCTGTGAGCTGTAGTGTTTAGGCGACAAGCGACGCGCTCAAATATAATACCGTTGACAATATTGTACGCCTCGTGAAAATTATATATAAATAAGCCATAAGCGTATTATCTGCTTTCATGTCAGATTTTCCCGACCTGTGAGCTGTAGTGTTTAGGCGACAAGCGACGCGCTCAAATATAATACCGTTGACAATATTGTACGCCTCGTGAAAATTATATATAAATAAGCCATAAGCGTATTATCTGCTTTCATGTCAGATTTTCCCGACCTGTGAGCTGTAGTGTTTAGGCGACAAGCGACGCGCTCAAATATAATACCGTTGACAATATTGTACGCCTCGTGAAAATTATATATAAATAAGCCATAAGCGTATTATCTGCTTTCATGTCAGATTTTCCCGACCTGTGAGCTGTAGTGTTTAGGCGACAAGCGACGCGCTCAAATATAATACCGTTGACAATATTGTACGCCTCGTGAAAATTATATATAAATAAGCCATAAGCGTATTATCTGCTTTCATGTCAGATTTTCCCGACCTGTGAGCTGTAGTGTTTAGGCGACAAGCGACGCGCTCAAATATAATACCGTTGACAATATTGTACGCCTCGTGAAAATTATATATAAATAAGGATAAGCGTATTATCTGCTTTCATGTCAGATTTTCCCGACCTGTGAGCTGTAGTGTTTAGGCGACAAGCGACGCGCTCAAATATAATACCGTTGACAATATTGTACGCCCCCGTGAAAATTATATATAAATAAGGATAAGCGTATTATCTGCTTTCATGTCAGATTTTCCCGACCTGTGAGCTGTAGTGTTTAGGTGACAAACGACCCGCTCAAATATAATACCGTTGACAATATATTGTACGTATATTGTATTGTATAGAAAACTAGAAACATATAATTTGGCGAAAAAAAACCCAAAGTAAGGTCATAGAAAATAGTTAAAAAAAAAGTGAGCAATTATATTTTGCATTGCACAGCATTTGGTATTAAATAACATACCCCCAAAAAATCTCTGCATTATGTGTTCTGAAAAAAATTGCGCTACGTGCCAAATTACTGTGTCAAGTAAAAATTTTCAAAAGGCACTGTCGTACTTGTGTGCTGGGAAAGCGAATATGTGCGACCAAACTGTGCTCTAAGTATGGAAACAATTTTTCTATTGACTACTTCAAGCGACACCAGCTTACTTGCAAGAGCACTGGAACATCACTACCGCAACCTTCCAAGCGAAAGGTAGAAGTAACCTCCCTCGATGCATCGCCACCTACCAAATGCGTCAAGCTGACGAAGAAAGCAGACCGAATTGCGTTTGAGCATTTATTAGAAGACTTTAACATAACATCAGACAGCTTCTGCGATGTGCGTAGTTTTCTGGAGAGCGAGCGAGCTAAGATAATATCCATCCTCAACGATGCATTGCCTACATACTCCACTAAATTCTATGCCGTGCTATGCTGCAAGTATAAGAAACCGTCTGATGAAATACCGGTTTTTTTTTCACAATGGCTCGGGATATGATTTCCATCACTTGGTTACACATCTAGGGTACGACAATGCGAGAATCAATATCCTGGCGCAGAACGAGGAGCGTTATATTAGCATCAGTAAGTGGGTGCCGATCCCCAACTCAAGCAACAGCATCGAGCTTCGGTTCCTCGACTCTCTGAGGTTCCTCCAGGCAAGCCTCGATACTCTTGCCGGGAAGCTCAGAGACGACCAACTAGCCATTACTACATCAAGTTTCCCAAACTTAGATGTCGCACTCATCAGACGTAAAGGGGTCTACCCCTACGAATACGTCACAGACCCTTCCAAGTTCGAAGAAAAGTTGCTGTCTCCCCAGGATAAGTTCTACAACCAGTTGAGAGGTTCAGGTATTACCGACGAGGGGTACAAGCATGCTCAGTCTATGTGGGTCGAGTTGGGTTGCCGAACTTTCGGTGATTACCACGATGCATACCTGAAGCTTGATGTGACGCTTCTAGCATGTGCGACGTTTGTTGTGGTGGGATCATTGGGGGAAATGTGATTCTCCCAATATGTCATCTGACTTACTAGCATATGCGATACGAAGAACAGGTGTGTATGTGACTTACTAGGATTAGGCTCATGGTAATGAGGTCCTAGTAGCTGAAACGTTGAGTTTTGTATTCGCCCCCCCCCCCCCCCGAGAAAATTCTATATAAAATAACATACCTGAAAATTATATTCACAGTAGATTTATTTTTTGAGTTTTGTAATTACCCCAAGAAATTCTATATAAAATAACATACCTGAAAATTGTATTTACAGTAGATTGAATTCTTGAGTTTTTGTATTCGCACACAAGAAATTCTATATAAATAACATACCTGAAATTCTATTTACAGTAGATTGAATTTTTGAGTTTTGTAATCACTCCAAGAAATTCTATATAAAATAACATACCTGAAAATTGTGTCGCTATATACTAGATTTTTTGATTTCTGTGATTTTGGAGAAAGCAATGGCATCCACCACCAGTTTCAATCGTAAAAATGATAAAACTGAATGTGTTACTTGTGGGAAACTAATCTCAAGGAACAATTTATCGGTACACAGGGCAAGATGTAGCGAAACAGGTTCGAGAATTAATCGTTCGTTACCTTCTAAGCCCTGTGCTCGATGCGGAAAGATGATCAGCATTACAAATTTAAGTAAACATCTCAAAATTTGCAAACCATCGACCGAACGAGGAACAGTGAAAAGAAAAATCGATGATCCAGGAACCGAAGCTTCCACTTCCAAGCAAATTAAATTATCTAATAAACGCAAACCAATTAGATCTGCATTCAACGACCAACTCCAGGATTTTTCAATTAAGTCAGAACCAGGCCGTGACATCCTTAGTTTCTTGGATGAAACGAAAACACCTGTACTAAATATTTTGAAAGATAAACTTGAAAACAACTCTATAAAAGTATACGTTGTTCTGTTTTCTGAATACAAGAAAGTTGATGGCACAACGAGTATTTTTTATCATCGTACAAAAAACCAGACTCTTCATTTTGCTGACGTCGAAAATTTGGACAACTTCTATTATAAAGTTACCAACGAGCTGGTTAAGAAACATGACGGTTTCGAGGCTAAAGGGTCGGGATGGTCTCTGTGTGGAAGTCCTCACACGTTAACCGTTTACGTGAACCGATTCTTGCCTCTTCGCGCTTCCAGCTACGTTCCTCTTCCACCGAACATTCAACACAAGAGGGCTGTGTTAAATATACAGAACAGCGATAACAAGTGTTTCCTCTGGTGTGTGTTGGCTGCACTGCACCCGATTCATTGGTCAAATAATCCAGAACAGGTTTCTAATTACAAACAATACGAGACCGAATTTGAAAGTGTAATGTCTCACATTGAATACCCGGTGACATTGTCGGATATAACAAAATTCGAAAATCGTGCAGGAAAACGCATCGCTATTAATGTGTATTCTTTTACGTCAGATAAATATCTTGTGCACCCCGTCAGGATAAGCGATATCGACGATGACGATGCTCGTGTAATAAATCTTCTTCTAATTTCAAACGAGGATGTTCATCACTACATGCTAATTCGCTCTCTATCACGTTTGGTCAGAAGTCAAACTACCAAGTATGCGAACAACATCGAAGTTTGCCCGAGATGCCTAACCACGTTCGACGATCGAAAACAACTCGATTATCAAAATTACACCGGACGTCAAATTGCTATCGAGAAACTTGCCGAACATAAAATGTATTGCGGCGACAACAGACCGGCTAGAATGTTGATGCCCGAAACGAACGAAGTCGAAGAATTCAAAATGCACAAGGCATTGTTGGAACATCCTGCAATCATCGTCGCAGATTTCGAGGCGTTCCTCAAACCACTCTCCTACTGCGAACCGGATCCCGAACTTTCCTCCACAACGCCGTACCAGCTTCATCAACCTAATAGTTTCGGCTATGTTGTTGTGCGACGTGATAAAATAAATGAAGCATATATATACCGCGGGCCAAATGTAATCGAACACTTCCTGGAAAAAATGGTGGAGGAGGTTGAGGTAATTGGTAGCGTACTGCTTACATCAAAACCGATGGCACCTTTAACTGAAAATGAACTTCAAAATTACAATTCCACTGAGGTGTGTCCGGTATGTGATCAAAGTTTCACTGATGAGAACAAAAAAATATTCCACCACGATCATTTCAGCGGAAACTACATAGGTGGAATTTGCAACACGTGCAATCTTAAAATCCAGAAACCTAAATTCATCCCCATATTCTTTCACAACGGAAGCGGATATGATTTTCACCACCTGGTGAGACATCTTGGCTACGATCCGAAACGTATAGGTGTCTTGGCCGAGAATGAAGAACGCTACATTAGCCTCAGCAAGCAAGTGTCGATTCCGGGAACGAAAAATACAATCGAGATGCGCTTCCTGGATTCGTATAGATTTCTCTCTGCAAGTCTGGATGCTTTAGCGAACAAACTCACCGACGATCAATTTAAAATAACTAGAGCTAGTTTTCCCAACGTAGACGTAAAACTCGTTAGACGTAAAGGGATTTATCCTTACGAATATGTCAGTGATGGTTCTAAATTTAACGACGACGCTCTTCCACTTCCAAGAGAATTTTACAGCAGACTCAGAGAGAAAGGAATCACGGACGAAGAATACCAACACGCGCAACTCATGTGGGAGAAATTAGAATGTAGGACACTCGGAGACTACCACGACGCATACTTAAAATTAGACGTGACGATACTCGCGGATGTTTTTCAAGCGTTCAGGAAAACGGCAACGAATATTTACAAATTAGATCCAGCGTATTTCTACAGTCTACCGGGATTAGCGTGGTCGGCAATGTTATTCCAGACAAAGGTCAAGCTGGAACTGATATCGGACGTTGACATGTTGCTATTCATCGAAAGAGGGATACGAGGTGGAATGGTGCAATGCGTACAGAGACATGCAAAAGCTAATAACGTACACATGAAAGAAGATTACGATTCAAATCGAGCATCGAATTACATCTTCTACGCCGACGTTAATAATCTCTACGGACATGCCATGGTTCAGAAACTTCCTTACGGGGGATTCGAATGGTTAGATCCCACTTCGATAGACATTATTCATTTCGACGATAGCGAGTGTGGTTTCTTCGCAGAGGTAGATCTCCAATTCTCCGACCACCTGCACGACACGTTTTCGGGTTTGCCTCCGACTCCCGAAATCAAATGTCCACCCGACTCGGTTCAAGACAAGCTTTTGTTAACATTGGACCCTAAACAGAGATACGTCGTCCACTACAAGAATCTCCGGTTTTTGATTGGGAAGGGTGTTCAGATAGTAAATGTTAGAAGAATACTAAAGTTTAAACATTCCACGTGGTTAAGACCTTACATAGAAACTAACACACAACATAGAACAGCTGCCACTTCCGATTTAGACAAGGATTTTTTTAAATTAATGAACAATGCGGTGTACGGAAAGACCATGGAGAATGTTAGAAAGCACGTAGACGTGAAATTAATTTCCGATAAGAATAAATGTCGGAAGTGGATAGCCGATCCTAGATTCAAGTCGAGAAAAATTTACAACGAGAATTTAGCACTTTTCAATCTACATATAAAATTGATGAAATTCAGAAAACCAATTTACGTTGGCGCAACGGTTCTCGACTTGTCGAAACTTTACATGTTCGAATTTCATTATGACGTGATGAAACCCTTCTACAATGATAAAATATCACTTTTGTACACGGACACCGACAGCTTCATTTACAGCATACAAACACCTAACCTATACGAAGACATAAAAAATCCTTCCATGCTTGAGTATTTCGATACTTCTGCGTACCCTCAACCCAACAGATTTGGAATTCCATCCCTCAACAAAAAAGTCCTAGGTAAACTGAAAGATGAATGTAACGGTGATATTATTGTTGAGTTCGCGGGTTTGCGTTCGAAGATGTATGCCATGAGAACAGAGAGTAGCGTCACGAAGAAAGCAAAAGGTGTGGGCAAAAATACGGTGGAGAACAAACTCACCTTCCACGATTACATCGATTGCCTTTACTCACAATCGACGATACTAAGCATAGAACAAAGAATCCAAAGTGTAGACCACGTGATTACAACAAACAAAGTTAGGAAAGTAGCATTAGATCCGCATGACGATAAAAGATGTATTTTGTCTTGTGGAATCCACACGTTACCTTGGGGACACTATCGTTTAGAAATTAGTAAAAATTGTAGGCAATGCAAATGAAAAAAAATGAACTTAAATAACTAAAACTAAAATAAAAAAATTAACTATCTCACATACACAATAAATAACTAGCAAGGACAATGAATCACTTTGGTTTCCGAAAGCAAACAATGGAGACTGTACACCGCACGGCAGATCATGAATTTCTACCTTCCATGTTATCTAAACTCAACGGTCTGTTGATCAATCAATTTTCGGAACGCTGACGATTTTGGATTCGCGACGATCGCCGTGACGAGAAAACCCAACGACGGAAAATACAGAAACAAAATCAACGACTTTCTAAACGTTGCAACGTTGTGAGAATAAATAACCAGCATGCCTATGAATTTGTTCGGTTTCAAAAAACAGATCATTATGGAAACCATACCAGATCATGAAGTCTTACCTTCCGTGTTACCTAAACTCAACGGTCTGTTGATCATTCACCTCAACAGCATTTGGACGAAACTGAATGACGATGTGGGCAAGATGTTTTATGTTTTTAATAACAATTTACATTTCTACGAAATTCCGATCGACGGGAAACTTCAAATCACCGTGAATCCGGAAAACGCAGGCGAAATCAAAATTTCTACCGGCAAGAACATTTTTCGAATCAAGCACGACAAGATGCTTTCTAACATTACGTACGATGTGTCTGCAGGAGATTATTTTTACATAGAACTCCTCGGAGATTACGACAAACTTATTCCTCTTTTTGTAGAATTACGAATCGTCTATCCTATTATAAATAACCGTTAACCAAAAATGCCTAACGACATTTTCGGCAACACCAAGCGTGTAGACCACGCAGAAGAGATTCTCATGTTGGACATTCGAGTTAAGAAGTTGAGGACCGATTTGATCGCTTTGCAGGAAACCTTAAACAAAAGTTTAGAGTCGGAAATCGCTACGCTCCAAACGCAATGTCTCGACCCCATTCTGAAAATCGATTCCGAACTGAAAACGCTCATAAAAAATTATGTCGACGTACCTTCTTACGACAGCGTTCAAAATATACAGTTGAGCGTGGATTCGCTTCAAAATGATTTGGCCAAATTACAGCAATTTCAATCGAAAAATGAAGATTTGGAAAAATTGAAACTCGAAATCGAAGAACGAACTTCCGCAATAGAAAAGAATTTCTCAGAACTTCAAACCGTCGTGAACGATATTGATGTAGAACGCTTGCATGTCGTCGTTTCCAAATTACAAGAAGAATTCACCAGCACGTTGGAAGAAATTAAATCCAAGTTGCAGACTTTGGAAGATACAATGACGAACCTACCATCGTCGGACGAACTGCAGGTCATCGGTAAAAGCGTCGCGAACATAAAAATTCAATTGGAGGCCTATCGAGATTTCGAACACATTCAAACCACCATCGCTACGCTTCAGGCGTCCTTGGAATTGATCAACGAAGAAATTAAAAATATTCACGCTGAAGCGAGAGCGTTGACGAGCATTCAAGACACGTTGAGCACGGTTCAGCAGAAGATCAAATATTTAGAAAATTTGAACGTCGAAACGAATCTCGCTCATTTTCATCACGTACTCGACAACATACAGGGTGACTTGGAATCGTTACGGACGAGCGTGCCTTCGAGCGAAGATTTGGAAAAATTGAAAACGGCGGTGACGGCACTATCCGATTCGAGCGACATCAAAAGTTCATTGAGCGATCTCGAGAGTAAAGTGGCCAATCTCCCCACCTCCAAAGAATTGCACGCTTTGAAAAGAAACATATCTCGAATGCTGAAACGACTAGAAACGGAAACGGCGAACGTGGAACAGATTCGAGACGAAATTAGTTCGCTGGTGTCGACGCTGCCCACTTCGCAGAGCGTCGCCGACCTTCACACGCAGTTTACAGAGATGCGAAGCATCGTGAACGATCTTACCGAGAAGAGCTCAAAATTGAATCAAGTCGAGAACCTTCAGAACATTGTCGTCAACATCAGAGATCAAGTTGGAGTGCTGGAATCCGCGCAGGAATCGACGCTGGCCTCTTTCGGTGCCAAGTTGCAAGAACTCAACGAAAACTACAAGCAGTTGAACGTGGAAGTGAAAATCAAACCGTCATTTTCTACCGTAACGGATACCATAGTCGAACATTTGTTGCCCGTACAAAACACACTGGGTCAGCTTCACAGCAACCTCGTTAGCGTCGACACTAAATTCGCTAAACTGCATTCTCTGCAAGCCATCGAAATCAACAGCATACCCAATCAACAAAGAATCTCCACGTTCGTCGAAGGTAACAAACTGTACATGTTGCATCCTTATCATCCGTACTACAAGTTTCTCCTCGATGGCACGATTCAGATAAACGAATTTTCGTACTGGTCTCACGGTAGAAAAGCTAGCGTTCCCACCATGACTTTGATATCGAATCGTGGTGTCCAGAAAGCAGGAAACATTCCTCTGGCACGTTGGAACGAAACGCGCAACATATATGAAATACACGAAGACGAAGATCTCACCGTTTTCGACGTGAGTGCCGGCGATAAGCTGATCATTCAAAACACGAGCGAAGTGCCACCCTCTTTGAATCCCATCACGCTTGTGCTTCTCTTGAAACGTAATCTCTAAAAAAAAAAAATGTCTAGGCAAGCCATCGTCGAAGAATTGCATAAACCTGCACGCCGTAACTACGAACGTTTGGCTGTGGTAACCAAGGGCATCGACGACCTCTGGCAAAGTGACCTCGTGGAGATGAGTAGCGGCAATTTGAAAAACGTGCATAAATTGAACAAGAGCAACAAGTACCTCCTCACCGTCATAGACACGTTTTCGAAATTCGCATGGGCTCTACCTTTGAAGGCGAAAACGGGAACATGCGTCACGGAAGCATTCAAGACAATTTTTCGCGAAAGCGGTGGGAGACAACCACGGTTTCTGCAAACGGACAACGGTAAAGAATTTTACAACGCCGTATTCCAAAAGTTTATTCAAAAACACAAGATTCGACATTATTCGAGCTTCAGTCACATCAAAGCCAGCATCGTGGAAAGATTCAATCGAACCTTGAAAACACACATGTGGAAACGATTCACGCTTCGGGGAAATTACAAATGGGTCGACATCCTGCCGGAACTCGTCGACACCTATAATGATACGGTGCACAGAACGATAGGCATGAAGCCAGCCGACGTTACCAAGTCCGACGAGCAGCGTTTAATTTCTACAGTTTACTGTCCAAAGTACACACCCACAACAAAAAAAGCTAAATACAAAATTGGAGACCAGGTGAGGATCAGCAAATTCAAACGCACCTTCGAGAAGGGATTCACAAAAAATTGGAGCACGGAACTCTTTACGGTGGTTCGAGTTCTACCCGGAAACCGATACACGTATATAATAAAAGATAGTAGCGGCGAGATTTTGAAAGGAAGATTTTACGAAGAGGAACTCTCTAAAACGAAACACCCCGACACGTACCTCATCGAGAAAGTATTGCGTAGGAAAGGTGACAAACTGTTTGTCAAATGGCTGGGACTTCCAGAAAAGAGTTGGATCGACGCGAACGAAGTGATCTTGTGAGTACGTGGAACGTGGTGAAGCGTCTACCGGATCCGGAAAGTCAAACGAAGAAAAAGAACGGCGAGTTGCTTCCCGACAGCATCCGCTGTCTGATCGTAGGTCCTTCGGGGTGTGGGAAAACGACACTGCTCGTGGACAATTTTCTCCTCGCACCGAATTGGTTAGATTGGAAGAACAGGCACCTGTACGTGTTCTCGAAAAGTTTGGAGCAATCCAAATACCAGCAACTGATGAAACTGTACGATGGTCTGGACATTGCAACGTTCGCCTCGGAAATAAAACCACTCGACGATTGTCGTGAAAATTCAGTCGTTGTGTTCGACGACGCCATCCTGGAAAATCAAAATGAAATTCGCAACTTTTTCACGCAAGGTCGTCACAAAGGAATGGATTGTTTTTACCTAGCTCAAACGTTTTCCAAAATTCCAAAACAGTTAGTGCGCGACAACGCCAATTTCATATGTTTGTTTCGTCAAGATCACACCAACCTCAAGCACGCGTACGATGACTACGTAGGCGGAGACATGAACTACAATCAATTTTCGGAAGGCTGCTCTACTTGCTGGAACGGTGACGATTTCGGATTCGCGACGATCGACATGACGAGAAAACCCAACGACGGAAAATACAGAAACAAAATCAACGATTTTCTAAACGTTGCAACGTTGTGAGAAACGACGTATATAAATAACGTCATGACGAAACGAAAAATCGAAGACGAAAATCTCAAGCTTCGCGATTACCTCGCGAAACGCTTCAAAGGTTGGAAATCCGAGAATCGCGGATTCTACGAAGAGAAGAAACGTCAGGATCAACCTGTGATCGATGCCATCAGCAGTCTAGGTAAAGAAATTAAAAGTGTCACGGAACAAAATAAAAATTTGATTAATGAACTCGTACCGCTCGCAGCTAAAAGTTACACCATACCCACACCTATTTCGAGCATTCCTTCGACACCGTTCGAACTGAAGGATGCACCGGCACGACGTCGAGCCATAGGCAGCACGTCGTCGTCTTCGGATAAAATCGAGTTAGGACCTTTGGCACGAGACTACCTGAGCACGGGGAAATTCGACAAGGATGAAGTGTTCGGATTGTATCCCAGCATGGAAACCAGCGAAGGCGGCGGTGTGGTGTGGAAGATTGGGAAATCGAAGGTGACCTTCGAAGGCAACGACATTAAAGTCAATTTAGGCGACAAGGATAGTTGGAACAGGTATCCGGGTACGGTGGGACTCTGGGAACTCGTCGCCAAAAAGCAGCCGAAAGATTACACCGACGAAGATTACCAAAGTTACAAGGAAATTCTGATCATGACGGATGCCTTGTACCAGAACAACGACGCCTCGCAGAATAGGGTGAAATCGAGCAGCGGCGAGAAGTACAGGAATCTCATCAAACCGATTTGGAACCAGGTCAAAACAGGCAGCGGCGTCAAACGCTACAACACGTTACCCAAAGAATTCGTTTGGGTGGACGACGTCAGGAAACTCGTGGACCGATTGTTGGTGATAGCCGGCGAAGAGAATGCAGGCAACCGTAATTTCTACAACGAGAAGGTTGGCATCGTGGACATGATCAGCACGAAACTTTCCAACTTCATCGTGAACGACGACAAGGGCATAGGTTACCTGATCAAAATCATCAACACGCTGCCTCCGAAATTTTGGAACGTGGCCGAAGGAAAGGGACTCGTGAACGACATCATCAACAAGTTACCTTTCGAGATGCATCTACCTGGCTACCAGTACTGCGGGCCGGGTACCAAACTCGAGAAAAGATTGGAGAGAGGAGACAAGGGTGTGAATCCGTTGGACGCCGCATGCAAAGATCACGACATCGCTTACAACACTACGCAGACGGATCTGGATGCACGTCACGAAGCAGACAGAAAATTAGAGCACGCAGCTTTCGAAAGGTTCGTGAGCAGAGACGCATCGCTGGGTGAACGGGTCGCCGCACTGGGTACCACCATCGCCATGAACACGAAACAAAAATTGGGGTGGGGTATATAAATAACATACCGTAAAAAAAAAACTTGATATATAAATAACACACATCGTAAAAAAATAATCTTCGGTATATATAAATAACACACATCGTGAAAAAAAGCAATTAAATTTCTCTCTAACACTCTGACAACTGAAAAAATGAGCGATCTCCAAGCATTAAAACAAATGCTAAATTTGTCAGTCGAGTATGTAAAAATTCAGGAATTGGAAGTCGACAAACCTTACACGATAACTTCCGGTTCAATCGTTTCTACCCAGTATGGTCCCAAGGTACGCCTGTTGCTCAACGCACAATACAGTCTATTTTTACCAGATCGATACGCTAACATGTTATCCGACGAGAAGCTATCTATATTAATCGAGAACAAAACTCGAATCGTGTACAAGGGGACAAAGGAACTTCTTGGCAAGAAAACGAAGCACGTAATAGAATTTGTGTAACGACTGCGAGGCCTTAAAAATATATAAATAACATACCGTAAAAAAACTACACAAAAAAAAATCTCAGAATATATATAAATAACATACCGTGAAAATAACACATAGAGCATCAACATGAAGCCCAAGGGTGTCGTGTACCAGATACCATACTCCAATCTTAAAAATCTAGGTGCCCTCGATGGGTTACTCACCAAGAAACAACGCGAGAAGAAACGTTCTTGCTTGTCGAAAGGACATGGAATGAAATTGCTGCTCAGCACACCTCAATTGAAAAGATTGCAGCGTTCGCGGAAACAGCAAAAAATCGGAGGTTTCATATTCAGCATCCCGGCCATCCTGGCAGCATTGGGGGCCGTTGGAAGTTTGGCCGGCGGAAGTGCCGCCATCGCGAAAACCGTCATCGACTCGAAGAAGAACAAGGCGGAATTGGAAGAACAGAAACGTCACAACCTGGCCATGGAGAAGAAAAAGGGGAAGGGCGTGATGAGAAAGTTTAAAAAAAAGAAACAGAAGCACTCACCAACCGAGACATTGAATCTCTGATCGAACCGTTACAAATCAAACACTTCAGAGGAGTTTTCATGTCCGACTCGTTACCTTCAACCGTCAAAAAAAAAGAATGCGGAGTAGTCAACTTGGACGATCAAGAAAATCCAGGCACGCATTGGATATGTTACCACAAAAATGATGATAAAGCATTCGTTTTCGATTCTTTCGGAGGTGTTCCACCTACAAATTTAGTTCATTATCTGAAAACGAACAAAACCTCCATATACTACAACGACGAACGCATTCAAGATTTCGGAGACGTGAACTGCGGTCATCTCTGCCTCTCCGTGCTCGCGTTTCTCTCTAAAATAAATAACCCTACGATCGAGGATTTCCAGAAAGCATTGTGGAACCTCAAACAGCATCACTAGGATGGGCGTGTTCCATCTCACGAGCGAATCTTCAATCTTGAAACTCACGCTGCACGACGACATCGTCTATCCTAAATCCGTGGCTCTGCGTGCATTCTACAGCATGTACCTCATACCTAACGTCACCCAGCACAACAACAAAATTAGCGTCGGAAGCGAACACATCGTCGTCACGCCAGGCCAATACAATCTTTCCACTTTGCAAGCTCAATTACCCAAAGGCACATACCTTTCTCAAAATTCGGTCACGCACAGAGTGGAAATCCTATCCGCGACGGAGACCGTGGACCTGGGCACCATGGGGGAACTTTTAGGTTTCGAGAACAACACCAAACTCGAAGCTGGCATCAAGCACGTAGCAACCAACATTCCTAAATTCTTGGCCATAGAGACTCTGAACGTACACTGCAACGTAGCGGAAGGCATGATCACGAAATCCTCGGACGGATTGTTAGGAAGTCACAAGCAGACGGGAATCATAGCCACTTTCAAACCAAGTTCCGAGTTCATGGAACCGATCATCTACACACCCTCTTCGCCGATCTATTTTCCGGTATGTCGCAACCGCATAGACGACATAGAGTTGGTGGTGACGAACGAGAAAGGAGACGTGGTGGATTTCGCAGGTGCAACAACTACTGCCATCGTGGAGATCAACGTATAATAAATAACCATACATGTAAAATGGAGCAAATCGAAAGTTACGAATTGCAATCTTTCCCTCCCAACCGTCGCACGTTCGCCAATCTGAACGAGGCGAACAGGGAGATCGAATACGATGTGGACGTAGGCGACGGCTTCATTCATCCTCACAGAGCGGACCTCTACCTTCAATTCGACGTGGTGAAGAAGGAAAGCGGAGAAGCGTTTCCCGCAGCAGCAAACTTGATACTCGTGGACAACTTCGTGCCTCACCTGTTCTCGCAGGTGGAGGTGAGGAAACACAACACCGTCATCGACAGAATAGATTATCCAGGCATCACGTCGACGGCAGTGGGAACGTTAAAATTATCCAAAACAGACGCAGCGTACTACCAGGCCGGGGGATTCGAAGCCGGGACCAAAATATCGACGAAAAGTCACACAGTGCTCTTTCCCATGCGTCTGCTGCCTGGTTTCTTCTCGGACTACAAGGAGATCATGTGGAAGGGAGGACTGAGGGTCACGTTTCGAAGAGCGGCCAACGACAACGACGCACTGATGCGATACGCTACTTTGGGTCCGGACGGCACCACGCCGATAGCCAACACTTTACCCGAAGCGGCGAAATGCGTCATCCGGAGCATGGAATTGAGAATGCCGGTGGTGGAATACGAAACGAACTACGCCCTCAAGTACAAAGCGGAGATCTTGAAAAGTCCGCAGGTATTGATTCACTTTCACGGTTACCAGTGCGTGCAGAAGATGGCGTCGGGAAGTCACATGGAATTCGACGTGACGACGCAGTTCAACAACATACAGTTCGACATGCCAGATTTCGTCGTAGTGCTTTTTCAGACCGGGCGCGATAACAATCAGGAGAAAGATTCCAGCAAGTTCGACGACTGCAAAATCAAGAACGTTTATCTGAAGAATGGGCGCAACGAAGTGTTCCCGCGCGAGAATTACAACCTCGACGTGACCAAAGACGATTACCTCAAACTTTACGAAGCTTACACGGCTTACAAACGCGTAACCGAGGGAAGCGTGGACATGTACTACACGCCCAGCGAATTCAAAGCCCGGAGACCCATGACCGTCATCAACACATCTAAGAGGAAGAAGGTTGTGGTCAACGATCGAACCAACATCAAGGTCGTCTGCGAGTTCCACGACGCCTTGCCCGAGGATACCCTATGCAGCGTCATCCTAATTGCAGAGAAGTCCTTCGCCTACGACGTGAAGAACGAAAGGGTCACAGAACAGTTTTAAAATTCATAAAAAATTGCCACATACTAAAAATCAACATCCAACACATTTTAGGTTATATAAAATTTGTGAAAACCTTATAATACTGAAATATTAAAACAAACAGAGTCCCCCTTGTAGGTTAGTTCGGTGCGTAAATAAAAAAAATGATAGGTTAAGTTATATCACTTAGGATCGTAAAAAAAATTAAAAAAATCGTAAAAAAAAAAAGATAGGTTAAGTTGTATCACGTAACATCGTGATATACCTACCAAGTACAAATAGAAAAAAAAATGAGTGCAGTGAAAATTTGTACTAAAACATCGCTAAACGCTATAACATCGACAAAAAATTGTCAAAAATATGTCAAAAACTTATATTCGATTGATAAAAAAAATACCTACAAAATATGATCCTCAAATAATAACGTTCAAACAGTACCTAAATAAAAAAAATGATAGGTTAAGTTATATCACTTAGGATCGTAAAAAAATTAAATAATCGTAAAAAAAGGATAGGTTAAGTTGTATCACGTAACATCATGATATACCTACCAAGTACGAGTGGGGGAAAAATGAGTATAGTGAAAATTTGTACTAAAACATCGCTAAACGCTAAAACATCGACAAAAAATTGTCAAAGTATGTCAAAAAGTGATATTCAATTGGTAAAAAAAGACCATACCTACTAAGTACTACTTTGAAACAATCAATATACACTACTGTCAAGACACGTGGAAAAAACGTACAAAACAAGAGATTGGAGACATCAAGATTTTCGACGAATTTTTTAAGAATTTTCAAATTTTCAGATAGGAGGTTCCAGATGAGGTCAAAAACTACATACTCAGATCTTCACCAAACTTTGCAGGAATACTTTGCATGTCAAGACACGTGGAAAAAACGTACAAAACAAGAGATCGGAGACATCAAGATTTTCGACGAATTTTTTAAGAATTTTCAAATTTTCAGATGGGAGGTTCCAGATAAGGTCAAAAACGACATACTCAGATCTTCACCAAACTTTGCAGGAATACATTGGATGTCAAGACACGTGGAAAAAACATACAAAACATAGGATTGGTGACATCAAGATTTTGGACGAATTTTTTAAGAATTTTCAAATTTTCAGATAGGAGGTTCCATATAAGGTCAAAAACTACATACTCAGATCTTCACCAAACTTTGCAGGGATACATTGGAGGTCGAGACACGTGGAAAAAAAGTACAAAACAAGAGATTGGGGTCATCAAGATTTTGGACGGATTTTTTAGGAATTTTCAAATTTTCAGATGGGAGGTTCCAGATAAGGTCAAAAACTACATACTCAGATCTTCACCAAACATTGCAGGGATACATTCGATGTCAAGACACGTGGAAAAAACGTACAAAACAAGAGATTGGAGACATCAAGATTTTGGACGAATTTTTTAAGAATTTTCAAATTTTCAGATAGGAGGTTCCAGATGAGGACAAAAACTACATACTCAGATCTTCACCAAACTTTGCAGGAATACCTTGCATGTCAAGACACGTGGAAAAAACGTACAAAACAAGAGATCGGAGACATCAAGATTTTCGACGAATTTTTTAAGAATTTTCAAATTTTCAGATGGGAGGTTAAAGATAAGGTCAAAAACGACATACTCAGATCTCCACCAAACATTGCAGGAATACATTGGATGTCAAGACACGTGGAAAAAACGTACAAAACAAGAGATTGGAGACATCAAGATTTTCGACGAATTTTTGAAGAATTTTCAAATTTTCAGATATTAGGTTCCAGATAAGGTCAAAAACTACATACTCAGATCTTCACCAAACGTTGCAGGGATACTTTGCATGTCAAGACACGTGGAAAAAACGTACAAAACAAAAGATTGGAGACATCAAGATTTTCGACGAATTTTTTAAGAATTTTCAAATTTTCAGATGGGAGGTTCCAGATAAGGTCAAAAACGACATACTCAGATCTTCACCAAACTTTGCATGGATACATTGGATGTCAAGACACGTGGAAAAAACGTACAAAACAAGAGATTGGAGACATCAAGATTTTGGACGAATTTTTTAAGAATTCTCAAATTTTCAGATAGGAGGTTCCAGATGAGGTCAAAAACTACATACTCAGATCTTCACCAAACTTTGCAGGGATACTTTGGATGTCAAGACACGTGGAAAAAACGTACAAAACAAGAGATTGGGGTCATCAAGATTTTGGACGAATTTTTTAAGAATTTTCAAATTTTCAGATGGGAGGTTCAATATAAGGTCAAAAACTACATACTCAGATCTTCACCAAACATTGCAGGGATACATTGGATGTCAAGACACGTGGAAAAAACGTACAAAACAAGAGATTGGAGACATCAAGATTTTGGACGAATTTTTTAAGAATTTTCAAATTTTCAGATAGGAGGTTCCAGATGAGGTCAAAAACTACATACTCAGATCTTCACCAAACTTTGCAGGAATACTTTGCATGTCAAGACACGTGGAAAAAACGTACAAAACAAGAGATTGGGGTCATCAAGATTTTGCACGGATTTTTTAGGAATTTTCAAATTTTCAGATGGGAGGTTCCAGATAAGGTCAAAAACTACATACTCAGATCTTCACCAAACTTTGCAGGGATACATTGGATGTCAAGACACGTGGAAAAAACGTACAAAACAAGAGATTGGAGACATCAAGATTTTGGACGAATTTTTTAAGAATTTTCAAATTTTCAGATAGGAGGTTCCATATAAGGTCAAAAACTACATACTCAGATCTTCACCAAACTTTGCATGGATACATTATGTGTCAAGACACGTGGAAAAAACGTACAAAACAAGAGATCGGAGACATCAAGATTTTCGACGAATTTTTGAAGAATTTTCAAATTTTCAGATAGGAGGTTCCAGATAAGGTCAAAAACTACATACTCAGATCTTCACCAAACGTTGCAGGGATACTTTGCATGTCAAGACACGTGGAAAAAACGTACAAAACAAGAGATCGGAGACATCAAGATTTTCGACGAATTTTTGAAGAATTTTCAAATTTTCAGATAGGAGGTTCCAGATAAGGTCTAAAACTACATACTCAGATCTCCACCAAACATTGCAGGAATACATTGGATGTCAAGACACGTGGAAAAAAAGTACAAAACAAGAGATTGGAGACATCAAGATTTTGGACGAATTTTTGAAGAATTTTCAAATTTTCAGATAGGAGGTTCCAGATAAGGTCAAAAACTACATACTCAGATCTTCACCAAACTTTGCAGGGATCCATTGGAGGTCGAGACACGTGGAAAAAACGTACAAAACAAGAGATTGGAGACATCAAGATTTTGGACGAATTTTTGAAGAATTTTCAAATTTTCAGATAGGAGGTTCCAGATGAGGTCAAAAACTACATACTCAGATCTTCACCAAACTTTGCAGGAATACTTTGCATGTCAAGACACGTGGAAAAAACGTACAAAACAAGAGATTGGGGTCATCAAGATTTTGCACGGATTTTTTAGGAATTTTCAAATTTTCAGATGGGAGGTTCCAGATAAGGTCAAAAACTACATACTCAGATCTTCACCAAACATTGCAGGGATACATTGGATGTCAAGACACGTGGAAAAAACGTACAAAACAAGAGATTGGAGACATCAAGATTTTGGACGAATTTTTTAAGAATTTTCAAATTTTCAGATAGGAGGTTCCAGATGAGGTCAAAAACTACATACTCAGATCTTCACCAAACTTTGCAGGAATACTTTGCATGTCAAGACACGTGGAAAAAACGTACAAAACAAGAGATCGGAGACATCAAGATTTTCGACGAATTTTTTAAGAATTTTCAAATTTTCAGATGGGAGGTTCCAGATAAGGTCAAAAACGACATACTCAGATCTTCACCAAACTTTGCAGGAATACATTGGATGTCAAGACACGTGGAAAAAACATACAAAACATAGGATTGGTGACATCAAGATTTTGGACGAATTTTTTAAGAATTTTCAAATTTTCAGATAGGAGGTTCCATATAAGGTCAAAAACTACATACTCAGATCTTCACCAAACTTTGCAGGGATACATTGGAGGTCGAGACACGTGGAAAAAAAGTACAAAACAAGAGATTGGGGTCATCAAGATTTTGGACGGATTTTTTAGGAATTTTCAAATTTTCAGATGGGAGGTTCCAGATAAGGTCAAAAACTACATACTCAGATCTTCACCAAACATTGCAGGGATACATTGGATGTCAAGACACGTGGAAAAAACGTACAAAACAAGAGATTGGAGACATCAAGATTTTGGACGAATTTTTTAAGAATTTTCAAATTTTCAGATAGGAGGTTCCAGATGAGGTCAAAAACTACATACTCAGATCTTCACCAAACTTTGCAGGAATACTTTGCATGTCAAGACACGTGGAAAAAACGTACAAAACAAGAGATCGGAGACATCAAGATTTTCGACGAATTTTTTAAGAATTTTCAAATTTTCAGATGGGAGGTTCCAGATAAGGTCAAAAACGACACACTCAGATCTCCACCAAACATTGCAGGAATACATTGGATGTCAAGACACGTGGAAAAAACGTACAAAACAAGAGATTGGAGACATCAAGATTTTCGACGAATTTTTGAAGAATTTTCAAATTTTCAGACAGGAGGTTCCAGATAAGGTCAAAAACTACATACTCAGATCTTCACCAAACGTTGCAGGGATACTTTGCATGTCAAGACACGTGGAAAAAACGTACAAAACAAAAGATTGGAGACATCAAGATTTTCGACGAATTTTTTAAGAATTTTCAAATTTTCAGATGGGAGGTTCCAGATAAGGTCAAAAACGACATACTCAGATCTTCACCAAACTTTGCATGGATACATTGGATGTCAAGACACGTGGAAAAAACGTACAAAACAAGAGATTGGAGACATCAAGATTTTGGACGAATTTTTTAAGAATTCTCAAATTTTCAGATAGGAGGTTCCAGATGAGGTCAAAAACTACATACTCAGATCTTCACCAAACTTTGCAGGGATACTTTGGATGTCAAGACACGTGGAAAAAACGTACAAAACAAGAGATTGGGGTCATCAAGATTTTGGACGAATTTTTTAAGAATTTTCAAATTTTCAGATGGGAGGTTCAATATAAGGTCAAAAACTACATACTCAGATCTTCACCAAACATTGCAGGGATACATTGGATGTCAAGACACGTGGAAAAAACGTACAAAACAAGAGATTGGAGACATCAAGATTTTGGACGAATTTTTTAAGAATTTTCAAATTTTCAGATAGGAGGTTCCAGATGAGGTCAAAAACTACATACTCAGATCTTCACCAAACTTTGCAGGAATACTTTGCATGTCAAGACACGTGGAAAAAACGTACAAAACAAGAGATTGGGGTCATCAAGATTTTGCACGGATTTTTTAGGAATTTTCAAATTTTCAGATGGGAGGTTCCAGATAAGGTCAAAAACTACATACTCAGATCTTCACCAAACTTTGCAGGGATACATTGGATGTCAAGACACGTGGAAAAAACGTACAAAACAAGAGATTGGAGACATCAAGATTTTGGACGAATTTTTTAAGAATTTTCAAATTTTCAGATAGGAGGTTCCATATAAGGTCAAAAACTACATACTCAGATCTTCACCAAACTTTGCATGGATACATTATGTGTCAAGACACGTGGAAAAAACGTACAAAACAAAAGATTGGAGACATCAAGATTTTGGTTGAATTTTTGAAGAATTTTCAAATTTTCTGATAGGAGGTCCCAGATAAGGTAAAAAACTACATACTCAGATCTCCACCAAACTTTGCAGGGATACATTGGATGTCAAGACACGTGGAAAAAACGTACAAAACAAGAGATTGGAGACATCAAGATTTTCGACGAATTTTTGAAGAATTTTCAAATTTTCAGATAGGAGGTTCCAGATAAGGTCAAAAACTACATACTCAGATCTTCACCAAACGTTGCAGGGATACTTTGCATGTCAAGACACGTGGAAAAAACGTACAAAACAAGAGATCGGAGACATCAAGATTTTCGACGAATTTTTGAAGAATTTTCAAATTTTCAGATAGGAGGTTCCAGATAAGGTCAAAAACTACATACTCAGATCTTCACCAAACTTTGCAGGGATCCATTGGAGGTCGAGACACGTGGAAAAAACGTACAAAACAAGAGATTGGAGACATCAAGATTTTGGACGAATTTTTGAAGAATTTTCAAATTTTCAGATAGGAGGTTCCAGATGAGGTCAAAAACTACATACTCAGATCTTCACCAAACTTTGCAGGAATACTTTGCATGTCAAGACACGTGGAAAAAACGTACAAAACAAGAGATTGGGGTCATCAAGATTTTGCACGGATTTTTTAGGAATTTTCAAATTTTCAGATGGGAGGTTCCAGATAAGGTCAAAAACTACATACTCAGATCTTCACCAAACATTGCAGGGATACATTGGATGTCAAGACACGTGGAAAAAACGTACAAAACAAGAGATTGGAGACATCAAGATTTTGGACGAATTTTTTAAGAATTTTCAAATTTTCAGATAGGAGGTTCCAGATGAGGTCAAAAACTACATACTCAGATCTTCACCAAACTTTGCAGGAATACTTTGCATGTCAAGACACGTGGAAAAAACGTACAAAACAAGAGATTGGAGACATCAAGATTTTGGACGAATTTTTTAAGAATTTTCAAATTTTCAGATAGGAGGCTCCATATAAGGTCAAAAACTACATACTCAGATCTTCACCAAACATTGCAGGGATACATTGGATGTCAAGACACGTGGAAAAAACGTACAAAACAAGAGATTGGAGACATCAAGATTTTGGACGAATTTTTTAAGAATTTTCAAATTTTCAGATAGGAGGTTCCAGATAAGGTCAAAAACTACATACTCAGATCTTCACCAAACGTTGCAGGGATACTTTGCATGTCAAGACACGTGGAAAAAACGTACAAAACAAGAGATCGGAGACATCAAGATTTTCGACGAATTTTTTAAGAATTTTCAAATTTTCAGATGGGAGGTTCCAGATAAGGTCAAAAACGACATACTCAGATCTTCACCAAACTTTGCATGGATACATTGGATGTCAAGACACGTGGAAAAAACATACAAAACATAGGATTGGTGACATCAAGATTTTGGACGAATTTTTTAAGAATTTTCAAATTTTCAGATAGGAGGTTCCATATAAGGTCAAAAACTACATACTCAGATCTTCACCAAACTTTGCAGGGATACATTGGAGGACGAGACACGTGGAAAAAAAGTACAAAACAAGAGATTGGGGTCATCAAGATTTTGGACGGATTTTTTAGGAATTTTCAAATTTTCAGATGGGAGGTTCCAGATAAGGTCAAAAACTACATACTCAGATCTTCACCAAACATTGCAGGGATACATTGGATGTCAAGACACGTGGAAAAAACGTACAAAACAAGAGATTGGAGACATCAAGATTTTGGACGAATTTTTTAAGAATTTTCAAATTTTCAGATAGGAGGTTCCAGATGAGGTCAAAAACTACATACTCAGATCTTCACCAAACTTTGCAGGAATACTTTGCATGTCAAGACACGTGGAAAAAACGTACAAAACAAGAGATCGGAGACATCAAGATTTTCGAAGAATTTTTTAAGAATTTTCAAATTTTCAGATGGGAGGTTCCAGATAAGGTCAAAAACGACATACTCAGATCTTCACCAAACTTTGCAGGGATCCATTGGAGGTCGAGACACGTGGAAAAAACGTACAAAACAAGAGATTGGAGACATCAAGATTTTCGACGAATTTTTTAAGAATTTTCAAACTTTCAGATGGGAGGTTCCAGATAAGGTCAAAAACGACATACTCAGATCTTCACCAAACTTTGCATGGATACATTGGATGTCAAGACACGTGGAAAAAACATACAAAACATAGGATTGGTGACATCAAGATTTTGGACGAATTTTTTAAGAATTTTCAAATTTTCAGATAGGAGGTTCCATATAAGGTCAAAAACTACATACTCAGATCTTCACCAAACTTTGCAGGGATACATTGGAGATCGAGACACGTGGAAAAAAAGTACAAAACAAGAGATTGGGGTCATCAAGATTTTGGACGGATTTTTTAGGAATTTTCAAATTTTCAGATGGGAGGTTCAATATAAGGTCAAAAACTACATACTCAGATCTTCACCAAACATTGCAGGGATACATTGGATGTCAAGACACGTGGAAAAAACGTACAAAACAAGAGATTGGAGACATCAAGATTTTGGACGAATTTTTTAAGAATTTTCAAATTTTCAGATAGGAGGTTCCAGATGAGGTCAAAAACTACATACTCAGATCTTCACCAAACTTTGCAGGAATACTTTGCATGTCAAGACACGTGGAAAAAACGTACAAAACAAGAGATCGGAGACATCAAGATTTTCGACGAATTTTTTAAGAATTTTCAAATTTTCAGATGGGAGGTTCCAGATAAGGTCAAAAACGACATACTCAGATCTCCACCAAACATTGCAGGAATACATTGGATGTCAAGACACG
Organism: Lepisma saccharinum; assembly: GCF_977018435.1. NCBI lineage: Eukaryota > Metazoa > Arthropoda > Insecta > Zygentoma > Lepismatidae > Lepisma > Lepisma saccharinum. Next base: position 1,265,505 of record NW_028142921.1, on the reverse strand, counting down.
TGGAAAAAACGTACAAAACAAGAGATTGGAGACATCAAGATTTTCGACGAATTTTTGAAGAATTTTCAAAATTTCAGACAGGAGGTTCCAGATAAGGTCAAAAACTACATACTCAGATCTTCACCAAACGTTGCAGGGATACTTTGCATGTCAAGACACGTGGAAAAAACGTACAAAACAAAAGATTGGAGACATCAAGATTTTCGACGAATTTTTTAAGAATTTTCAAATTTTCAGATGGGAGGTTCCAGATAAGGTCAAAAACGACATACTCAGATCTTCACCAAACTTTGCATGGATACATTGGATGTCAAGACACGTGGAAAAAACGTACAAAACAAGAGATTGGAGACATCAAGATTTTGGACGAATTTTTTAAGAATTCTCAAATTTTCAGATAGGAGGTTCCAGATGAGGTCAAAAACTACATACTCAGATCTTCACCAAACTTTGCAGGGATACTTTGGATGTCAAGACACGTGGAAAAAACGTACAAAACAAGAGATTGGAGACATCAAGATTTTGGACGAATTTTTTAAGAATTTTCAAATTTTCAGATAGGAGGTTCCAGATGAGGTCAAAAACTACATACTCAGATCTCCACCAAACTTTGCAGGGATACATTGGATGTCAAGACACGTGGAAAAAACGTACAAAACAAGAGATTGGAGACATCAAGATTTTCGACGAATTTTTGAAGAATTTTCAAATTTTCAGATAGGAGGTTCCAGATAAGGTCTAAAACTACATACTCAGATCTCCACCAAACATTGCAGGAATACATTGGATGTCAAGACACGTGGAAAAAAAGTACAAAACAAGAGATTGGAGACATCAAGATTTTCGACGAATTTTTGAAGAATTTTCAAATTTTCAGATAGGAGGTTCCAGATAAGGTCAAAAACTACATACTCAGATCTTCACCAAACTTTGCAGGGATCCATTGGAGGTCGAGACACGTGGAAAAAACGTACAAAACAAGAGATTGGAGACATCAAGATTTTGGACGAATTTTTGAAGAATTTTCAAATTTTCAGATAGGAGGTTCCAGATAAGGTCAAAAACTACATACTCAGATCTTCACCAAACGTTGCAGGGATACTTTGCATGTCAAGACACGTGGAAAAAACGTACAAAACAAGAGATCGGAGACATCAAGATTTTCGACGAATTTTTGAAGAATTTTCAAATTTTCAGATAGGAGGTTCCAGATAAGGTCTAAAACTACATACTCAGATCTCCACCAAACATTGCAGGAATACATTGGATGTCAAGACACGTGGAAAAAAAGTACAAAACAAGAGATTGGAGACATCAAGATTTTCGACGAATTTTTGAAGAATTTTCAAATTTTCAGATAGGAGGTTCCAGATAAGGTCAAAAACTACATACTCAGATCTTCACCAAACTTTGCAGGGATCCATTGGAGGTCGAGACACGTGGAAAAAACGTACAAAACAAGAGATTGGAGACATCAAGATTTTGGACGAATTTTTGAAGAATTTTCAAATTTTCAGATAGGAGGTTCCAGATAAGGTCAAAAACTACATACTCAGATCTTCACCAAACTTTGCAGGAATACTTTGCATGTCAAGACACGTGGAAAAAACGTACAAAACAAGAGATCGGAGACATCAAGATTTTCGACGAATTTTTTAAGAATTTTCAAATTTTCAGATGGGAGGTTCCAGATAAGGTCAAAAACGACATACTCAGATCTTCACCAAACTTTGCAGGAATACATTGGATGTCAAGACACGTGGAAAAAACATACAAAACATAGGATTGGTGACATCAAGATTTTGGACGAATTTTTTAAGAATTTTCAAATTTTCAGATAGGAGGTTCCAGATGAGGTCAAAAACTACATACTCAGATCTTCACCAAACTTTGCAGGAATACTTTGCATGTCAAGACACGTGGAAAAAACGTACAAAACAAGAGATCGGAGACATCAAGATTTTCGACGAATTTTTTAAGAATTTTCAAATTTTCAGATGGGAGGTTCCAGATAAGGTCAAAAACGACATACTCAGATCTTCACCAAACTTTGCAGGAATACATTGGATGTCAAGACACGTGGAAAAAACATACAAAACATAGGATTGGTGACATCAAGATTTTGGACGAATTTTTTAAGAATTTTCAAATTTTCAGATAGGAGGTTACATATAAGGTCAAAAACTACATACTCAGATCTTCACCAAACTTTGCAGGGATACATTGGAGGTCGAGACACGTGGAAAAAAAGTACAAAACAAGAGATTGGAGACATCAAGATTTTGGACGAATTTTTTAAGAATTCTCAAATTTTCAGATAGGAGGTTCCAGATGAGGTCAAAAACTACATACTCAGATCTTCACCAAACTTTGCAGGGATACTTTGGATGTCAAGACACGTGGAAAAAACGTACAAAACAAGAGATTGGGGTCATCAAGATTTTGGACGAATTTTTTAAGAATTTTCAAATTTTCAGATGGGAGGTTCAATATAAGGTCAAAAACTACATACTCAGATCTTCACCAAACATTGCAGGGATACATTGGATGTCAAGACACGTGGAAAAAACGTACAAAACAAGAGATTGAAGACATCAAGATTTTGGACGAATTTTTTAAGAATTTTCAAATTTTCAGATAGGAGGTTCCAGATGAGGTCAAAAACTACATACTCAGATCTTCACCAAACTTTGCAGGAATACTTTGCATGTCAAGACACGTGGAAAAAACGTACAAAACAAGAGATTGGGGTCATCAAGATTTTGCACGGATTTTTTAGGAATTTTCAAATTTTCAGATGGGAGGTTCCAGATAAGGTCAAAAACTACATACTCAGATCTTCACCAAACTTTGCAGGGATACATTGGATGTCAAGACACGTGGAAAAAACGTACAAAACAAGAGATTGGAGACATCAAGATTTTGGACGAATTTTTTAAGAATTTTCAAATTTTCAGATAGGAGGTTCCATATAAGGTCAGAAACTACATACTCAGATCTTCACCAAAGTTTGCATGGATACGTTATGTGTCAAGACACGTGGAAAAAACGTACAAAACAAAAGATTGGAGACATCAAGATTTTGGTCGAATTTTTGAAGAATTTTCAAATTTTCTGATAGGAGGTCCCAGATAAGGTCAAAAACTACATACTCAGATCTCCACCAAACTTTGCAGGGATACATTGGATGTCAAGACACGTGGAAAAAACGTACAAAACAAGAGATTGGAGACATCAAGATTTTCGACGAATTTTTTAAGAATTTTCAAATTTTCAGATAGGAGGTTCCAGATGAGGTCAAAAACTACATACTCAGATCTTCACCAAACTTTGCAGGAATACTTTGCATGTCAAGACACGTGGAAAAAACGTACAAAACAAGAGATCGGAGACATCAAGATTTTCGACGAATTTTTGAAGAATTTTCAAATTTTCAGATAGGAGGTTCCAGATAAGGTCTAAAACTACATACTCAGATCTCCACCAAACATTGCAGGAATACATTGGATGTCAAGACACGTGGAAAAGCGTACAAAACAAGAGATTGGAGACATCAAGATTTTCGACGAATTTTTGAAGAATTTTCAAATTTTCAGATAGGAGGTTCCAGATAAGGTCAAAAACTACATACTCAGATCTTCACCAAACTTTGCAGGGATCCATTGGAGGTCGAGACACGTGGAAAAAACGTACAAAACAAGAGATTGGAGACATCAAGATTTTGGACGAATTTTTGAAGAATTTTCAAATTTTCAGATAGGAGGTTCCAGATAAGGTCTAAAACTACATACTCAGATCTCCACCAAACATTGCAGGAATACATTGGATGTCAAGACACGTGGAAAAAACGTACAAAACAAGAGATTGGAGACATCAAGATTTTCGACGAATTTTTGAAGAATTTTCAAATTTTCAGAAAGGATGTTCCAGATGAGGTCAAAAACTACATACTCAGATCTTCACCAAACTTTGCAGGGATACTTTGGATGTCAAGACACGTGGAAAAAACGTACAAAACAAGAGATCGGAGACATCAAGATTTTCGACGAATTTTTGAAGAATTTTCAAATTTTCAGATAGGAGGTTCCAGATAAGGTCTAAAACTACATACTCAGATCTCCACCAAACATTGCAGGAATACATTGGATGTCAAGACACGTGGAAAAAACGTACAAAACAAGAGATTGGAGACATCAAGATTTTCGACGAATTTTTGAAGAATTTTCAAATTTTCAGACAGGAGGTTCCAGATAAGGTCAAAAACTACATACTCAGATCTTCACCAAACGTTGCAGGGATACTTTGCATGTCAAGACACGTGGAAAAAACGTACAAAACAAAAGATTGGAGACATCAAGATTTTCGACGAATTTTTTAAGAATTTTCAAATTTTCAGATGGGAGGTTCCAGATAAGGTCAAAAACGACATACTCAGATCTTCACCAAACTTTGCATGGATACATTGGATGTCAAGACACGTGGAAAAAACGTACAAAACAAGAGATTGGAGACATCAAGATTTTGGACGAATTTTTTAAGAATTCTCAAATTTTCAGATAGGAGGTTCCAGATGAGGTCAAAAACTACATACTCAGATCTTCACCAAACTTTGCAGGGATACTTTGGATGTCAAGACACGTGGAAAAAACGTACAAAACAAGAGATTGGGGTCATCAAGATTTTGCACGGATTTTTTAGGAATTTTCAAATTTTCAGATGGGAGGTTCCAGATAAGGTCAAAAACTACATACTCAGATATTCACCAAACTTTGCAGGGATACATTGGATGTCAAGACACGTGGAAAAAACGTACAAAACAAGAGATTGGAGACATCAAGATTTTGGACGAATTTTTTAAGAATTTTCAAATTTTCAGATAGGAGGTTCCATATAAGGTCAAAAACTACATACTCATATCTTCAACAAACTTTGCATGGATACATTATGTGTCAAGACACGTGGAAAAAACGTACAAAACAAAAGATTGGAGACATCAAGATTTTGGTCGAATTTTTGAAGAATTTTCAAATTTTCTGATAGGAGGTCCCAGATAAGGTAAAAAACTACATACTCAGATCTCCCCCAAACTTTGCAGGGATACATTGGATGTCAAGACACGTGGAAAAAACGTACAAAACAAGAGATTGGAGACATCAAGATTTTCGACGAATTTTTGAAGAATTTTCAAATTTTCAGATAGGAGGTTCCAGATAAGGTCAAAAACTACATACTCAGATCTTCACCAAACGTTGCAGGGATACTTTGCATGTCAAGACACGTGGAAAAAACGTACAAAACAAGAGATCGGAGACATCAAGATTTTCGACGAATTTTTGAAGAATTTTCAAATTTTCAGATAGGAGGTTCCAGATAAGGTCTAAAACTACATACTCAGATCTCCACCAAACATTGCAGGAATACATTGGATGTCAAGACACGTGGAAAAAAAGTACAAAACAAGAGATTGGAGACATCAAGATTTTCGACGAATTTTTGAAGAATTTTCAAATTTTCAGATAGGAGGTTCCAGATAAGGTCAAAAACTACATACTCAGATCTTCACCAAACTTTGCAGGGATCCATTGGAGGTCGAGACACGTGGAAAAAACGTACAAAACAAGAGATTGGAGACATCAAGATTTTGGACGAATTTTTGAAGAATTTTCAAATTTTCAGATAGGAGGTTCCAGATAAGGTCAAAAACTACATACTCAGATCTTCACCAAACTTTGCAGGAATACTTTGCATGTCAAGACACGTGGAAAAAACGTACAAAACAAGAGATCGGAGACATCAAGATTTTCGACGAATTTTTTAAGAATTTTCAAATTTTCAGATGGGAGGTTCCAGATAAGGTCAAAAACGACATACTCAGATCTTCACCAAACTTTGCAGGAATACATTGGATGTCAAGACACGTGGAAAAAACATACAAAACATAGGATTGGTGACATCAAGATTTTGGACGAATTTTTTAAGAATTTTCAAATTTTCAGATAGGAGGTTCCATATAAGGTCAAAAACTACATACTCAGATCTTCACCAAACTTTGCAGGGATACATTGGAGGTCGAGACACGTGGAAAAAAAGTACAAAACAAGAGATTGGGGTCATCAAGATTTTGGACGGATTTTTTAGGAATTTTCAAATTTTCAGATGGGAGGTTCCAGATAAGGTCAAAAACTACATACTCAGATCTTCACCAAACATTGCAGTAATACATTGGATGTCAAGACACGTGGAAAAAACGTACAAAACAAGAGATTGGAGACATCAAGATTTTGGACGAATTTTTTAAGAATTTTCAAATTTTCAGATAGGAGGTTCCAGATGAGGTCAAAAACTACATACTCAGATCTTCACCAAACTTTGCAGTAATACTTTGCATGTCAAGACACGTGGAAAAAACGTACAAAACAAGAGATCGGAGACATCAAGATTTTCGACGAATTTTTTAAGAATTTTCAAATTTTCAGATGGGAGGTTCCAGATAAGGTCAAAAACGACATACTCAGATCTCCACCAAACATTGCAGGAATACATTGGATGTCAAGACACGTGGAAAAAACGTACAAAACAAGAGATTGGAGACATCAAGATTTTCGACGAATTTTTGAAGAATTTTCAAATTTTCAGATAGGAGGTTCCAGATAAGGTCAAAAACTACATACTCAGATCTTCACCAAACGTTGCAGGGATACTTTGCATGTCAAGACACGTGGAAAAAACGTACAAAACAAAAGATTGGAGACATCAAGATTTTCGACGAATTTTTTAAGAATTTTCAAATTTTCAGATGGGAGGTTCCAGATAAGGTCAAAAACGACATACTCAGATCTTCACCAAACTTTGCATGGATACATTGGATGTCAAGACACGTGGAAAAAACGTACAAAACAAGAGATTGGAGACATCAAGATTTTGGACGAATTTTTTAAGAATTCTCAAATTTTCAGATAGGAGGTTCCAGATGAGGTCAAAAACTACATACTCAGATCTTCACCAAACTTTGCAGGGATACTTTGGATGTCAAGACACGTGGAAAAAACGTACAAAACAAGAGATTGGGGTCATCAAGATTTTGGACGAATTTTTTAAGAATTTTCAAATTTTCAGATGGGAGGTTCAATATAAGGTCAAAAACTACATACTCAGATCTTCACCAAACATTGCAGGGATACATTGGATGTCAAGACACGTGGAAAAAACGTACAAAACAAGAGATTGGAGACATCAAGATTTTGGACGAATTTTTTAAGAATTTTCAAATTTTCAGATAGGAGGTTCCAGATGAGGTCAAAAACTACATACTCAGATCTTCACCAAACTTTGCAGGAATACTTTGCATGTCAAGACACGTGGAAAAAACGTACAAAACAAGAGATTGGGGTCATCAAGATTTTGCACGGATTTTTTAGGAATTTTCAAATTTTCAGATGGGAGGTTCCAGATAAGGTCAAAAACTACATACTCAGATCTTCACCAAACTTTGCAGGGATACATTGGATGTCAAGACACGTGGAAAAAACGTACAAAACAAGAGATTGGAGACATCAAGATTTTGGACGAATTTTTTAAGAATTTTCAAATTTTCAGATAGGAGGTTCCATATAAGGTCAGAAACTACATACTCAGATCTTCACCAAAGTTTGCATGGATACGTTATGTGTCAAGACACGTGGAAAAAACGTACAAAACAAAAGATTGGAGACATCAAGATTTTGGTCGAATTTTTGAAGAATTTTCAAATTTTCTGATAGGAGGTCCCAGATAAGGTCAAAAACTACATACTCAGATCTCCACCAAACTTTGCAGGGATACATTGGATGTCAAGACACGTGGAAAAAACGTACAAAACAAGAGATTGGAGACATCAAGATTTTCGACGAATTTTTTAAGAATTTTCAAATTTTCAGATAGGAGGTTCCAGATGAGGTCAAAAACTACATACTCAGATCTTCACCAAACTTTGCAGGAATACTTTGCATGTCAAGACACGTGGAAAAAACGTACAAAACAAGAGATCGGAGACATCAAGATTTTCGACGAATTTTTGAAGAATTTTCAAATTTTCAGATAGGAGGTTCCAGATAAGGTCTAAAACTACATACTCAGATCTCCACCAAACATTGCAGGAATACATTGGATGTCAAGACACGTGGAAAAGCGTACAAAACAAGAGATTGGAGACATCAAGATTTTCGACGAATTTTTGAAGAATTTTCAAATTTTCAGATAGGAGGTTCCAGATAAGGTCAAAAACTACATACTCAGATCTTCACCAAACTTTGCAGGGATCCATTGGAGGTCGAGACACGTGGAAAAAACGTACAAAACAAGAGATTGGAGACATCAAGATTTTGGACGAATTTTTGAAGAATTTTCAAATTTTCAGATAGGAGGTTCCAGATAAGGTCTAAAACTACATACTCAGATCTCCACCAAACATTGCAGGAATACATTGGATGTCAAGACACGTGGAAAAAACGTACAAAACAAGAGATTGGAGACATCAAGATTTTCGACGAATTTTTGAAGAATTTTCAAATTTTCAGAAAGGATGTTCCAGATGAGGTCAAAAACTACATACTCAGATCTTCACCAAACTTTGCAGGGATACTTTGGATGTCAAGACACGTGGAAAAAACGTACAAAACAAGAGATCGGATACATCAAGATTTTCGACGAATTTTTTAAGAATTTTCAAATTTTCAGATGGGAGGTTCAATATAAGGTCAAAAACTACATACTCAGATCTTCACCAAACATTGCAGGGATACATTGGATGTCAAGACACGTGGAAAAAACGTACAAAACAAGAGATTGGAGACATCAAGATTTTGGACGAATTTTTTAAGAATTTTCAAATTTTCAGATAGGAGGTTCCAGATGAGGTCAAAAACTACATACTCAGATCTTCACCAAACTTTGCAGGAATACTTTGCATGTCAAGACACGTGGAAAAAACGTACAAAACAAGAGATTGGGGTCATCAAGATTTTGCACGGATTTTTTAGGAATTTTCAAATTTTCAGATGGGAGGTTCCAGATAAGGTCAAAAACTACATACTCAGATCTTCACCAAACTTTGCAGGGATACATTGGATGTCAAGACACGTGGAAAAAACGTACAAAACAAGAGATTGGAGACATCAAGATTTTGGACGAATTTTTTAAGAATTTTCAAATTTTCAGATAGGAGGTTCCATATAAGGTCAAAAACTACATACTCAGATCTTCACCAAACTTTGCATGGATACATTATGTGTCAAGACACGTGGAAAAAACGTACAAAACAAAAGATTGGAGACATCAAGATTTTGGTCGAATTTTTGAAGAATTTTCAAATTTTCTGATAGGAGGTCCCAGATAAGGTAAAAAACTACATACTCAGATCTCCACCAAACTTTGCAGGGATACATTGGATGTCAAGACACGTGGAAAAAACGTACAAAACAAGAGATTGGAGACATCAAGATTTTCGACGAATTTTTGAAGAATTTTCAAATTTTCAGATAGGAGGTTCCAGATAAGGTCAAAAACTAAATACTCAGATCTTCACCAAACGTTGCAGGGATACTTTGCATGTCAAGACACGTGGAAAAAACGTACAAAACAAGAGATCGGAGACATCAAGATTTTCGACGAATTTTTGAAGAATTTTCAAATTTTCAGATAGGAGGTTCCAGATAAGGTCTAAAACTACATACTCAGATCTCCACCAAACATTGCAGGAATACATTGGATGTCAAGACACGTGGAAAAAAAGTACAAAACAAGAGATTGGAGACATCAAGATTTTCGACGAATTTTTGAAGAATTTTCAAATTTTCAGATAGGAGGTTCCAGATAAGGTCAAAAACTACATACTCAGATCTTCACCAAACTTTGCAGGGATCCATTGGAGGTCGAGACACGTGGAAAAAACGTACAAAACAAGAGATTGGAGACATCAAGATTTTGGACGAATTTTTGAAGAATTTTCAAATTTTCAGATAGGAGGTTCCAGATAAGGTCAAAAACTACATACTCAGATCTTCACCAAACTTTGCAGGAATACTTTGCATGTCAAGACACGTGGAAAAAACGTACAAAACAAGAGATCGGAGACATCAAGATTTTCGACGAATTTTTTAAGAATTTTCAAATTTTCAGATGGGAGGTTCCAGATAAGGTCAAAAACGACATACTCAGATCTTCACCAAACTTTGCAGGAATACATTGGATGTCAAGACACGTGGTAAAAACATACAAAACATAGGATTGGTGACATCAAGATTTTGGACGAATTTTTTAAGAATTTTCAAATTTTCAGATAGGAGGTTCCATATAAGGTCAAAAACTACATACTCAGATCTTCACCAAACTTTGCAGGGATACATTGGAGGTCGAGACACGTGGAAAAAAAGTACAAAACAAGAGATTGGGGTCATCAAGATTTTGGACGGATTTTTTAGGAATTTTCAAATTTTCAGATGGGAGGTTCCAGATAAGGTCAAAAACTACATACTCAGATCTTCACCAAACATTGCAGGGATACATTGGATGTCAAGACACGTGGAAAAAACGTACAAAACAAGAGATTGGAGACATCAAGATTTTGGACGAATTTTTTAAGAATTTTCAAATTTTCAGATAGGAGGTTCCAGATGAGGTCAAAAACTACATACTCAGATCTTCACCAAACTTTGCAGGAATACTTTGCATGTCAAGACACGTGGAAAAAACGTACAAAACAAGAGATCGGAGACATCAAGATTTTCGACGAATTTTTTAAGAATTTTCAAATTTTCAGATGGGAGGTTCCAGATAAGGTCAAAAACGACATACTCAGATCTCCACCAAACATTGCAGGAATACATTGGATGTCAAGACACGTGGAAAAAACGTACAAAACAAGAGATTGGAGACATCAAGATTTTCGACGAATTTTTGAAGAATTTTCAAATTTTCAGATAGGAGGTTCCAGATAAGGTCAAAAACTACATACTCAGATCTTCACCAAACGTTGCAGGGATACTTTGCATGTCAAGACACGTGGAAAAAACGTACAAAACAAAAGATTGGAGACATCAAGATTTTCGACGAATTTTTTAAGAATTTTCAAATTTTCAGATGGGAGGTTCCAGATAAGGTCAAAAACGACATACTCAGATCTTCACCAAACTTTGCATGGATACATTGGATGTCAAGACACGTGGAAAAAACGTACAAAACAAGAGATTGGAGACATCAAGATTTTGGACGAATTTTTTAAGAATTCTCAAATTTTCAGATAGGAGGTTCCAGATGAGGTCAAAAACTACATACTCAGATCTTCACCAAACTTTGCAGGGATACTTTGGATGTCAAGACACGTGGAAAAAACGTACAAAACAAGAGATTGGGGTCATCAAGATTTTGGACGAATTTTTTAAGAATTTTCAAATTTTCAGATGGGAGGTTCAATATAAGGTCAAAAACTACATACTCAGATCTTCACCAAACATTGCAGGGTTACATTGGATGTCAAGACACGTGGAAAAAACGTACAAAACAAGAGATTGGAGACATCAAGATTTTGGACGAATTTTTTAAGAATTTTCAAATTTTCAGATAGGAGGTTCCAGATGAGGTCAAAAACTACATACTCAGATCTTCACCAAACTTTGCAGGAATACTTTGCATGTCAAGACACGTGGAAAAAACGTACAAAACAAGAGATTGGGGTCATCAAGATTTTGCACGGATTTTTTAGGAATTTTCAAATTTTCAGATGGGAGGTTCCAGATAAGGTCAAAAACTACATACTCAGATCTTCACCAAACTTTGCAGGGATACATTGGATGTCAAGACACGTGGAAAAAACGTACAAAACAAGAGATTGGAGACATCAAGATTTTGGACGAATTTTTTAAGAATTTTCAAATTTTCAGATAGGAGGTTCCATATAAGGTCAAAAACTACATACTCAGATCGTCACCAAACTTTGCATGGATACGTTATGTGTCAAGACACGTGGAAAAAACGTACAAAACAAAAGATTGGAGACATCAAGATTTTGGTCGAATTTTTGAAGAATTTTCAAATTTTCTGATAGGAGGTCCCAGATAAGGTCAAAAACTACATACTCAGATCTCCACCAAACTTTGCAGGGATACATTGGATGTCAAGACACGTGGAAAAAACGTACAAAACAAGAGATTGGAGACATCAAGATTTTCGACGAATTTTTTAAGAATTTTCAAATTTTCAGATAGGAGGTTCCAGATGAGGTCAAAAACTACATACTCAGATCTTCACCAAACTTTGCAGGAATACTTTGCATGTCAAGACACGTGGAAAAAACGTACAAAACAAGAGATCGGAGACATCAAGATTTTCGACGAATTTTTGAAGAATTTTCAAATTTTCAGATAGGAGGTTCCAGATAAGGTCAAAAACTACATACTCAGATCTTCACCAAACGTTGCAGGAATACATTGCATGTCAAGACACGTGGAAAAAACGTACAAAACAAAAGATTGGAGACATCAAGATTTTCGACGAATTTTTTAAGAATTTTCAAATTTTCAGATGGGAGGTTCCAGATAAGGTCAAAAACGACATACTCAGATCTTCACCAAACTTTGCATGGATACATTGGATGTCAAGACACGTGGAAAAAACGTACAAAACAAGAGATTGGAGACATCAAGATTTTGGACGAATTTTTTAAGAATTCTCAAATTTTCAGATAGGAGGTTCCAGATGAGGTCAAAACTACATACTCAGATCTTCACCAAACTTTGCAGGGATACTTTGGATGTCAAGACACGTGGAAAAAACGTACAAAACAAGAGATTGGGGTCATCAAGATTTTGGACGAATTTTTTAAGAATTTTCAAATTTTCAGATGGGAGGTTCAATATAAGGTCAAAAACTACATACTCAGATCTTCACCAAACATTGCAGGGTTACATTGGATGTCAAGACACGTGGAAAAAACGTACAAAACAAGAGATTGGGGTCATCAAGATTTTGGACGGATTTTTTAGGAATTTTCAAATTTTCAGATGGGAGGTTCCAGATAAGGTCAAAAACTACATACTCAGATCTTCACCAAACTTTGCAGGAATACTTTGCATGTCAAGACACGTGGAAAAAACGTACAAAACAAGAGATCGGAGACATCAAGATTTTCGACGAATTTTTTAAGAATTTTCAAATTTTCAGATGGGAGGTTCCAGATAAGGTCAAAAACGACATACTCAGATCTTCACCAAACTTTGCAGGAATACATTGGATGTCAAGACACGTGGAAAAAACATACAAAACATAGGATTGGTGACATCAAGATTTTGGACGAATTTTTTAAGAATTTTCAAATTTTCAGATAGGAGGTTCCATATAAGGTCAAAAACTACATACTCAGATCTTCACCAAACTTTGCAGGGATACATTGGAGGTCGAGACACGTGGAAAAAAAGTACAAAACAAGAGATTGGGGTCATCAAGATTTTGGACGGATTTTTTAGGAATTTTCAAATTTTCAGATGGGAGGTTCCAGATAAGGTCAAAAACTACATACTCAGATCTTCACCAAACATTGCAGGGATACATTGGATGTCAAGACACGTGGAAAAAACGTACAAAACAAGAGATTGGAGACATCAAGATTTTGGACGAATTTTTTAAGAATTTTCAAATTTTCAGATAGGAGGTTCCAGATGAGGTCAAAAACTACATACTCAGATCTTCACCAAACTTTGCAGGAATACTTTGCATGTCAAGACACGTGGAAAAAACGTACAAAACAAGAGATCGGAGACATCAAGATTTTCGACGAATTTTTTAAGAATTTTCAAATTTTCAGATGGGAGGTTCCAGATAAGGTCAAAAACGACATACTCAGATCTCCACCAAACATTGCAGGAATACATTGGATGTCAAGACACGTGGAAAAAACGTACAAAACAAGAGATTGGAGACATCAAGATTTTCGACGAATTTTTGAAGAATTTTCAAATTTTCAGATAGGAGGTTCCAGATAAGGTCAAAAACTACATACTCAGATCTTCACCAAACGTTGCAGGGATACTTTGCATGTCAAGACACGTGGAAAAAACGTACAAAACAAAAGATTGGAGACATCAAGATTTTCGACGAATTTTTTAAGAATTTTCAAATTTTCAGATGGGAGGTTCCAGATAAGGTCAAAAACGACATACTCAGATCTTCACCAAACTTTGCATGGATACATTGGATGTCAAGACACGTGGAAAAAACGTACAAAACAAGAGATTGGAGACATCAAGATTTTGGACGAATTTTTTAAGAATTCTCAAATTTTCAGATAGGAGGTTCCAGATGAGGTCAAAAACTACATACTCAGATCTTCACCAAACTTTGCAGGGATACTTTGGATGTCAAGACACGTGGAAAAAACGTACAAAACAAGAGATTGGGGTCATCAAGATTTTGGACGAATTTTTTAAGAATTTTCAAATTTTCAGATGGGAGGTTCAATATAAGGTCAAAAACTACATACTCAGATCTTCACCAAACATTGCAGGGTTACATTGGATGTCAAGACCGTGGAAAAAACGTACAAAACAAGAGATTGGAGACATCAAGATTTTGGACGAATTTTTTAAGAATTTTCAAATTTTCAGATAGGAGGTTCCAGATGAGGTCAAAAACTACATACTCAGATCTTCACCAAACTTTGCAGGAATACTTTGCATGTCAAGACACGTGGAAAAAACGTACAAAACAAGAGATTGGGGTCATCAAGATTTTGCACGGATTTTTTAGGAATTTTCAAATTTTCAGATGGGAGGTTCCAGATAAGGTCAAAAACTACATACTCAGATCTTCACCAAACTTTGCAGGGATACATTGGATGTCAAGACACGTGGAAAAAACGTACAAAACAAGAGATTGGAGACATCAAGATTTTGGACGAATTTTTTAAGAATTTTCAAATTTTCAGATAGGAGGTTCCATATAAGGTCAAAAACTACATACTCAGATCTTCACCAAACTTTGCATGGATACGTTATGTGTCAAGACACGTGGAAAAAACGTACAAAACAAAAGATTGGAGACATCAAGATTTTGGTCGAATTTTTGAAGAATTTTCAAATTTTCTGATAGGAGGTCCCAGATAAGGTCAAAAACTACATACTCAGATCTCCACCAAACTTTGCAGGGATACATTGGATGTCAAGACACGTGGAAAAAACGTACAAAACAAGAGATTGGAGACATCAAGATTTTCGACGAATTTTTTAAGAATTTTCAAATTTTCAGATAGGAGGTTCCAGATGAGGTCAAAAACTACATACTCAGATCTTCACCAAACTTTGCAGCAATACTTTGCATGTCAAGACACGTGGAAAAAACGTACAAAACAAGAGATCGGAGACATCAAGATTTTCGACGAATTTTTGAAGAATTTTCAAATTTTCAGATAGGAGGTTCCAGATAAGGTCAAAAACTACATACTCAGATCTTCACCAAACGTTGCAGGAATACATTGCATGTCAAGACACGTGGAAAAAACGTACAAAACAAAAGATTGGAGACATCAAGATTTTCGACGAATTTTTTAAGAATTTTCAAATTTTCAGATGGGAGGTTCCAGATAAGGTCAAAAACGACATACTCAGATCTTCACCAAACTTTGCATGGATACATTGGATGTCAAGACACGTGGAAAAAACGTACAAAACAAGAGATTGGAGACATCAAGATTTTGGACGAATTTTTTAAGAATTCTCAAATTTTCAGATAGGAGGTTCCAGATGAGGTCAAAAACTACATACTCAGATCTTCACCAAACTTTGCAGGGATACTTTGGATGTCAAGACACGTGGAAAAAACGTACAAAACAAGAGATTGGGGTCATCAAGATTTTGGACGAATTTTTTAAGAATTTTCAAATTTTCAGATGGGAGGTTCAATATAAGGTCAAAAACTACATACTCAGATCTTCACCAAACATTGCAGGGTTACATTGGATGTCAAGACACGTGGAAAAAACGTACAAAACAAGAGATTGGAGACATCAAGATTTTGGACGAATTTTTTAAGAATTTTCAAATTTTCAGATAGGAGGTTCCAGATGAGGTCAAAAACTACATACTCAGATCTTCACCAAACTTTGCAGGAATACTTTGCATGTCAAGACACGTGGAAAAAACGTACAAAACAAGAGATTGGGGTCATCAAGATTTTGCACGGATTTTTTAGGAATTTTCAAATTTTCAGATGGGAGGTTCCAGATAAGGTCAAAAACTACATACTCAGATCTTCACCAAACTTTGCAGGGATACATTGGATGTCAAGACACGTGGAAAAAACGTACAAAACAAGAGATTGGAGACATCAAGATTTTGGACGAATTTTTTAAGAATTTTCAAATTTTCAGATAGGAGGTTCCATATAAGGTCAAAAACTACATACTCAGATCTTCACCAAACTTTGCATGGATACGTTATGTGTCAAGACACGTGGAAAAAACGTACAAAACAAAAGATTGGAGACATCAAGATTTTGGTCGAATTTTTGAAGAATTTTCAAATTTTCTGATAGGAGGTCCCAGATAAGGTCAAAAACTACATACTCAGATCTCCACCAAACTTTGCAGGGATACATTGGATGTCAAGACACGTGGAAAAAACGTACAAAACAAGAGATTGGAGACATCAAGATTTTCGACGAATTTTTTAAGAATTTTCAAATTTTCAGATAGGAGGTTCCAGATGAGGTCAAAAACTACATACTCAGATCTTCACCAAACTTTGCAGGAATACTTTGCATGTCAAGACACGTGGAAAAAACGTACAAAACAAGAGATCGGAGACATCAAGATTTTCGACGAATTTTTGAAGAATTTTCAAATTTTCAGATAGGAGGTTCCAGATAAGGTCTAAAACTACATACTCAGATCTCCACCAAACATTGCAGGAATACATTGGATGTCAAGACACGTGGAAAAGCGTACAAAACAAGAGATTGGAGACATCAAGATTTTCGACGAATTTTTGAAGAATTTTCAAATTTTCAGATAGGAGGTTCCAGATAAGGTCAAAAACTACATACTCAGATCTTCACCAAACTTTGCAGGGATCCATTGGAGGTCGAGACACGTGGAAAAAACGTACAAAACAAGAGATTGGAGACATCAAGATTTTGGACGAATTTTTGAAGAATTTTCAAATTTTCAGATAGGAGGTTCCAGATAAGGTCTAAAACTACATACTCAGATCTCCACCAAACATTGCAGGAATACATTGGATGTCAAGACACGTGGAAAAAACGTACAAAACAAGAGATTGGAGACATCAAGATTTTCGACGAATTTTTGAAGAATTTTCAAATTTTCAGAAAGGATTTTCCAGATGTGGTCAAAAACTACATACTCAGATCTTCACCAAACTTTGCAGGAATACTTTCGATGTCAAGACACGTGGAAAAAACGTACAAAACAAGAGATCGGAGACATCAAGATTTTCGACGAATTTTTGAAGAATTTTCAAATTTTCAGATAGGAGGTTCCAGATAAGGTCTAAAACTACATACTCAGATCTCCACCAAACATTGCAGGAATACATTGGATGTCAAGACACGTGGAAAAAACGTACAAAACAAGAGATTGGAGACATCAAGATTTTCGACGAATTTTTGAAGAATTTTCAAATTTTCAGAAAGGATGTTCCAGATAAGGTCAAAAACGACATACTCAGATCTTCACCAAACTTTGCAGGGATCCATTGGAGGTCGAGACACGTGGAAAAAACGTACAAAACAAGAGATTGGAGACATCAAGATTTTGGACGAATTTTTGAAGAATTTTCAAATTTTCAGATAGGAGGTTCCAGATAAGGTCTAAAACTACATACTCAGATCTCCACCAAACATTGCAGGAATACATTGGATGTCAAGACACGTGGAAAAAACGTACAAAACAAGAGATTGGAGACATCAAGATTTTCGACGAATTTTTGAAGAATTTTCAAATTTTCAGATAGGAGGTTCCAGATAAGGTCAAAAACTACATACTCAGATCTTCACCAAACGTTGCAGGGATACTTTGCATGTCAAGACACGTGGAAAAAACGTACAAAACAAAAGATTGGAGACATCAAGATTTTCGACGAATTTTTTAAGAATTTTCAAATTTTCAGATGGGAGGTTCCAGATAAGGTCAAAAACGACATACTCAGATCTTCACCAAACTTTGCATGGATACATTGGATATCAAGACACGTGGAAAAAACGTACAAAACAAGAGATTGGAGACATCAAGATTTTGGACGAATTTTTTAAGAATTCTCAAATTTTCAGAAAGGAGGTTCCATATAAGGTCAAAAACTACATACTCAGATCTTCACCAAACTTTGCAGGGATACTTTGGATGTCAAGACACGTGGAAAAAACGTACAAAACAAGAGATTGGGGTCATCAAGATTTTGGACGAATTTTTTAAGAATTTTCAAATTTTCAGATGGGAGGTTCAATATAAGGTCAAAAACTACATACTCAGATCTTCACCAAACTTTGCATGGATACATTGGATGTCAAGACACGTGGAAAAAACATACAAAACATAGGATTCGGAACATCAAGATTTTGGTCGAATTTTTTAAGAATTTTCAAATTTTCAGATAGGAGGTTCCATATAAGGTCAAAAACTACATACTCAGATCTTCACCAAACATTGCAGGAATACATTGGATGTCAAGACACGTGGAAAAAACGTACAAAACAAGAGATTGGGGTCATCAAGATTTTGCACGGATTTTTTAGGAATTTTCAAATTTTCAGATGGGAGGTTCCAGATAAGGTCAAAAACTACATACTCAGATCTTCACCAAACTTTTCAGGGATACATTGGATGTCAAGACACGTGGAAAAAACGTACAAAACAAGAGATTGGAGACATCAAGATTTTGGACGAATTTTTTAAGAATTTTCAAATTTTCAGATAGGAGGTTCCATATAAGGTCAAAAACTACATACTCAGATCTTCACCAAACTTTGCATGGATACATTATGTGTCAAGACACGTGGAAAAAACGTACAAAACAAAAGATTGGAGACATCAAGATATTGGTCGAATTTTTTAAGAATTTTCAAATTTTCAGATGGGAGGTTCCAGATAAGGTCAAAAACTACATACTCAGATCTTCACCAAACTTTGCAGGGATACATTGGATGTCAAGACACGTGGAAAAAACGTACAAAACAAGAGATAGGAGACATCAAGATTTTGGACGAATTTTTTAACAATTTTCAAATTTTCAGAAAGGATGTTCCAGATAAGGTCAAAAACAACATACTCAGATCTTCACCAAACTTTGCAGGGATACATTGGATATCAAGACACGTGGAAAAAACGTACAAAACAAGAGATTGGAGACATCAAGATTTTGGACGAATTTTTTAAGAATTTTCAAATTTTCAGATAGGAGGTTCCAGATAAGATCAAAAACTACATACTCAGATCTTCACCAAACTTTGCAGGGATACATTGGATGTCAAGACACGTGGAAAAAAAGTACAAAACAAGAGATTGGGGTCATCAAGATTTTGGACGGATTTTTTAGGAATTTTCAAATTTTCAGATGGGAGGTTCCAGATAAGGTCAAAAACTACATACTCAGATCTTCACCAAACATTGCAGGGATACATTGGATGTCAAGACACGTGGAAAAAACGTACAAAACAAGAGATTGGAGACATCAAGATTTTGGACGAATTTTTTAAGAATTTTCAAATTTTCAGATGGGAGGTTCCAGATAAGGTCAAAAACGACATACTCAGATCTTCACCAAACTTTGCATGGATACATTGGATGTCAAGACACGTGGAAAAAACGTACAAAACAAGAGATTGGAGACATCAAGATTTTGGACGAATTTTTTAAGAATTCTCAAATTTTCAGATAGGAGGTTCCAGATGAGGTCAAAAACTACATACTCAGATCTTCACCAAACTTTGCAGGGATACTTTGGATGTCAAGACACGTGGAAAAAACGTACAAAACAAGAGATTGGGGTCATCAAGATTTTGGACGAATTTTTTAAGAATTTTCAAATTTTCAGATGGGAGGTTCAATATAAGGTCAAAAACTACATACTCAGATCTTCACCAAACATTGCAGGGATACATTGGATGTCAAGACACGTGGAAAAAACGTACAAAACAAGAGATTGGAGACATCAAGATTTTGGACGAATTTTTTAAGAATTTTCAAATTTTCAGATAGGAGGTTCCATATAAGGTCAAAAACTACATACTCAGATCTTCACCAAACTTTGCAGGAATACTTTGCATGTCAAGACACGTGGAAAAAACGTACAAAACAAGAGATTGGGGTCATCAAGATTTTGCACGGATTTTTTAGGAATTTTCAAATTTTCAGATGGGAGGTTCCAGATAAGGTCAAAAACTACATACTCAGATCTTCACCAAACTTTGCAGGGATACATTGGATGTCAAGACACGTGGAAAAAACGTACAAAACAAGAGATTGGAGACATCAAGATTTTGGACGAATTTTTTAAGAATTTTCAAATTTTCAGATAGGAGGTTCCATATAAGGTCAAAAACTACATACTCAGATCTTCACCAAACTTTGCATGGATACGTTATGTGTCAAGACACGTGGAAAAAACGTACAAAACAAAAGATTGGAGACATCAAGATTTTGGTCGAATTTTTGAAGAATTTTCAAATTTTCTGATAGGAGGTCCCAGATAAGGTCAAAAACTACATACTCAGATCTCCACCAAACTTTGCAGGGATACATTGGATGTCAAGACACGTGGAAAAAACGTACAAAACAAGAGATTGGAGACATCAAGATTTTCGACGAATTTTTTAAGAATTTTCAAATTTTCAGATAGGAGGTTCCAGATGAGGTCAAAAACTACATACTCAGATCTTCACCAAACTTTGCAGGAATACTTTGCATGTCAAGACACGTGGAAAAAACGTACAAAACAAGAGATCGGAGACATCAAGATTTTCGACGAATTTTTGAAGAATTTTCAAATTTTCAGATAGGAGGTTCCAGATAAGGTCTAAAACTACATACTCAGATCTCCACCAAACATTGCAGGAATACATTGGATGTCAAGACACGTGGAAAAGCGTACAAAACAAGAGATTGGAGACATCAAGATTTTCGACGAATTTTTGAAGAATTTTCAAATTTTCAGATAGGAGGTTCCAGATAAGGTCAAAAACTACATACTCAGATCTTCACCAAACTTTGCAGGGATCCATTGGAGGTCGAGACACGTGGAAAAAACGTACAAAACAAGAGATTGGAGACATCAAGATTTTTGACGAATTTTTGAAGAATTTTCAAATTTTCAGATAGGAGGTTCCAGATAAGGTCTAAAACTACATACTCAGATCTCCACCAAACATTGCAGGAATACATTGGATGTCAAGACACGTGGAAAAAACGTACAAAACAAGAGATTGGAGACATCAAGATTTTCGACGAATTTTTGAAGAATTTTCAAATTTTCAGAAAGGATGTTCCAGATGAGGTCAAAAACTACATACTCAGATCTTCACCAAACTTTGCAGGGATACTTTCGATGTCAAGACACGTGGAAAAAACGTACAAAACAAGAGATCGGAGACATCAAGATTTTCGACGAATTTTTGAAGAATTTTCAAATTTTCAGATAGGAGGTTCCAGATAAGGTCTAAAACTACATACTCAGATCTCCACCAAACATTGCAGGAATACATTGGATGTCAAGACACGTGGAAAAAACGTACAAAACAAGAGATTGGAGACATCAAGATTTTCGACGAATTTTTGAAGAATTTTCAAATTTTCAGAAAGGATGTTCCAGATAAGGTCAAAAACGACATATTCAGATCTTCACCAAACTTTGCAGGGATCCATTGGAGGTCGAGACACGTGGAAAAAACGTACAAAACAAGAGATTGGAGACATCAAGATTTTGGACGAATTTTTGAAGAATTCTCAAATTTTCAGATAGGAGGTTCCAGATAAGGTCTAAAACTACATACTCAGATCTCCACCAAACATTGCAGGAATACATTGGATGTCAAGACACGTGGAAAAAACGTACAAAACAAGAGATTGGAGACATCAAGATTTTCGACGAATTTTTGAAGAATTTTCAAATTTTCAGATAGGAGGTTCCAGATAAGGTCAAAAACTACATACTCAGATCTTCACCAAACGTTGCAGGGATACTTTGCATGTCAAGACACGTGGAAAAAACGTACAAAACAAAAGATTGGAGACATCAAGATTTTCGACGAATTTTTTAAGAATTTTCAAATTTTCAGATGGGAGGTTCCAGATAAGGTCAAAAACTACATACTCAGATCTTCACCAAACTTTGCATGGATACATTGGATGTCAAGACACGTGGAAAAAACGTACAAAACAAGAGATTGGAGACATCAAGATTTTGGACGAATTTTTTAAGAATTCTCAAATTTTCAGAAAGGAGGTTCCATATAAGGTCAAAAACTACATACTCAGATCTTCACCAAACTTTGCAGGGATACTTTGGATGTCAAGACACGTGGAAAAAACGTACAAAACAAGAGATTGGGGTCATCAAGATTTTGGACGAATTTTTTAAGAATTTTCAAATTTTCAGATGGGAGGTTCAATATAAGGTCAAAAACTACATACTCAGATCTTCACCAAACTTTGCATGGATACATTGGATGTCAAGACACGTGGAAAAAACATACAAAACATAGGATTCGGAACATCAAGATTTTGGTCGAATTTTTTAAGAATTTTCAAATTTTCAGATAGGAGGTTCCATATAAGGTCAAAAACTACATACTCAGATCTTCACCAAACATTGCAGGAATACATTGGATGTCAAGACACGTGGAAAAAACGTACAAAACAAGAGATTGGGGTCATCAAGATTTTGCACGGATTTTTTAGGAATTTTCAAATTTTCAGATGGGAGGTTCCAGATAAGGTCAAAAACTACATACTCAGATCTTCACCAAACTTTTCAGGGATACATTGGATGTCAAGACACGTGGAAAAAACGTACAAAACAAGAGATTGGAGACATCAAGATTTTGGACGAATTTTTTAAGAATTTTCAAATTTTCAGATAGGAGGTTCCATATAAGGTCAAAAACTACATACTCAGATCTTCACCAAACTTTGCATGGATACATTATGTGTCAAGACTCGTGGAAAAAACGTACAAAACAAAAGATTGGAGACATCAAGATATTGGTCGAATTTTTTAAGAATTTTCAAATTTTCAGATGGGAGGTTCCAGATAAGGTCAAAAACTACATACTCAGAT
Source organism: Lepisma saccharinum (assembly GCF_977018435.1). Taxonomy (NCBI): domain Eukaryota; kingdom Metazoa; phylum Arthropoda; class Insecta; order Zygentoma; family Lepismatidae; genus Lepisma; species Lepisma saccharinum. Next base: position 1,242,193 of record NW_028142921.1, on the reverse strand, counting down.
CTTCACCAAACTTTGCAGGGATACATTGGATGTCAAGACACGTGGAAAAAACGTACAAAACAAGAGATAGGAGACATCAAGATTTTGGACGAATTTTTTAACAATTTTCAAATTTTCAGAAAGGATGTTCCAGATAAGGTCAAAAACAACATACTCAGATCTTCACCAAACTTTGCAGGGATACATTGGATATCAAGACACGTGGAAAAAACGTACAAAACAAGAGATTGGAGACATCAAGATTTTGGACGAATTTTTTAAGAATTTTCAAATTTTCAGATAGGAGGTTCCAGATAAGATCAAAAACTACATACTCAGATCTTCACCAAACTTTGCAGGGATACATTGGATGTCAAGACACGTGGAAAAAACGTACAAAACAAGAGATTGGAGACATCAAGATTTTGGACGAATTTTTTAAGAATTTTCAAATTTTCAGATAGGAGGTTCCAGATGAGGTCAAAAACTACATACTCAGATCTTCACCAAACTTTGCAGGGATCCATTGGATGTCAAGACACGTGGAAAAAACATACAAAACATAGGATTGGTGACATCAAGATTTTGGACGAATTTTTTAAGAATTTTCAAATTTTCAGATAGGAGGTTCCATATAAGGTCAAAAACTACATACTCAGATCTTCACCAAACTTTGCAGGGATACATTGGAGGTCGAGACACGTGGAAAAAAAGTACAAAACAAGAGATTGGGGTCATCAAGATTTTGGACGGATTTTTTAGGAATTTTCAAATTTTCAGATGGGAGGTTCCAGATAAGGTCAAAAACTACATACTCAGATCTTCACCAAACATTGCAGGGATACATTGGATGTCAAGACACGTGGAAAAAACGTACAAAACAAGAGATTGGAGACATCAAGATTTTGGACGAATTTTTTAAGAATTTTCAAATTTTCAGATAGGAGGTTCCAGATGAGGTCAAAAACTACATACTCAGATCTTCACCAAACTTTGCAGGAATACTTTGCATGTCAAGACACGTGGAAAAAACGTACAAAACAAGAGATCGGAGACATCAAGATTTTCGACGAATTTTTTAAGAATTTTCAAATTTTCAGATGGGAGGTTCCAGATAAGGTCAAAAACGACATACTCAGATCTTCACCAAACTTTGCAGGAATACATTGGATGTCAAGACACGTGGAAAAAACATACAAAACATAGGATTGGTGACATCAAGATTTTGGACGAATTTTTTAAGAATTTTCAAATTTTCAGATAGGTTCCATATAAGGTCAAAAACTACATACTCAGATCTTCACCAAACTTTGCAGGGATCCATTGGAGGTCGAGACACGTGGAAAAAACGTACAAAACAAGAGATTGGAGACATCAAGATTTTGGACGAATTTTTTAAGAATTTTCAAATTTTCAGATAGGAGGTTCCATATAAGGTCAAAAACTACATACTCAGATCTTCACCAAACTTTGCAGGGATACATTGGATGTCAAGACACGTGGAAAAAACGTACAAAACAAGAGATTGGAGACATCAAGATTTTCGACGAATTTTTTAAGAATTTTCAAATTTTCAGAAAGGATGTTCCAGATAAGGTCAAAAACGACATACTCAGATCTTCACCAAACTTTGCAGGGATCCATTGGAGGTCGAGACACGTGGAAAAAACGTACAAAACAAGAGATTGGAGACATCAAGATTTTGGACGAATTTTTGAAGAATTTTCAAATTTTCAGATAGGAGGTTCCAGATAAGGTCTAAAACTACATACTCAGATCTCCACCAAACATTGCAGGAATACATTGGATGTCAAGACACGTGGAAAAAACGTACAAAACAAGAGATTGGAGACATCAAGATTTTCGACGAATTTTTGAAGAATTTTCAAATTTTCAGATAGGAGGTTCCAGATAAGGTCAAAAACTACATACTCAGATCTTCACCAAACGTTGCAGGGATACTTTGCATGTCAAGACACGTGGAAAAAACGTACAAAACAAAAGATTGGAGACATCAAGATTTTCGACGAATTTTTTAAGAATTTTCAAATTTTCAGATGGGAGGTTCCAGATAAGGTCAAAAACGACATACTCAGATCTTCACCAAACTTTGCAGGAATACATTGGATGTCAAGACACGTGGAAAAAACATACAAAACATAGGATTGGTGACATCAAGATTTTGGACGAATTTTTTAAGAATTTTCAAATTTTCAGATAGGAGGTTCCATATAAGGTCAAAAACTACATACTCAGATCTTCACCAAACTTTGCAGGGATACATTGGAGGTCGAGACACGTGGAAAAAAAGTACAAAACAAGAGATTGGGGTCATCAAGATTTTGGACGGATTTTTTAGGAATTTTCAAATTTTCAGATGGGAGGTTCCAGATAAGGTCAAAAACTACATACTCAGATCTTCACCAAACATTGCAGGGATACATTGGATGTCAAGACACGTGGAAAAAACGTACAAAACAAGAGATTGGAGACATCAAGATTTTGGACGAATTTTTTAAGAATTTTCAAATTTTCAGATAGGAGGTTCCAGATGAGGTCAAAAACTATATACTCAGATCTTCACCAAACTTTGCAGGAATACTTTGCATGTCAAGACACGTGGAAAAAACGTACAAAACAAGAGATCGGAGACATCAAGATTTTCGACGAATTTTTTAAGAATTTTCAAATTTTCAGATGGGAGGTTCCAGATAAGGTCAAAAACGACATACTCAGATCTCCACCAAACATTGCAGGAATACATTGGATGTCAAGACACGTGGAAAAAACGTACAAAACAAGAGATTGGAGACATCAAGAATTTCGACGAATTTTTGAAGAATTTTCAAATTTTCAGATAGGAGGTTCCAGATAAGGTCAAAAACTACATACTCAGATCTTCACCAAACGTTGCAGGGATACTTTGCATGTCAAGACACGTGGAAAAAACGTACAAAACAAAAGATTGGAGACATCAAGATTTTCGACGAATTTTTTAAGAATTTTCAAATTTTCAGATGGGAGGTTCCAGATAAGGTCAAAAACGACATACTCAGATCTTCACCAAACTTTGCATGGATACATTGGATGTCAAGACACGTGGAAAAAACGTACAAAACAAGAGATTGGAGACATCAAGATTTTGGACGAATTTTTTAAGAATTCTCAAATTTTCAGATAGGTGGTTCCAGATGAGGTCAAAAACTACATACTCAGATCTTCACCAAACTTTGCAGGAATACTTTGCATGTCAAGACACGTGGAAAAAACGTACAAAACAAGAGATTGGGGTCATCAAGATTTTGCACGGATTTTTTAGGAATTTTCAAATTTTCAGATGGGAGGTTCCAGATAAGGTCAAAAACTACATACTCAGATCTTCACCAAACTTTGCAGGGATACATTGGATGTCAAGACACGTGGAAAAAACGTACAAAACAAGAGATTGGAGACATCAAGATTTTGGACGAATTTTTTAAGAATTTTCAAATTTTCAGATAGGAGGTTCCATATAAGGTCAAAAACTACATACTCAGATCTTCACCAAACTTTGCATGGATACGTTATGTGTCAAGACACGTGGAAAAAACGTACAAAACAAAAGATTGGAGACATCAAGATTTTGGTCGAATTTTTGAAGAATTTTCAAATTTTCTGATAGGAGGTCCCAGATAAGGTCAAAAACTACATACTCAGATCTCCACCAAACTTTGCAGGGATACATTGGATGTCAAGACACGTGGAAAAAACGTACAAAACAAGAGATTGGAGACATCAAGATTTTCGACGAATTTTTTAAGAATTTTCAAATTTTCAGATAGGAGGTTCCAGATGAGGTCAAAAACTACATACTCAGATCTTCACCAAACTTTGCAGGAATACTTTGCATGTCAAGACACGTGGAAAAAACGTACAAAACAAGAGATCGGAGACATCAAGATTTTCGACGAATTTTTGAAGAATTTTCAAATTTTCAGATAGGAGGTTCCAGATAAGGTCTAAAACTACATACTCAGATCTCCACCAAACATTGCAGGAATACATTGGATGTCAAGACACGTGGAAAAGCGTACAAAACAAGAGATTGGAGACATCAAGATTTTCGACGAATTTTTGAAGAATTTTCAAATTTTCAGATAGGAGGTTCCAGATAAGGTCAAAAACTACATACTCAGATCTTCACCAAACTTTGCAGGGATCCATTGGAGGTCGAGACACGTGGAAAAAACGTACAAAACAAGAGATTGGAGACATCAAGATTTTTGACGAATTTTTGAAGAATTTTCAAATTTTCAGATAGGAGGTTCCAGATAAGGTCTAAAACTACATACTCAGATCTCCACCAAACATTGCAGGAATACATTGGATGTCAAGACACGTGGAAAAAACGTACAAAACAAGAGATTGGAGACATCAAGATTTTCGACGAATTTTTGAAGAATTTTCAAATTTTCAGAAAGGATGTTCCAGATGAGGTCAAAAACTACATACTCAGATCTTCACCAAACTTTGCAGGGATACTTTCGATGTCAAGACACGTGGAAAAAACGTACAAAACAAGAGATCGGAGACATCAAGATTTTCGACGAATTTTTGAAGAATTTTCAAATTTTCAGATAGGAGTTTCCAGATAAGGTCTAAAACTACATACTCAGATCTCCACCAAACATTGCAGGAATACATTGGATGTCAAGACACGTGGAAAAAACGTACAAAACAAGAGATTGGAGACATCAAGATTTTCGACGAATTTTTGAAGAATTTTCAAATTTTCAGAAAGGATGTTCCAGATAAGGTCAAAAACGACATACTCAGATCTTCACCAAACTTTGCAGGGATCCATTGGAGGTCGAGACACGTGGAAAAAACGTACAAAACAAGAGATTGGAGACATCAAGATTTTGGACGAATTTTTGAAGAATTCTCAAATTTTCAGATAGGAGGTTCCAGATAAGGTCTAAAACTACATACTCAGATCTCCACCAAACATTGCAGGAATACATTGGATGTCAAGACACGTGGAAAAAACGTACAAAACAAGAGATTGGAGACATCAAGATTTTCGACGAATTTTTGAAGAATTTTCAAATTTTCAGATAGGAGGTTCCAGATAAGGTCAAAAACTACATACTCAGATCTTCACCAAACGTTGCAGGGATACTTTGCATGTCAAGACACGTGGAAAAAACGTACAAAACAAAAGATTGGAGACATCAAGATTTTCGACGAATTTTTTAAGAATTTTCAAATTTTCAGATGGGAGGTTCCAGATAAGGTCAAAAACTACATACTCAGATCTTCACCAAACTTTGCATGGATACATTGGATGTCAAGACACGTGGAAAAAACGTACAAAACAAGAGATTGGAGACATCAAGATTTTGGACGAATTTTTTAAGAATTCTCAAATTTTCAGAAAGGAGGTTCCATATAAGGTCAAAAACTACATACTCAGATCTTCACCAAACTTTGCAGGGATACTTTGGATGTCAAGACACGTGGAAAAAACGTACAAAACAAGAGATTGGGGTCATCAAGATTTTGGACGAATTTTTTAAGAATTTTCAAATTTTCAGATGGGAGGTTCAATATAAGGTCAAAAACTACATACTCAGATCTTCACCAAACTTTGCATGGATACATTGGATGTCAAGACACGTGGAAAAAACATACAAAACATAGGATTCGGAACATCAAGATTTTGGTCGAATTTTTTAAGAATTTTCAAATTTTCAGATAGGAGGTTCCATATAAGGTCAAAAACTACATACTCAGATCTTCACCAAACATTGCAGGAATACATTGGATGTCAAGACACGTGGAAAAAACGTACAAAACAAGAGATTGGGGTCATCAAGATTTTGCACGGATTTTTTAGGAATTTTCAAATTTTCAGATGGGAGGTTCCAGATAAGGTCAAAAACTACATACTCAGATCTTCACCAAACTTTTCAGGGATACATTGGATGTCAAGACACGTGGAAAAAACGTACAAAACAAGAGATTGGAGACATCAAGATTTTGGACGAATTTTTTAAGAATTTTCAAATTTTCAGATAGGAGGTTCCATATAAGGTCAAAAACTACATACTCAGATCTTCACCAAACTTTGCATGGATACATTATGTGTCAAGACTCGTGGAAAAAACGTACAAAACAAAAGATTGGAGACATCAAGATATTGGTCGAATTTTTTAAGAATTTTCAAATTTTCAGATGGGAGGTTCCAGATAAGGTCAAAAACTACATACTCAGATCTTCACCAAACTTTGCAGGGATACATTGGATGTCAAGACACGTGGAAAAAACGTACAAAACAAGAGATAGGAGACATCAAGATTTTGGACGAATTTTTTAACAATTTTCAAATTTTCAGAAAGGATGTTCCAGATAAGGTCAAAAACAACATACTCAGATCTTCACCAAACTTTGCAGGGATACATTGGATATCAAGACACGTGGAAAAAACGTACAAAACAAGAGATTGGAGACATCAAGATTTTGGACGAATTTTTTAAGAATTTTCAAATTTTCAGATAGGAGGTTCCAGATAAGATCAAAAACTACATACTCAGATCTTCACCAAACTTTGCAGGGATACATTGGATGTCAAGACACGTGGAAAAAACGTACAAAACAAGAGATTGGAGACATCAAGATTTTGGACGAATTTTTTAAGAATTTTCAAATTTTCAGATAGGAGGTTCCAGATGAGGTCAAAAACTACATACTCAGATCTTCACCAAACTTTGCAGGGATCCATTGGATGTCAAGACACGTGGAAAAAACATACAAAACATAGGATTGGTGACATCAAGATTTTGGACGAATTTTTTAAGAATTTTCAAATTTTCAGATAGGAGGTTCCATATAAGGTCAAAAACTACATACTCAGATCTTCACCAAACTTTGCAGGGATACATTGGAGGTCGAGACACGTGGAAAAAAAGTACAAAACAAGAGATTGGGGTCATCAAGATTTTGGACGGATTTTTTAGGAATTTTCAAATTTTCAGATGGGAGGTTCCAGATAAGGTCAAAAACTACATACTCAGATCTTCACCAAACATTGCAGGGATACATTGGATGTCAAGACACGTGGAAAAAACGTACAAAACAAGAGATTGGAGACATCAAGATTTTGGACGAATTTTTTAAGAATTTTCAAATTTTCAGATAGGAGGTTCCAGATGAGGTCAAAAACTACATACTCAGATCTTCACCAAACTTTGCAGGAATACTTTGCATGTCAAGACACGTGGAAAAAACGTACAAAACAAGAGATCGGAGACATCAAGATTTTCGACGAATTTTTTAAGAATTTTCAAATTTTCAGATGGGAGGTTCCAGATAAGGTCAAAAACGACATACTCAGATCTTCACCAAACTTTGCAGGAATACATTGGATGTCAAGACACGTGGAAAAAACATACAAAACATAGGATTGGTGACATCAAGATTTTGGACGAATTTTTTAAGAATTTTCAAATTTTCAGATAGGTTCCATATAAGGTCAAAAACTACATACTCAGATCTTCACCAAACTTTGCAGGGATCCATTGGAGGTCGAGACACGTGGAAAAAACGTACAAAACAAGAGATTGGAGACATCAAGATTTTGGACGAATTTTTTAAGAATTTTCAAATTTTCAGATAGGAGGTTCCATATAAGGTCAAAAACTACATACTCAGATCTTCACCAAACTTTGCAGGGATACATTGGATGTCAAGACACGTGGAAAAAACGTACAAAACAAGAGATTGGAGACATCAAGATTTTCGACGAATTTTTTAAGAATTTTCAAATTTTCAGAAAGGATGTTCCAGATAAGGTCAAAAACGACATACTCAGATCTTCACCAAACTTTGCAGGGATCCATTGGAGGTCGAGACACGTGGAAAAAACGTACAAAACAAGAGATTGGAGACATCAAGATTTTGGACGAATTTTTGAAGAATTTTCAAATTTTCAGATAGGAGGTTCCAGATAAGGTCTAAAACTACATACTCAGATCTCCACCAAACATTGCAGGAATACATTGGATGTCAAGACACGTGGAAAAAACGTACAAAACAAGAGATTGGAGACATCAAGATTTTCGACGAATTTTTGAAGAATTTTCAAATTTTCAGATAGGAGGTTCCAGATAAGGTCAAAAACTACATACTCAGATCTTCACCAAACGTTGCAGGGATACTTTGCATGTCAAGACACGTGGAAAAAACGTACAAAACAAAAGATTGGAGACATCAAGATTTTCGACGAATTTTTTAAGAATTTTCAAATTTTCAGATGGGAGGTTCCAGATAAGGTCAAAAACGACATACTCAGATCTTCACCAAACTTTGCAGGAATACATTGGATGTCAAGACACGTGGAAAAAACATACAAAACATAGGATTGGTGACATCAAGATTTTGGACGAATTTTTTAAGAATTTTCAAATTTTCAGATAGGAGGTTCCATATAAGGTCAAAAACTACATACTCAGATCTTCACCAAACTTTGCAGGGATACATTGGAGGTCGAGACACGTGGAAAAAAAGTACAAAACAAGAGATTGGGGTCATCAAGATTTTGGACGGATTTTTTAGGAATTTTCAAATTTTCAGATGGGAGGTTCCAGATAAGGTCAAAAACTACATACTCAGATCTTCACCAAACATTGCAGGGATACATTGGATGTCAAGACACGTGGAAAAAACGTACAAAACAAGAGATTGGAGACATCAAGATTTTGGACGAATTTTTTAAGAATTTTCAAATTTTCAGATAGGAGGTTCCAGATGAGGTCAAAAACTATATACTCAGATCTTCACCAAACTTTGCAGGAATACTTTGCATGTCAAGACACGTGGAAAAAACGTACAAAACAAGAGATCGGAGACATCAAGATTTTCGACGAATTTTTTAAGAATTTTCAAATTTTCAGATGGGAGGTTCCAGATAAGGTCAAAAACGACATACTCAGATCTCCACCAAACATTGCAGGAATACATTGGATGTCAAGACACGTGGAAAAAACGTACAAAACAAGAGATTGGAGACATCAAGATTTTCGACGAATTTTTGAAGAATTTTCAAATTTTCAGATAGTAGGTTCCAGATAAGGTCAAAAACGACATACTCAGATCTTCACCAAACTTTGCATGGATACATTGGATGTCAAGACACGTGGAAAAAACGTACAAAACAAGAGATTGGAGACATCAAGATTTTGGACGAATTTTTTAAGAATTCTCAAATTTTCAGATAGGAGGTTCCAGATAAGGTCAAAAACGACATACTCAGATCTTCACCAAACTTTGCATGGATACATTGGATGTCAAGACACGTGGAAAAAACGTACAAAACAAGAGATTGGAGACATCAAGATTTTGGACGAATTTTTTAAGAATTCTCAAATTTTCAGATAGGTGGTTCCAGATGAGGTCAAAAACTACATACTCAGATCTTCACCAAACTTTGCAGGGATACTTTGGATGTCAAGACACGTGGAAAAAACGTACAAAACAAGAGATTGGGGTCATCAAGATTTTGGACGAATTTTTTAAGAATTTTCAAATTTTCAGATGGGAGGTTCAATATAAGGTCAAAAACTACATACTCAGATCTTCACCAAACATTGCAGGGATACATTGGATGTCAAGACACGTGGAAAAAACGTACAAAACAAGAGATTGGAGACATCAAGATTTTGGACGAATTTTTTAAGAATTTTCAAATTTTCAGATAGGAGGTTCCAGATGAGGTCAAAAACTACATACTCAGATCTTCACCAAACTTTGCAGGAATACTTTGCATGTCAAGACACGTGGAAAAAACGTACAAAACAAGAGATTGGGGTCATCAAGATTTTGCACGGATTTTTTAGGAATTTTCAAATTTTCAGATGGGAGGTTCCAGATAAGGTCAAAAACTACATACTCAGATCTTCACCAAACTTTGCAGGGATACATTGGATGTCAAGACACGTGGAAAAAACGTACAAAACAAGAGATTGGAGACATCAAGATTTTGGACGAATTTTTTAAGAATTTTCAAATTTTCAGATAGGAGGTTCCATATAAGGTCAAAAACTACATACTCAGATCTTCACCAAACTTTGCATGGATACGTTATGTGTCAAGACACGTGGAAAAAACGTACAAAACAAAAGATTGGAGACATCAAGATTTTGGTCGAATTTTTGAAGAATTTTCAAATTTTCTGATAGGAGGTCCCAGATAAGGTCAAAAACTACATACTCAGATCTCCACCAAACTTTGCAGGGATACATTGGATGTCAAGACACGTGGAAAAAACGTACAAAACAAGAGATTGGAGACATCAAGATTTTCGACGAATTTTTTAAGAATTTTCAAATTTTCAGATAGGAGGTTCCAGATGAGGTCAAAAACTACATACTCAGATCTTCACCAAACTTTGCAGGAATACTTTGCATGTCAAGACACGTGGAAAAAACGTACAAAACAAGAGATCGGAGACATCAAGATTTTCGACGAATTTTTGAAGAATTTTCAAATTTTCAGATAGGAGGTTCCAGATAAGGTCTAAAACTACATACTCAGATCTCCACCAAACATTGCAGGAATACATTGGATGTCAAGACACGTGGAAAAGCGTACAAAACAAGAGATTGGAGACATCAAGATTTTCGACGAATTTTTGAAGAATTTTCAAATTTTCAGATAGGAGGTTCCAGATAAGGTCAAAAACTACATACTCAGATCTTCACCAAACTTTGCAGGGATCCATTGGAGGTCGAGACACGTGGAAAAAACGTACAAAACAAGAGATTGGAGACATCAAGATTTTGGACGAATTTTTGAAGAATTTTCAAATTTTCAGATAGGAGGTTCCAGATAAGGTCTAAAACTACATACTCAGATCTCCACCAAACATTGCAGGAATACATTGGATGTCAAGACACGTGGAAAAAACGTACAAAACAAGAGATTGGAGACATCAAGATTTTCGACGAATTTTTGAAGAATTTTCAAATTTTCAGAAAGGATGTTCCAGATGAGGTCAAAAACTACATACTCAGATCTTCACCAAACTTTGCAGGGATACTTTCGATGTCAAGACACGTGGAAAAAACGTACAAAACAAGAGATCGGAGACATCAAGATTTTCGACGAATTTTTGAAGAATTTTCAAATTTTCAGATAGGAGGTTCCAGATAAGGTCTAAAACTACATACTCAGATCTCCACCAAACATTGCAGGAATACATTGGATGTCAAGACACGTGGAAAAAACGTACAAAACAAGAGATTGGAGACATCAAGATTTTCGACGAATTTTTGAAGAATTTTCAAATTTTCAGAAAGGATGTTCCAGATAAGGTCAAAAACGACATACTCAGATCTTCACCAAACTTTGCAGGGATCCATTGGAGGTCGAGACACGTTGAAAAAACGTACAAAACAAGAGATTGGAGACATCAAGGTTTTGGACGAATTTTTGAAGAATTTTCAAATTTTCAGATAGGAGGTTTCAGATAAGGTCTAAAACTACATACTCAGATCTCCACCAAACATTGCAGGAATACATTGGATGTCAAGACACGTGGAAAAAACGTACAAAACAAGAGATTGGAGACATCAAGATTTTCGACGAATTTTTGAAGAATTTTCAAATTTTCAGATAGGAGGTTCCAGATAAGGTCAAAAACTACATACTCAGATCTTCACCAAACGTTGCAGGGATACTTTGCATGTCAAGACACGTGGAAAAAACGTACAAAACAAAAGATTGGAGACATCAAGATTTTCGACGAATTTTTTAAGAATTTTCAAATTTTCAGATGGGAGGTTCCAGATAAGGTCAAAAACGACATACTCAGATCTTCACCAAACTTTGCATGGATACATTGGATGTCAAGACACGTGGAAAAAACGTACAAAACAAGAGATTGGAGACATCAAGATTTTGGACGAATTTTTTAAGAATTCTCAAATTTTCAGAAAGGAGGTTCCATATAAGGTCAAAAACTACATACTCAGATCTTCACCAAACTTTGCAGGGATACTTTGGATGTCAAGACACGTGGAAAAAACGTACAAAACAAGAGATTGGGGTCAACAAGATTTTGGACGAATTTTTTAAGAATTTTCAAATTTTCAGATGGGAGGTTCAATATAAGGTCAAAAACTACATACTCAGATCTTCACCAAACTTTGCATGGATACATTGGATGTCAAGACACGTGGAAAAAACATACAAAACATAGGATTCGGAACATCAAGATTTTGGTCGAATTTTTTAAGAATTTTCAAATTTTCAGATAGGAGGTTCCATATAAGGTCAAAAACTACATACTCAGATCTTCACCAAACGTTGCAGGAATACATTGGATGTCAAGACACGTGGAAAAAACGTACAAAACAAGAGATTGGGGTCATCAAGATTTTGCACGGATTTTTTAGGAATTTTCAAATTTTCAGATGGGAGGTTCCAGATAAGGTCAAAAACTACATACTCAGATCTTCACCAAACTTTTCAGGGATACATTGGATGTCAAGACACGTGGAAAAAACGTACAAAACAAGAGATTGGATACATCAAGATTTTGGACGAATTTTTTAAGAATTTTCAAATTTTCAGATAGGAGGTTCCATATAAGGTCAAAAACTACATACTCAGATCTTCACCAAACTTTGCATGGATACATTATGTGTCAAGACACGTGGAAAAAACGTACAAAACAAAAGATTGGAGACATCAAGATATTGGTCGAATTTTTTAAGAATTCTCAAATTTTCAGATAGGAGGTTCCAGATGAGGTCAAAAACTACATACTCAGATCTTCACCAAACTTTGCAGGGATACTTTGGATGTCAAGACACGTGGAAAAAACGTACAAAACAAGAGATTGGGGTCATCAAGATTTTGGACGAATTTTTTAAGAATTTTCAAATTTTCAGATGGGAGGTTCAATATAAGGTCAAAAACTACATACTCAGATCTTCACCAAACATTGCAGGGATACATTGGATGTCAAGACACGTGGAAAAAACGTACAAAACAAGAGATTGGAGACATCAAGATTTTGGACGAATTTTTTAAGAATTTTCAAATTTTCAGATAGGAGGTTCCAGATGAGGTCAAAAACTACATACTCAGATCTTCACCAAACTTTGCAGGAATACTTTGCATGTCAAGACACGTGGAAAAAACGTACAAAACAAGAGATTGGGGTCATCAAGATTTTGCACGGATTTTTTAGGAATTTTCAAATTTTCAGATGGGAGGTTCCAGATAAGGTCAAAAACTACATACTCAGATCTTCACCAAACTTTGCAGGGATACATTGGATGTCAAGACACGTGGAAAAAACGTACAAAACAAGAGATTGGAGACATCAAGATTTTGGACGAATTTTTTAAGAATTTTCAAATTTTCAGATAGGAGGTTCCATATAAGGTCAAAAACTACATACTCAGATCTTCACCAAACTTTGCATGGATACGTTATGTGTCAAGACACGTGGAAAAAACGTACAAAACAAAAGATTGGAGACATCAAGATTTTGGTCGAATTTTTGAAGAATTTTCAAATTTTCTGATAGGAGGTCCCAGATAAGGTCAAAAACTACATACTCAGATCTCCACCAAACTTTGCAGGGATACATTGGATGTCAAGACACGTGGAAAAAACGTACAAAACAAGAGATTGGAGACATCAAGATTTTCGACGAATTTTTTAAGAATTTTCAAATTTTCAGATAGGAGGTTCCAGATGAGGTCAAAAACTACATACTCAGATCTTCACCAAACTTTGCAGGAATACTTTGCATGTCAAGACACGTGGAAAAAACGTACAAAACAAGAGATCGGAGACATCAAGATTTTCGACGAATTTTTGAAGAATTTTCAAATTTTCAGATAGGAGGTTCCAGATAAGGTCTAAAACTACATACTCAGATCTCCACCAAACATTGCAGGAATACATTGGATGTCAAGACACGTGGAAAAGCGTACAAAACAAGAGATTGGAGACATCAAGATTTTCGACGAATTTTTGAAGAATTTTCAAATTTTCAGATAGGAGGTTCCAGATAAGGTCAAAAACTACATACTCAGATCTTCACCAAACTTTGCAGGGATCCATTGGAGGTCGAGACACGTGGAAAAAACGTACAAAACAAGAGATTGGAGACATCAAGATTTTGGACGAATTTTTGAAGAATTTTCAAATTTTCAGATAGGAGGTTCCAGATAAGGTCTAAAACTACATACTCAGATCTCCACCAAACATTGCAGGAATACATTGGATGTCAAGACACGTGGAAAAAACGTACAAAACAAGAGATTGGAGACATCAAGATTTTCGACGAATTTTTGAAGAATTTTCAATTTTTCAGAAAGGATGTTCCAGATGAGGTCAAAAACTACATACTCAGATCTTCACCAAACTTTGCAGGGATACTTTCGATGTCAAGACACGTGGAAAAAACGTACAAAACAAGAGATCGGAGACATCAAGATTTTCGACGAATTTTTGAAGAATTTTCAAATTTTCAGATAGGAGGTTCCAGATAAGGTCTAAAACTACATACTCAGATCTCCACCAAACATTGCAGGAATACATTGGATGTCAAGACACGTGGAAAAAACGTACAAAACAAGAGATTGGAGACATCAAGATTTTCGACGAATTTTTGAAGAATTTTCAAATTTTCAGAAAGGATGTTCCAGATAAGGTCAAAAACGACATACTCAGATCTTCACCAAACTTTGCAGGGATCCATTGGAGGTCGAGACACGTGGAAAAAACGTACAAAACAAGAGATTGGAGACATCAAGATTTTGGACGAATTTTTGAAGAATTTTCAAATTTTCAGATAGGAGGTTCCAGATAAGGTCTAAAACTACATACTCAGATCTCCACCAAACATTGCAGGAATACATTGGATGTCAAGACACGTGGAAAAAACGTACAAAACAAGAGATTGGAGACATCAAGATTTTCGACGAATTTTTGAAGAATTTTCAAATTTTCAGATAGGAGGTTCCAGATAAGGTCAAAAACTACATACTCAGATCTTCACCAAACGTTGCAGGGATACTTTGCATGTCAAGACACGTGGAAAAAACGTACAAAACAAAAGATTGGAGACATCAAGATTTTCGACGAATTTTTTAAGAATTTTCAAATTTTCAGATGGGAGGTTCCAGATAAGGTCAAAAACGACATACTCAGATCTTCACCAAACTTTGCATGGATACATTGGATGTCAAGACACGTGGAAAAAACGTACAAAACAAGAGATTGGAGACATCAAGATTTTGGACGAATTTTTTAAGAATTCTCAAATTTTCAGAAAGGAGGTTCCATATAAGGTCAAAAACTACATACTCAGATCTTCACCAAACTTTGCAGGGATACTTTGGATGTCAAGACACGTGGAAAAAACGTACAAAACAAGAGATTGGGGTCATCAAGATTTTGGACGAATTTTTTAAGAATTTTCAAATTTTCAGATGGGAGGTTCAATATAAGGTCAAAAACTACATACTCAGATCTTCACCAAACTTTGCATGGATACATTGGATGTCAAGACACGTGGAAAAAACATACAAAACATAGGATTCGGAACATCAAGATTTTGGTCGAATTTTTTAAGAATTTTCAAATTTTCAGATAGGAGGTTCCATATAAGGTCAAAAACTACATACTCAGATCTTCACCAAACATTGCAGGAATACATTGGATGTCAAGACACGTGGAAAAAACGTACAAAACAAGAGATTGGGGTCATCAAGATTTTGCACGGATTTTTTAGGAATTTTCAAATTTTCAGATGGGAGGTTCCAGATAAGGTCAAAAACTACATACTCAGATCTTCACCAAACTTTTCAGGGATACATTGGATGTCAAGACACGTGGAAAAAACGTACAAAACAAGAGATTGGAGACATCAAGATTTTGGACGAATTTTTTAAGAATTTTCAAATTTTCAGATAGGAGGTTCCATATAAGGTCAAAAACTACATACTCAGATCTTCACCAAACTTTGCATGGATACATTATGTGTCAAGACACGTGGAAAAAACGTACAAAACAAAAGATTGGAGACATCAAGATATTGGTCGAATTTTTTAAGAATTTTCAAATTTTCAGATGGGAGGTTCCAGATAAGGTCAAAAACTACATACTCAGATCTTCACCAAACTTTGCAGGGATACATTGGATGTCAAGACACGTGGAAAAAACGTACAAAACAAGAGATAGGAGACATCAAGATTTTGGACGAATTTTTTAACAATTTTCAAATTTTCAGAAAGGATGTTCCAGATAAGGTCAAAAACAACATACTCAGATCTTCACCAAACTTTGCAGGGATACATTGGATATCAAGACACGTGGAAAAAACGTACAAAACAAGAGATTGGAGACATCAAGATTTTGGACGAATTTTTTAAGAATTTTCAAATTTTCAGATAGGAGGTTCCAGATAAGATCAAAAACTACATACTCAGATCTTCACCAAACTTTGCAGGGATACATTGGATGTCAAGACACGTGGAAAAAAAGTACAAAACAAGAGATTGGGGTCATCAAGATTTTGGACGGATTTTTTAGGAATTTTCAAATTTTCAGATGGGAGGTTCCAGATAAGGTCAAAAACTACATACTCAGATCTTCACCAAACATTGCAGGGATACATTGGATGTCAAGACACGTGGAAAAAACGTACAAAACATAAGATTGGAGACATCAAGATTTTGGACGAATTTTTTAAGAATTTTCAAATTTTCAGATAGGAGGTTCCAGATGAGGTCAAAAACTACATACTCAGATCTTCACCAAACTTTGCAGGGATCCATTGGATGTCAAGACACGTGGAAAAAACATACAAAACATAGGATTGGTGACATCAAGATTTTGGACGAATTTTTTAAGAATTTTCAAATTTTCAGATAGGAGGTTCCATATAAGGTCAAAAACTACATACTCAGATCTTCACCAAACTTTGCAGGGATACATTGGAGGTCGAGACACGTGGAAAAAAAGTACAAAACAAGAGATTGGGGTCATCAAGATTTTGGACGGATTTTTTAGGAATTTTCAAATTTTCAGATGGGAGGTTCCAGATAAGGTAAAAAACTACATACTCAGATCTTCACCAAACATTGCAGGGATACATTGGATGTCAAGACACGTGGAAAAAACGTACAAAACAAGAGATTGGAGACATCAAGATTTTGGACGAATTTTTTAAGAATTTTCAAATTTTCAGATAGGAGGTTCCAGATGAGGTCAAAAACTACATACTCAGATCTTCACCAAACTTTGCAGGAATACTTTGCATGTCAAGACACGTGGAAAAAACGTACAAAACAAGAGATCGGAGACATCAAGATTTTCGACGAATTTTTTAAGAATTTTCAAATTTTCAGATGGGAGGTTCCAGATAAGGTCAAAAACGACATACTCAGATCTTCACCAAACTTTGCAGGAATACATTGGATGTCAAGACACGTGGAAAAAACATACAAAACATAGGATTGGTGACATCAAGATTTTGGACGAATTTTTTAAGAATTTTCAAATTTTCAGATAGGAGGTTCCATATAAGGTCAAAAACTACATACTCAGATCTTCACCAAACTTTATAGGGATCCATTGGAGGTCGAGACACGTGGAAAAAACGTACAAAACAAGAGATTGGAGACATCAAGATTTTGGACGAATTTTTTAAGAATTTTCAAATTTTCAGATAGGAGGTTCCATATAAGGTCAAAAACTACATACTCAGATCTTCACCAAACTTTGCAGGGATACATTGGATGTCAAGACACGTGGAAAAAACGTACAAAACAAGAGATTGGAGACATCAAGATTTTCGACGAATTTTTTAAGAATTTTCAAATTTTCAGAAAGGATGTTCCAGATAAGGTCAAAAACGACATACTCAGATCTTCACCAAACTTTGCAGGGATCCATTGGAGGTCGAGACACGTGGAAAAAACGTACAAAACAAGAGATTGGAGACATCAAGATTTTGGACGAATTTTTGAAGAATTTTCAAATTTTCAGATAGGAGGTTCCAGATAAGGTCTAAAACTACATACTCAGATCTCCACCAAACATTGCAGGAATACATTGGATGTCAAGACACGTGGAAAAAACGTACAAAACAAGAGATTGGAGACATCAAGATTTTCGACGAATTTTTGAAGAATTTTCAAATTTTCAGATAGGAGGTTCCAGATAAGGTCAAAAACTACATACTCAGATCTTCACCAAACGTTGCAGGGATACTTTGCATGTCAAGACACGTGGAAAAAACTTACAAAACAAAAGATTGGAGACATCAAGATTTTCGACGAATTTTTTAAGAATTTTCAAATTTTCAGATGGGAGGTTCCAGATAAGGTCAAAAACGACATACTCAGATCTTCACCAAACTTTGCAGGAATACATTGGATGTCAAGACACGTGGAAAAAACATACAAAACATAGGATTGGTGACATCAAGATTTTGGACGAATTTTTTAAGAATTTTCAAATTTTCAGATAGGAGGTTCCATATAAGGTCAAAAACTACATACTCAGATCTTCACCAAACTTTGCAGGGATACATTGGAGGTCGAGACACGTGGAAAAAAAGTACAAAACAAGAGATTGGGGTCATCAAGATTTTGGACGGATTTTTTAGGAATTTTCAAATTTTCAGATGGGAGGTTCCAGATAAGGTCAAAAACTACATACTCAGATCTTCACCAAACATTGCACGGATACATTGGATGTCAAGACACGTGGAAAAAACGTACAAAACAAGAGATTGGAGACATCAAGATTTTGGACGAATTTTTTAAGAATTTTCAAATTTTCAGATAGGAGGTTCCAGATGAGGTCAAAAACTATATACTCAGATCTTCACCAAACTTTGCAGGAATACTTTGCATGTCAAGACACGTGGAAAAAACGTACAAAACAAGAGATCGGAGACATCAAGATTTTCGACGAATTTTTTAAGAATTTTCAAATTTTCAGATGGGAGGTTCCAGATAAGGTCAAAAACGACATACTCAGATCTCCACCAAACATTGCAGGAATACATTGGATGTCAAGACACGTGGAAAAAACGTACAAAACAAGAGATTGGAGACATCAAGATTTTCGACGAATTTTTGAAGAATTTTCAAATTTTCAGATAGGAGGTTCCAGATAAGGTCAAAAACTACATACTCAGATCTTCACCAAACGTTGCAGGGATACTTTGCATGTCAAGACACGTGGAAAAAACGTACAAAACAAAAGATTGGAGACATCAAGATTTTCGACGAATTTTTTAAGAATTTTCAAATTTTCAGATGGGAGGTTCCAGATAAGGTCAAAAACGACATACTCAGATCTTCACCAAACTTTGCATGGATACATTGGATGTCAAGACACGTGGAAAAAACGTACAAAACAAGAGATTGGAGACATCAAGATTTTGGACGAATTTTTTAAGAATTCTCAAATTTTCAGATAGGTGGTTCCAGATGAGGTCAAAAACTACATACTCAGAACTTCACCAAACTTTGCAGGGATACATTGGATGTCAAGACACGTGGAAAAAACGTACAAAACAAGAGATTGGAGACATCAAGATTTTGGACGAATTTTTTAAGAATTTTCAAATTTTCAGATGGGAGGTTCAATATAAGGTCAAAAACTACATACTCAGATCTTCACCAAACATTGCAGGGATACATTGGATGTCAAGACACGTGGAAAAAACGTACAAAACAAGAGATTGGAGACATCAAGATTTTGGACGAATTTTTTAAGAATTTTCAAATTTTCAGATAGGAGGTTCCAGATGAGGTCAAAAACTACATACTCAGATCTTCACCAAACTTTGCAGGAATACTTTGCATGTCAAGACACGTGGAAAAAACGTACAAAACAAGAGATTGGGGTCATCAAGATTTTGCACGGATTTTTTAGGAATTTTCAAATTTTCAGATGGGAGGTTCCAGATAAGGTCAAAAACTACATACTCAGATCTTCACCAAACTTTGCAGGGATACATTGGATGTCAAGACACGTGGAAAAAACGTACAAAACAAGAGATTGGAGACATCAAGATTTTGGACGAATTTTTTAAGAATTTTCAAATTTTCAGATAGGAGGTTCCATATAAGGTCAAAAACTACATACTCAGATCTTCACCAAACTTTGCATGGATACATTATGTGTCAAGACACGTGGAAAAAACGTACAAAACAAAAGATTGGAGACATCAAGATTTTGGTCGAATTTTTGAAGAATTTTCAAATTTTCTGATAGGAGGTCCCAGATAAGGTCAAAAACTACATACTCAGATCTCCACCAAACTTTGCAGGGATACATTGGATGTCAAGACACGTGGAAAAAACGTACAAAACAAGAGATTGGAGACATCAAGATTTTCGACGAATTTTTGAAGAATTTTCAAATTTTCAGATAGGAGGTTCCAGATAAGGTCAAAAACTACATACTCAGATCTTCACCAAACGTTGCAGGGATACTTTGCATGTCAAGACACGTGGAAAAAACGTACAAAACAAGAGATCGGAGACATCAAGATTTTCGACGAATTTTTGAAGAATTTTCAAATTTTCTGATAGGAGGTTCCAGATAAGGTCAAAAACTACATACTCAGATCTTCACCAAACTTTGCAGGGATCCATTGGAGGTCGAGACACGTGGAAAAAACGTACAAAACAAGAGATTGGAGACATCAAGATTTTGGACGAATTTTTGAAGAATTTTCAAATTTTCAGTTAGGAGGTTCCAGATGAGGTCAAAAACTACATATTCAGATCTTCACCAAACTTT
This sequence comes from Lepisma saccharinum, assembly GCF_977018435.1. Taxonomy (NCBI): domain Eukaryota; kingdom Metazoa; phylum Arthropoda; class Insecta; order Zygentoma; family Lepismatidae; genus Lepisma; species Lepisma saccharinum. The sequence goes on along the minus strand of NW_028142921.1, from coordinate 1,221,388 downwards.
GCAGGAATACTTTGCATGTCAAGACACGTGGAAAAAACGTACAAAACAAGAGATTGGGGTCATCAAGATTTTGCACGGATTTTTTAGGAATTTTCAAATTTTCAGATGGGAGGTTCCAGATAAGGTCAAAAACTACATACTCAGATCTTCACCAAACATTGCAGGGATACATTGGATGTCAAGACACGTGGAAAAAACGTACAAAACAAGAGATTGGAGACATCAAGATTTTGGACGAATTTTTTAAGAATTTTCAAATTTTCAGATAGGAGGTTCCAGATGAGGTCAAAAACTACATACTCAGATCTTCACCAAACTTTGCAGGAATACTTTGCATGTCAAGACACGTGGAAAAAACGTACAAAACAAGAGATCGGAGACATCAAGATTTTCGACGAATTTTTTAAGAATTTTCAAATTTTCAGATGGGAGGTTCCAGATAAGGTCAAAAACGACATACTCAGATCTTCACCAAACTTTGCAGGAATACATTGGATGTCAAGACACGTGGAAAAAACATACAAAACATAGGATTGGTGACATCAAGATTTTGGACGAATTTTTTAAGAATTTTCAAATTTTCAGATAGGAGGTTCCATATAAGGTCAAAAACTACATACTCAGATCTTCACCAAACTTTTCAGGGATACATTGGAGGTCGAGACACGTGGAAAAAAAGTACAAAACAAGAGATTGGGGTCATCAAGATTTTGGACGGATTTTTTAGGAATTTTCAAATTTTCAGATGGGAGGTTCCAGATAAGGTCAAAAACTACATACTCAGATCTTCACCAAACATTGCAGGGATACATTGGATGTCAAGACACGTGGAAAAAACGTACAAAACAAGAGATTGGAGACATCAAGATTTTGGACGAATTTTTTAAGAATTTTCAAATTTTCAGATAGGAGGTTCCAGATGAGGTCAAAAACTACATACTCAGATCTTCACCAAACTTTGCAGGAATACTTTGCATGTCAAGACACTTGGAAAAAACGTACAAAACAAGAGATCGGAGACATCAAGATTTTCGACGAATTTTTTAAGAATTTTCAAATTTTCAGATGGGAGGTCCAGATAAGTTCAAAAACGACATACTCAGATCTCCACCAAACATTGCAGGAATACATTGGATGTCAAGACACGTGGAAAAAACGTACAAAACAAGAGATTGGAGACATCAAGATTTTCGACGAATTTTTGAAGAATTTTCAAATTTTCAGATAGGAGGTTCCAGATAAGGTCAAAAACTACATACTCAGATCTTCACCAAACGTTGCAGGGATACTTTGCATGTCAAGACACGTGGAAAAAACGTACAAAACAAAAGATTGGAGACATCAAGATTTTCGGCGAATTTTTTAAGAATTTTCAAATTTTCAGATGGGAGGTTCCAGATAAGGTCAAAAACGACATACTCAGATCTTCACCAAACTTTGCATGGATACATTGGATGTCAAGACACGTGGAAAAAACGTACAAAACAAGAGATTGGAGACATCAAGATTTTGGACGAATTTTTTAAGAATTCTCAAATTTTCAGATAGGAGGTTCCAGATGAGGTCAAAAACTACATACTCAGATCTTCACCAAACTTTGCAGGGATACATTGGATGTCAAGACACGTGGAAAAAACGTACAAAACAAGAGATTGGAGACATCAAGATTTTGGACGAATTTTTTAAGAATTTTCAAATTTTCAGATAGGAGGTTCCAGATGAGGTCAAAAACTACAGACTCAGATCTTCACCAAACTTTGCAGGAATACTTTGCATGTCAAGACACGTGGAAAAAACGTACAAAACAAGAGATTGGGGTCATCAAGATTTTGCACGGATTTTTTAGGAATTTTCAAATTTTCAGATGGGAGGTTCCAGATAAGGTCAAAAACTACATACTCAGATCTTCACAAAACTTTGCAGGGATACATTGGATGTCAAGACACGTGGAAAAAACGTACAAAACAAGAGATTGGAGACATCAAGATTTTGGACGAATTTTTTAAGAATTTTCAAATTTTCAGATAGGAGGTTCCATATAAGGTCAAAAACTACATACTCAGATCTTCACCAAACTTTGCATGGATACATTATGTGTCAAGACACGTGGAAAAAACGTACAAAACAAAAGATTGGAGACATCAAGATTTTGGTCGAATTTTTGAAGAATTTTCAAATTTTCTGATAGGAGGTCCCAGATAAGGTCAAAAACTACATACTCAGATCTCCACCAAACTTTGCAGGGATACATTGGATGTCAAGACACGTGGAAAAAACGTACAAAACAAGAGATTGGAGACATCAAGATTTTCGACGAATTTTTTAAGAATTTTCAAATTTTCAGATAGGAGGTTCCAGATGAGGTCAAAAACTACATACTCAGATCTTCACCAAACTTTGCAGGAATACTTTGCATGTCAAGACACGTGGAAAAAACGTACAAAACAAGAGATCGGAGACATCAAGATTTTCGACGAATTTTTGAAGAATTTTCAAATTTTCAGATAGGAGGTTCCAGATAAGGTCTAAAACTACATACTCAGATCTCCACCAAACATTGCAGGAATACATTGGATGTCAAGACACGTGGAAAAAACGTACAAAACAAGAGATTGGAGACATCAAGATTTTCGACGAATTTTTGAAGAATTTTCAAATTTTCAGAAAGGATGTTCCAGATAAGGTCAAAAACGACATACTCAGATCTTCACCAAACTTTGCAGGGATCCATTGGAGGTCGAGACACGTGGAAAAAACGTACAAAACAAGAGATTGGAGACATCAAGATTTTGGACGAATTTTTGAAGAATTTTCAAATTTTCAGATAGGAGGTTCCAGATAAGGTCTAAAACTACATACTCAGATCTCCACCAAACATTGCAGGAATACATTGGATGTCAAGACACGTGGAAAAAACGTACAAAACAAGAGATTGGAGACATCAAGATTTTCGACGAATTTTTGAAGAATTTTCAAATTTTCAGATAGGAGGTTCCAGATAAGGTCAAAAACTACATACTCAGATCTTCACCAAACGTTGCAGGGATACTTTGCATGTCAAGACACGTGGAAAAAACGTACAAAACAAAAGATTGGAGACATCAAGATTTTCGACGAATTTTTTAAGAATTTTCAAATTTTCAGATGGGAGGTTCCAGATAAGGTCAAAAACGACATACTCAGATCTTCACCAAACTTTGCATGGATACATTGGATGTCAAGACACGTGGAAAAAACGTACAAAACAAGAGATTGGAGACATCAAGATTTTGGACGAATTTTTTAAGAATTCTCAAATTTTCAGAAAGGAGGTTCCATATAAGGTCAAAAACTACATACTCAGATCTTCACCAAACTTTGCAGGGATACTTTGGATGTCAAGACACGTGGAAAAAACGTACAAAACAAGAGATTGGGGTCATCAAGATTTTGGACGAATTTTTTAAGAATTTTCAAATTTTCAGATGGGAGGTTCAATATAAGGTCAAAAACTACATACTCAGATCTTCACCAAACTTTGCATGGATACATTGGATGTCAAGACACGTGGAAAAAACATACAAAACATAGGATTCGGAACATCAAGATTTTGGTCGAATTTTTTAAGAATTTTCAAATTTTCAGATAGGAGGTTCCATATAAGGTCAAAAACTACATACTCAGATCTTCACCAAACATTGCAGGAATACATTGGATGTCAAGACACGTGGAAAAAACGTACAAAACAAGAGATTGGGGTCATCAAGATTTTGCACGGATTTTTTAGGAATTTTCAAATTTTCAGATGGGAGGTTCCAGATAAGGTCAAAAACTACATACTCAGATCTTCACCAAACTTTTCAGGGATACATTGGATGTCAAGACACGTGGAAAAAACGTACAAAACAAGAGATTGGAGACATCAAGATTTTGGACGAATTTTTTAAGAATTTTCAAATTTTCAGATAGGAGGTTCCATATAAGGTCAAAAACTACATACTCAGATCTTCACCAAACTTTGCATGGATACATTATGTGTCAAGACACGTGGAAAAAACGTACAAAACAAAAGATTGGAGACATCAAGATATTGGTCGAATTTTTTAAGAATTTTCAAATTTTCAGATGGGAGGTTCCAGATAAGGTCAAAAACTACATACTCAGATCTTCACCAAACTTTGCAGGGATACATTGGATGTCAAGACACGTGGAAAAAACGTACAAAACAAGAGATAGGAGACATCAAGATTTTGGACGAATTTTTTAACAATTTTCAAATTTTCAGAAAGGATGTTCCAGATAAGGTCAAAAACAACATACTCAGATCTTCACCAAACTTTGCAGGGATACATTGGATATCAAGACACGTGGAAAAAACGTACAAAACAAGAGATTGGAGACATCAAGATTTTGGACGAATTTTTTAAGAATTTTCAAATTTTCAGATAGGAGGTTCCAGATAAGATCAAAAACTACATACTCAGATCTTCACCAAACTTTGCAGGGATACATTGGATGTCAAGACACGTGGAAAAAAAGTACAAAACAAGAGATTGGGGTCATCAAGATTTTGGACGGATTTTTTAGGAATTTTCAAATTTTCAGATGGGAGGTTCCAGATAAGGTCAAAAACTACATACTCAGATCTTCACCAAACATTGCAGGGATACATTGGATGTCAAGACACGTGGAAAAAACGTACAAAACATAAGATTGGAGACATCAAGATTTTGGACGAATTTTTTAAGAATTTTCAAATTTTCAGATAGGAGGTTCCAGATGAGGTCAAAAACTACATACTCAGATCTTCACCAAACTTTGCAGGGATCCATTGGATGTCAAGACACGTGGAAAAAACATACAAAACATAGGATTGGTGACATCAAGATTTTGGACGAATTTTTTAAGAATTTTCAAATTTTCAGATAGGAGGTTCCATATAAGGTCAAAAACTACATACTCAGATCTTCACCAAACTTTGCAGGGATACATTGGAGGTCGAGACACGTGGAAAAAAAGTACAAAACAAGAGATTGGGGTCATCAAGATTTTGGACGGATTTTTTAGGAATTTTCAAATTTTCAGATGGGAGGTTCCAGATAAGGTAAAAAACTACATACTCAGATCTTCACCAAACATTGCAGGGATACATTGGATGTCAAGACACGTGGAAAAAACGTACAAAACAAGAGATTGGAGACATCAAGATTTTGGACGAATTTTTTAAGAATTTTCAAATTTTCAGATAGGAGGTTCCAGATGAGGTCAAAAACTACATACTCAGATCTTCACCAAACTTTGCAGGAATACTTTGCATGTCAAGACACGTGGAAAAAACGTACAAAACAAGAGATCGGAGACATCAAGATTTTCGACGAATTTTTTAAGAATTTTCAAATTTTCAGATGGGAGGTTCCAGATAAGGTCAAAAACGACATACTCAGATCTTCACCAAACTTTGCAGGAATACATTGGATGTCAAGACACGTGGAAAAAACATACAAAACATAGGATTGGTGACATCAAGATTTTGGACGAATTTTTTAAGAATTTTCAAATTTTCAGATAGGAGGTTCCATATAAGGTCAAAAACTACATACTCAGATCTTCACCAAACTTTATAGGGATCCATTGGAGGTCGAGACACGTGGAAAAAACGTACAAAACAAGAGATTGGAGACATCAAGATTTTGGACGAATTTTTTAAGAATTTTCAAATTTTCAGATAGGAGGTTCCATATAAGGTCAAAAACTACATACTCAGATCTTCACCAAACTTTGCAGGGATACATTGGATGTCAAGACACGTGGAAAAAACGTACAAAACAAGAGATTGGAGACATCAAGATTTTCGACGAATTTTTTAAGAATTTTCAAATTTTCAGAAAGGATGTTCCAGATAAGGTCAAAAACGACATACTCAGATCTTCACCAAACTTTGCAGGGATCCATTGGAGGTCGAGACACGTGGAAAAAACGTACAAAACAAGAGATTGGAGACATCAAGATTTTGGACGAATTTTTGAAGAATTTTCAAATTTTCAGATAGGAGGTTCCAGATAAGGTCTAAAACTACATACTCAGATCTCCACCAAACATTGCAGGAATACATTGGATGTCAAGACACGTGGAAAAAACGTACAAAACAAGAGATTGGAGACATCAAGATTTTCGACGAATTTTTGAAGAATTTTCAAATTTTCAGATAGGAGGTTCCAGATAAGGTCAAAAACTACATACTCAGATCTTCACCAAACGTTGCAGGGATACTTTGCATGTCAAGACACGTGGAAAAAACTTACAAAACAAAAGATTGGAGACATCAAGATTTTCGACGAATTTTTTAAGAATTTTCAAATTTTCAGATGGGAGGTTCCAGATAAGGTCAAAAACGACATACTCAGATCTTCACCAAACTTTGCAGGAATACATTGGATGTCAAGACACGTGGAAAAAACATACAAAACATAGGATTGGTGACATCAAGATTTTGGACGAATTTTTTAAGAATTTTCAAATTTTCAGATAGGAGGTTCCATATAAGGTCAAAAACTACATACTCAGATCTTCACCAAACTTTGCAGGGATACATTGGAGGTCGAGACACGTGGAAAAAAAGTACAAAACAAGAGATTGGGGTCATCAAGATTTTGGACGGATTTTTTAGGAATTTTCAAATTTTCAGATGGGAGGTTCCAGATAAGGTCAAAAACTACATACTCAGATCTTCACCAAACATTGCACGGATACATTGGATGTCAAGACACGTGGAAAAAACGTACAAAACAAGAGATTGGAGACATCAAGATTTTGGACGAATTTTTTAAGAATTTTCAAATTTTCAGATAGGAGGTTCCAGATGAGGTCAAAAACTATATACTCAGATCTTCACCAAACTTTGCAGGAATACTTTGCATGTCAAGACACGTGGAAAAAACGTACAAAACAAGAGATCGGAGACATCAAGATTTTCGACGAATTTTTTAAGAATTTTCAAATTTTCAGATGGGAGGTTCCAGATAAGGTCAAAAACGACATACTCAGATCTCCACCAAACATTGCAGGAATACATTGGATGTCAAGACACGTGGAAAAAACGTACAAAACAAGAGATTGGAGACATCAAGATTTTCGACGAATTTTTGAAGAATTTTCAAATTTTCAGATAGGAGGTTCCAGATAAGGTCAAAAACTACATACTCAGATCTTCACCAAACGTTGCAGGGATACTTTGCATGTCAAGACACGTGGAAAAAACGTACAAAACAAAAGATTGGAGACATCAAGATTTTCGACGAATTTTTTAAGAATTTTCAAATTTTCAGATGGGAGGTTCCAGATAAGGTCAAAAACGACATACTCAGATCTTCACCAAACTTTGCATGGATACATTGGATGTCAAGACACGTGGAAAAAACGTACAAAACAAGAGATTGGAGACATCAAGATTTTGGACGAATTTTTTAAGAATTCTCAAATTTTCAGATAGGTGGTTCCAGATGAGGTCAAAAACTACATACTCAGAACTTCACCAAACTTTGCAGGGATACATTGGATGTCAAGACACGTGGAAAAAACGTACAAAACAAGAGATTGGAGACATCAAGATTTTGGACGAATTTTTTAAGAATTTTCAAATTTTCAGATGGGAGGTTCAATATAAGGTCAAAAACTACATACTCAGATCTTCACCAAACATTGCAGGGATACATTGGATGTCAAGACACGTGGAAAAAACGTACAAAACAAGAGATTGGAGACATCAAGATTTTGGACGAATTTTTTAAGAATTTTCAAATTTTCAGATAGGAGGTTCCAGATGAGGTCAAAAACTACATACTCAGATCTTCACCAAACTTTGCAGGAATACTTTGCATGTCAAGACACGTGGAAAAAACGTACAAAACAAGAGATTGGGGTCATCAAGATTTTGCACGGATTTTTTAGGAATTTTCAAATTTTCAGATGGGAGGTTCCAGATAAGGTCAAAAACTACATACTCAGATCTTCACCAAACTTTGCAGGGATACATTGGATGTCAAGACACGTGGAAAAAACGTACAAAACAAGAGATTGGAGACATCAAGATTTTGGACGAATTTTTTAAGAATTTTCAAATTTTCAGATAGGAGGTTCCATATAAGGTCAAAAACTACATACTCAGATCTTCACCAAACTTTGCATGGATACATTATGTGTCAAGACACGTGGAAAAAACGTACAAAACAAAAGATTGGAGACATCAAGATTTTGGTCGAATTTTTGAAGAATTTTCAAATTTTCTGATAGGAGGTCCCAGATAAGGTCAAAAACTACATACTCAGATCTCCACCAAACTTTGCAGGGATACATTGGATGTCAAGACACGTGGAAAAAACGTACAAAACAAGAGATTGGAGACATCAAGATTTTCGACGAATTTTTGAAGAATTTTCAAATTTTCAGATAGGAGGTTCCAGATAAGGTCAAAAACTACATACTCAGATCTTCACCAAACGTTGCAGGGATACTTTGCATGTCAAGACACGTGGAAAAAACGTACAAAACAAGAGATCGGAGACATCAAGATTTTCGACGAATTTTTGAAGAATTTTCAAATTTTCTGATAGGAGGTTCCAGATAAGGTCAAAAACTACATACTCAGATCTTCACCAAACTTTGCAGGGATCCATTGGAGGTCGAGACACGTGGAAAAAACGTACAAAACAAGAGATTGGAGACATCAAGATTTTGGACGAATTTTTGAAGAATTTTCAAATTTTCAGTTAGGAGGTTCCAGATGAGGTCAAAAACTACATATTCAGATCTTCACCAAACTTTGCAGGAATACTTTGCATGTCAAGACACGTGGAAAAAACGTACAAAACAAGAGATTGGGGTCATCAAGATTTTGCACGGATTTTTTAGGAATTTTCAAATTTTCAGATGGGAGGTTCCAGATAAGGTCAAAAACTACATACTCAGATCTTCACCAAACATTGCAGGGATACATTGGATGTCAAGACACGTGGAAAAAACGTACAAAACAAGAGATTGGAGACATCAAGATTTTGGACGAATTTTTTAAGAATTTTCAAATTTTCAGATAGGAGGTTCCAGATGAGGTCAAAAACTACATACTCAGATCTTCACCAAACTTTGCAGGAATACTTTGCATGTCAAGACACGTGGAAAAAACGTACAAAACAAGAGATCGGAGACATCAAGATTTTCGACGAATTTTTTAAGAATTTTCAAATTTTCAGATGGGAGGTTCCAGATAAGGTCAAAAACGACATACTCAGATCTTCACCAAACTTTGCAGGAATACATTGGATGTCAAGACACGTGGAAAAAACATACAAAACATAGGATTGGTGACATCAAGATTTTGGACGAATTTTTTAAGAATTTTCAAATTTTCAGATAGGAGGTTCCATATAAGGTCAAAAACTACATACTCAGATCTTCACCAAACTTTTCAGGGATACATTGGAGGTCGAGACACGTGGAAAAAAAGTACAAAACAAGAGATTGGGGTCATCAAGATTTTGGACGGATTTTTTAGGAATTTTCAAATTTTCAGATGGGAGGTTCCAGATAAGGTCAAAAACTACATACTCAGATCTTCACCAAACATTGCAGGGATACATTGGATGTCAAGACACGTGGAAAAAACGTACAAAACAAGAGATTGGAGACATCAAGATTTTGGACGAATTTTTTAAGAATTTTCAAATTTTCAGATAGGAGGTTCCAGATGAGGTCAAAAACTACATACTCAGATCTTCACCAAACTTTGCAGGAATACTTTGCATGTCAAGACACTTGGAAAAAACGTACAAAACAAGAGATCGGAGACATCAAGATTTTCGACGAATTTTTTAAGAATTTTCAAATTTTCAGATGGGAGGTCCAGATAAGTTCAAAAACGACATACTCAGATCTCCACCAAACATTGCAGGAATACATTGGATGTCAAGACACGTGGAAAAAACGTACAAAACAAGAGATTGGAGACATCAAGATTTTCGACGAATTTTTGAAGAATTTTCAAATTTTCAGATAGGAGGTTCCAGATAAGGTCAAAAACTACATACTCAGATCTTCACCAAACGTTGCAGGGATACTTTGCATGTCAAGACACGTGGAAAAAACGTACAAAACAAAAGATTGGAGACATCAAGATTTTCGGCGAATTTTTTAAGAATTTTCAAATTTTCAGATGGGAGGTTCCAGATAAGGTCAAAAACGACATACTCAGATCTTCACCAAACTTTGCATGGATACATTGGATGTCAAGACACGTGGAAAAAACGTACAAAACAAGAGATTGGAGACATCAAGATTTTGGACGAATTTTTTAAGAATTCTCAAATTTTCAGATAGGAGGTTCCAGATGAGGTCAAAAACTACATACTCAGATCTTCACCAAACTTTGCAGGGATACATTGGATGTCAAGACACGTGGAAAAAACGTACAAAACAAGAGATTGGAGACATCAAGATTTTGGACGAATTTTTTAAGAATTTTCAAATTTTCAGATAGGAGGTTCCAGATGAGGTCAAAAACTACAGACTCAGATCTTCACCAAACTTTGCAGGAATACTTTGCATGTCAAGACACGTGGAAAAAACGTACAAAACAAGAGATTGGGGTCATCAAGATTTTGCACGGATTTTTTAGGAATTTTCAAATTTTCAGATGGGAGGTTCCAGATAAGGTCAAAAACTACATACTCAGATCTTCACAAAACTTTGCAGGGATACATTGGATGTCAAGACACGTGGAAAAAACGTACAAAACAAGAGATTGGAGACATCAAGATTTTGGACGAATTTTTTAAGAATTTTCAAATTTTCAGATAGGAGGTTCCATATAAGGTCAAAAACTACATACTCAGATCTTCACCAAACTTTGCATGGATACATTATGTGTCAAGACACGTGGAAAAAACGTACAAAACAAAAGATTGGAGACATCAAGATTTTGGTCGAATTTTTGAAGAATTTTCAAATTTTCTGATAGGAGGTCCCAGATAAGGTCAAAAACTACATACTCAGATCTCCACCAAACTTTGCAGGGATACATTGGATGTCAAGACACGTGGAAAAAACGTACAAAACAAGAGATTGGAGACATCAAGATTTTCGACGAATTTTTTAAGAATTTTCAAATTTTCAGATAGGAGGTTCCAGATGAGGTCAAAAACTACATACTCAGATCTTCACCAAACTTTGCAGGAATACTTTGCATGTCAAGACACGTGGAAAAAACGTACAAAACAAGAGATCGGAGACATCAAGATTTTCGACGAATTTTTGAAGAATTTTCAAATTTTCAGATAGGAGGTTCCAGATAAGGTCTAAAACTACATACTCAGATCTCCACCAAACATTGCAGGAATACATTGGATGTCAAGACACGTGGAAAAAACGTACAAAACAAGAGATTGGAGACATCAAGATTTTCGACGAATTTTTGAAGAATTTTCAAATTTTCAGATAGGAGGTTCCAGATAAGGTCAAAAACTACATACTCAGATCTTCACCAAACTTTGCAGGGATCCATTGGAGGTCGAGACACGTGGAAAAAACGTACAAAACAAGAGATTGGAGACATCAAGATTTTGGACGAATTTTTGAAGAATTTTCAAATTTTCAGATAGGAGGTTCCAGATAAGGTCTAAAACTACATACTCAGATCTCCACCAAACATTGCAGGAATACATTGGATGTCAAGACACGTGGAAAAAACGTACAAAACAAGAGATTGGAGACATCAAGATTTTCGACGAATTTTTGAAGAATTTTCAAATTTTCAGAAAGGATGTTCCAGATGAGGTCAAAAACTACATACTCAGATCTTCACCAAACTTTGCAGGGATACTTTGGATGTCAAGACACGTGGAAAAAACGTACAAAACAAGAGATCGGAGACATCAAGATTTTCGACGAATTTTTGAAGAATTTTCAAATTTTCAGATAGGAGGTTCCATATAAGGTCTAAAACTACATACTCAGATCTCCACCAAACATTGCAGGAATACATTGGATGTCAAGACACGTGGAAAAAACGTACAAAACAAGAGATTGGAGACATCAAGATTTTGGACGAATTTTTTAAGAATTTTCAAATTTTCAGAAAGGATGTTCCAGATAAGGTCAAAAACTACATACTCAGATCTTCACCAAAATTTGCAGGGATACATTGGAGGTCGAGACACGTAAAAAAAAAGTACAAAACAAGAGATTGGGGTCATCAAGATTTTGGACGGATTTTTTAGGAATTTTCAAATTTTCAGATGGGAGGTTCCAGATAAGGTCAAAAACTACATACTCAGATCTTCACCAAACATTGCAGGGATACATTGGATGTCAAGACACGTGGAAAAAATGTACAAAACAAGAGATTGGAGACATCAAGATTTTGGACGAATTTTTTAAGAATTTTCAAATTTTCAGATAGGAGGTTCCAGATGAGGTCAAAAACTACATACTCAGATCTTCACCAAACTTTGCAGGAATACTTTGCATGTCAAGACACGTGGAAAAAACGTACAAAACAAGAGATCGGAGACATCAAGATTTTCGACGAATTTTTTAAGAATTTTCAAATTTTCAGATGGGAGGTTCCAGATAAGGTCAAAAACGACATACTCAGATCTTCACCAAACTTTGCAGGAATACATTGGATGTCAAGACACGTGGAAAAAACATACAAAACATAGGATTGGTGACATCAAGATTTTGGACGAATTTTTTAAGAATTTTCAAATTTTCAGATAGGAGGTTCCATATAAGGTCAAAAACTACATACTCAGATCTTCACCAAACTTTGCAGGGATCCATTGGAGGTCGAGACACGTGGAAAAAACGTACAAAACAAGAGATTGGAGACATCAAGATTTTGGACGAATTTTTTAAGAATTTTCAAATTTTCAGATAGGAGGTTCCATATAAGGTCAAAAACTACATACTCAGATCTTCACCAAACTTTGCAGGGATACATTGGATGTCAAGACACGTGGAAAAAACGTACAAAACAAGAGATTGGAGACATCAAGATTTTCGACGAATTTTTTAAGAATTTTCAAATTTTCAGAAAGGATGTTCCAGATAAGGTCAAAAACGACATACTCAGATCTTCACCAAACTTTGCAGGGATCCATTGGAGGTCGAGACACGTGGAAAAAACGTACAAAACAAGAGATTGGAGACATCAAGATTTTGGACGAATTTTTGAAGAATTTTCAAATTTTCAGATAGGAGGTTCCAGATAAGGTCTAAAACTACATACTCAGATCTCCACCAAACATTGCAGGAATACATTGGATGTCAAGACACGTGGAAAAAACGTACAAAACAAGAGATTGGAGACATCAAGATTTTCGACGAATTTTTGAAGAATTTTCAAATTTTCAGATAGGAGGTTCCAGATAAGGTCAAAAACTACATACTCAGATCTTCACCAAACGTTGCAGGGATACTTTGCATGTCAAGACACGTGGAAAAAACGTACAAAACAAAAGATTGGAGACATCAAGATTTTCGAAGAATTTTTTAAGAATTTTCAAATTTTCAGATGGGAGGTTCCAGATAAGGTCAAAAACGACATACTCAGATCTTCACCAAACTTTGCAGGAATACATTGGATGTCAAGACACGTGGAAAAAACATACAAAACATAGGATTGGTGACATCAAGATTTTGGACGAATTTTTTAAGAATTTTCAAATTTTCAGATAGGAGGTTCCATATAAGGTCAAAAACTACATACTCAGATCTTCACCAAACTTTGCAGGGATACATTGGAGGTCGAGACACGTGGAAAAAAAGTACAAAACAAGAGATTGGGGTCATCAAGATTTTGGACGGATTTTTTAGGAATTTTCAAATTTTCAGATGGGAGGTTCCAGATAAGGTCAAAAACTACATACTCAGATCTTCACCAAACATTGCAGGGATACATTGGATGTCAAGACACGTGGAAAAAACGTACAAAACAAGAGATTGGAGACATCAAGATTTTGGACGAATTTTTTAAGAATTTTCAAATTTTCAGATAGGAGGTTCCAGATGAGGTCAAAAACTATATACTCAGATCTTCACCAAACTTTGCAAAAATACTTTGCATGTCAAGACACGTGGAAAAAACGTACAAAACAAGAGATCGGAGACATCAAGATTTTCGACGAATTTTTTAAGAATTTTCAAATTTTCAGATGGGAGGTTCCAGATAAGGTCAAAAACGACATACTCAGATCTCCACCAAACATTGCAGGAATACATTGGATGTCAAGACACGTGGAAAAAACGTACAAAACAAGAGATTGGAGACATCAAGATTATCGACGAATTTTTGAAGAATTTTCAAATTTTCAGATAGGAGGTTCCAGATAAGGTCAAAAACTACATACTCAGATCTTCACCAAACGTTGCAGGGATACTTTGCATGTCAAGACACGTGGAAAAAACGTACAAAACAAAAGATTGGAGACATCAAGATTTTCGACGAATTTTTTAAGAATTTTCAAATTTTCAGATGGGAGGTTCCAGATAAGGTCAAAAACGACATACTCAGATCTTCACCAAACTTTGCATGGATACATTGGATGTCAAGACACGTGGAAAAAACGTACAAAACAAGAGATTGGAGACATCAAGATTTTGGACGAATTTTTTAAGAATTCTCAAATTTTCAGATAGGTGGTTCCAGATGAGGTCAAAAACTACATACTCAGATCTTCACCAAACTTTGCAGGGATACTTTGGATGTCAAGACACGTGGAAAAAACGTACAAAACAAGAGATTGGGGTCATCAAGATTTTGGACGAATTTTTTAAGAATTTTCAAATTTTCAGATGGGAGGTTCAATATAAGGTCAAAAACTACATACTCAGATCTTCACCAAACATTGCAGGGATACATTGGATGTCAAGACACGTGGAAAAAACGTACAAAACAAGAGATTGGAGACATCAAGATTTTGGACGAATTTTTTAAGAATTTTCAAATTTTCAGATAGGAGGTTCCAGATGAGGTCAAAAACTACATACTCAGATCTTCACCAAACTTTGCAGGAATACTTTGCATGTCAAGACACGTGGAAAAAACGTACAAAACAAGAGATTGGGGTCATCAAGATTTTGCACGGATTTTTTAGGAATTTTCAAATTTTCAGATGGGAGGTTCCAGATAAGGTCAAAAACTACATACTCAGATCTTCACCAAACTTTGCAGGGATACATTGGATGTCAAGACACGTGGAAAAAACGTACAAAACAAGAGATTGGAGACATCAAGATTTTGGACGAATTTTTTAAGAATTTTCAAATTTTCAGATAGGAGGTTCCATATAAGGTCAAAAACTACATACTCAGATCTTCACCAAACTTTGCATGGATACGTTATGTGTCAAGACACGTGGAAAAAACGTACAAAACAAAAGATTGGAGACATCAAGATTTTGGTCGAATTTTTGAAGAATTTTCAAATTTTCTGATAGGAGGTCCCAGATAAGGTCAAAAACTACATACTCAGATCTCCACCAAACTTTGCAGGGATACATTGGATGTCAAGACACGTGGAAAAAACGTACAAAACAAGAGATTGGAGACATCAAGATTTTCGACGAATTTTTTAAGAATTTTCAAATTTTCAGATAGGAGGTTCCAGATGAGGTCAAAAACTACATACTCAGATCTTCACCAAACTTTGCAGGAATACTTTGCATGTCAAGACACGTGGAAAAAACGTACAAAACAAGAGATCGGAGACATCAAGATTTTCGACGAATTTTTGAAGAATTTTCAAATTTTCAGATAGGAGGTTCCAGATAAGGTCTAAAACTACATACTCAGATCTCCACCAAACATTGCAGGAATACATTGGATGTCAAGACACGTGGAAAAGCGTACAAAACAAGAGATTGGAGACATCAAGATTTTCGACGAATTTTTGAAGAATTTTCAAATTTTCAGATAGGAGGTTCCAGATAAGGTCAAAAACTACATACTCAGATCTTCACCAAACTTTGCAGGGATCCATTGGAGGTCGAGACACGTGGAAAAAACGTACAAAACAAGAGATTGGAGACATCAAGATTTTGGACGAATTTTTGAAGAATTTTCAAATTTTCAGATAGGAGGTTCCAGATAAGGTCTAAAACTACATACTCAGATCTCCACCAAACATTGCAGGAATACATTGGATGTCAAGACACGTGGAAAAAACGTACAAAACAAGAGATTGGAGACATCAAGATTTTCGACGAATTTTTGAAGAATTTTCAAATTTTCAGAAAGGATGTTCCAGATGAGGTCAAAAACTACATACTCAGATCTTCACCAAACTTTGCAGGGATACTTTCGATGTCAAGACACGTGGAAAAAACGTACAAAACAAGAGATCGGAGACATCAAGATTTTCGACGAATTTTTGAAGAATTTTCAAATTTTCAGATAGGAGGTTCCAGATAAGGTCTAAAACTACATACTCAGATCTCCACCAAACATTGCAGGAATACATTGGATGTCAAGACACGTGGAAAAAACGTACAAAACAAGAGATTGGAGACATCAAGATTTTCGACGAATTTTTGAAGAATTTTCAAATTTTCAGAAAGGATGTTCCAGATAAGGTCAAAAACGACATACTCAGATCTTCACCAAACTTTGCAGGGATCCATTGGAGGTCGAGACACGTGGAAAAAACGTACAAAACAAGAGATTGGAGACATCAAGATTTTCGACGAATTTTTGAAGAATTTTCAAATTTTCAGAAAGGATGTTCCAGATAAGGTCAAAAACGACATACTCAGATCTTCACCAAACTTTGCAGGGATCCATTGGAGGTCGAGACACGTGGAAAAAACGTACAAAACAAGAGATTGGAGACATCAAGATTTTCGACGAATTTTTGAAGAATTTTCAAATTTTCAGAAAGGATGTTCCAGATGAGGTCAAAAACTACATACTCAGATCTTCACCAAACTTTGCAGGGATACTTTCGATGTCAAGACACGTGGAAAAAACGTACAAAACAAGAGATCGGAGACATCAAGATTTTCGACGAATTTTTGAAGAATTTTCAAATTTTCAGATAGGAGGTTCCAGATAAGGTCTAAAACTACATACTCAGATCTCCACCAAACATTGCAGGAATACATTGGATGTCAAGACACGTGGAAAAAACGTACAAAACAAGAGATTGGAGACATCAAGATTTTCGACGAATTTTTGAAGAATTTTCAAATTTTCAGAAAGGATGTTCCAGATAAGGTCAAAAACGACATACTCAGATCTTCACCAAACTTTGCAGGGATCCATTGGAGGTCGAGACACGTGGAAAAAACGTACAAAACAAGAGATTGGAGACATCAAGATTTTGGACGAATTTTTGAAGAATTTTCAAATTTTCAGATAGGAGGTTCCAGATAAGGTCTAAAACTACATACTCAGATCTCCACCAAACATTGCAGGAATACATTGGATGTCAAGACACGTGGAAAAAACGTACAAAACAAGAGATTGGAGACATCAAGATTTTCGACGAATTTTTGAAGAATTTTCAAATTTTCAGATAGGAGGTTCCAGATAAGGTCAAAAACTACATACTCAGATCTTCACCAAACGTTGCATTGATACTTTGCATGTCAAGACACGTGGAAAAAACGTACAAAACAAAAGATTGGAGACATCAAGATTTTCGACGAATTTTTTAAGAATTTTCAAATTTTCAGATGGGAGGTTCCAGATAAGGTCAAAAACGACATACTCAGATCTTCACCAAACTTTGCATGGATACATTGGATGTCAAGACACGTGGAAAAAACGTACAAAACAAGAGATTGGAGACATCAAGATTTTGGAGGAATTTTTTAAGAATTCTCAAATTTTCAGAAAGGAGGTTCCATATAAGGTCAAAAACTACATACTCAGATCTTCACCAAACTTTGCAGGGATACTTTGGATGTCAAGACACGTGGAAAAAACGTACAAAACAAGAGATTGGGGTCATCAAGATTTTGGACGAATTTTTTAAGAATTTTCAAATTTTCAGATGGGAGGTTCAATATAAGGTCAAAAACTACATACTCAGATCTTCACCAAACTTTGCATGGATACATTGGATGTCAAGACACGTGGAAAAAACATACAAAACATAGGATTCGGAACATCAAGATTTTGGTCGAATTTTTTAAGAATTTTCAAATTTTCAGATAGGAGGTTCCATATAAGGTCAAAAACTACATACTCAGATCTTCACCAAACATTGCAGGAATACATTGGATCTCAAGACACGTGGAAAAAACGTACAAAACAAAAGATTGGAGACATCAAGATTTTCGGCGAATTTTTTAAGAATTTTCAAATTTTCAGATGGGAGGTTCCAGATAAGGTCAAAAACGACATACTCAGATCTTCACCAAACTTTGCATGGATACATTGGATGTCAAGACACGTGGAAAAAACGTACAAAACAAGAGATTGGAGACATCAAGATTTTGGACGAATTTTTTAAGAATTCTCAAATTTTCAGATAGGAGGTTCCAGATGAGGTCAAAAACTACATACTCAGATCTTCACCAAACTTTGCAGGGATACATTGGATGTCAAGACACGTGGAAAAAACGTACAAAACAAGAGATTGGAGACATCAAGATTTTGGACGAATTTTTTAAGAATTTTCAAATTTTCAGATAGGAGGTTCCAGATGAGGTCAAAAACTACAGACTCAGATCTTCACCAAACTTTGCAGGAATACTTTGCATGTCAAGACACGTGGAAAAAACGTACAAAACAAGAGATTGGGGTCATCAAGATTTTGCACGGATTTTTTAGGAATTTTCAAATTTTCAGATGGGAGGTTCCAGATAAGGTCAAAAACTACATACTCAGATCTTCACAAAACTTTGCAGGGATACATTGGATGTCAAGACACGTGGAAAAAACGTACAAAACAAGAGATTGGAGACATCAAGATTTTGGACGAATTTTTTAAGAATTTTCAAATTTTCAGATAGGAGGTTCCATATAAGGTCAAAAACTACATACTCAGATCTTCACCAAACTTTGCATGGATACATTATGTGTCAAGACACGTGGAAAAAACGTACAAAACAAAAGATTGGAGACATCAAGATTTTGGTCGAATTTTTGAAGAATTTTCAAATTTTCTGATAGGAGGTCCCAGATAAGGTCAAAAACTACATACTCAGATCTCCACCAAACTTTGCAGGGATACATTGGATGTCAAGACACGTGGAAAAAACGTACAAAACAAGAGATTGGAGACATCAAGATTTTCGACGAATTTTTTAAGAATTTTCAAATTTTCAGATAGGAGGTTCCAGATGAGGTCAAAAACTACATACTCAGATCTTCACCAAACTTTGCAGGAATACTTTGCATGTCAAGACACGTGGAAAAAACGTACAAAACAAGAGATCGGAGACATCAAGATTTTCGACGAATTTTTGAAGAATTTTCAAATTTTCAGATAGGAGGTTCCAGATAAGGTCTAAAACTACATACTCAGATCTCCACCAAACATTGCAGGAATACATTGGATGTCAAGACACGTGGAAAAAACGTACAAAACAAGAGATTGGAGACATCAAGATTTTCGACGAATTTTTGAAGAATTTTCAAATTTTCAGATAGGAGGTTCCAGATAAGGTCAAAAACTACATACTCAGATCTTCACCAAACTTTGCAGGGATCCATTGGAGGTCGAGACACGTGGAAAAAACGTACAAAACAAGAGATTGGAGACATCAAGATTTTGGACGAATTTTTGAAGAATTTTCAAATTTTCAGATAGGAGGTTCCAGATAAGGTCTAAAACTACATACTCAGATCTCCACCAAACATTGCAGGAATACATTGGATGTCAAGACACGTGGAAAAAACGTACAAAACAAGAGATTGGAGACATCAAGATTTTCGACGAATTTTTGAAGAATTTTCAAATTTTCAGAAAGGATGTTCCAGATGAGGTCAAAAACTACATACTCAGATCTTCACCAAACTTTGCAGGGATACTTTGGATGTCAAGACACGTGGAAAAAACGTACAAAACAAGAGATCGGAGACATCAAGATTTTCGACGAATTTTTGAAGAATTTTCAAATTTTCAGATAGGAGGTTCCAGATAAGGTCTAAAACTACATACTCAGATCTCCACCAAACATTGCAGGAATACATTGGATGTCAAGACACGTGGAAAAAACGTACAAAACAAGAGATTGGAGACATCAAGATTTTGGACGAATTTTTTAAGAATTTTCAAATTTTCAGATAGGAGGTTCCAGATGAGGTCAAAAACTACATACTCAGATCTTCACCAAACTTTGCAGGAATACTTTGCATGTCAAGACACGTGGAAAAAACGTACAAAACAAGAGATCGGAGACATCAAGATTTTCGACGAATTTTTTAAGAATTTTCAAATTTTCAGATGGGAGGTTCCAGATAAGGTCAAAAACGACATACTCAGATCTTCACCAAACTTTGCAGGAATACATTGGATGTCAAGACACGTGGAAAAAACATACAAAACATAGGATTGGTGACATCAAGATTTTGGACGAATTTTTTAAGAATTTTCAAATTTTCAGATAGGAGGTTCCATATAAGGTCAAAAACTACATACTCAGATCTTCACCAAACTTTGCAGGGATCCATTGGAGGTCGAGACACGTGGAAAAAACGTACAAAACAAGAGATTGGAGACATCAAGATTTTGGACGAATTTTTTAAGAATTTTCAAATTTTCAGATAGGAGGTTCCATATAAGGTCAAAAACTACATACTCAGATCTTCACCAAACTTTGCAGGGATACATTGGATGTCAAGACACGTGGAAAAAACGTACAAAACAAGAGATTGGAGACATCAAGATTTTCGACGAATTTTTTAAGAATTTTCAAATTTTCAGAAAGGATGTTCCAGATAAGGTCAAAAACGACATACTCAGATCTTCACCAAACTTTGCAGGGATCCATTGGAGGTCGAGACACGTGGAAAAAACGTACAAAACAAGAGATTGGAGACATCAAGATTTTGGACGAATTTTTGAAGAATTTTCAAATTTTCAGATAGGAGGTTCCAGATAAGGTCTAAAACTACATACTCAGATCTCCACCAAACATTGCAGGAATACATTGGATGTCAAGACACGTGGAAAAAACGTACAAAACAAGAGATTGGAGACATCAAGATTTTCGACGAATTTTTGAAGAATTTTCAAATTTTCAGAAAGGATGTTCCAGATGAGGTCAAAAACTACATACTCAGATCTTCACCAAACTTTGCAGGGATACTTTGGATGTCAAGACACGTGGAAAAAACGTACAAAACAAGAGATCGGAGACATCAAGATTTTCGACGAATTTTTGAAGAATTTTCAAATTTTCAGATAGGA